>NC_041380.1:407388977-407434591 GCF_002162155.2 Triticum dicoccoides
TGCTGACGTGGCGTCGTCGTTAGGGGCTAATGACCCTGCTAACTAACCCTGTGACACTGACAGCGGGCCCCGTAGCGGGTCAAAGCCCGAGTCAACGCGGGATTAGCCCCTGTGTCACTGACGTGTGGACCCCACACGTCAGGTTTGACCCGAGCCGGCCCCTGTTGACTTGCTGACGTCATGCCAACGTCATGCTGACGCAGTAATGTTTTCTGGATTTAATTTAATTCTGAAATTCCAGAAAATGCCTAAAACTTCTAAAATTCATAGAAATTCAACCGTAACTCCAAATGAAATAAATTATATATGAAAAATTATCAGAAAAATTCAAGGAATCCATCTGTACCATTTTCATGCATGTTAGAACAACTTATAGCTGCTGTTTAGCACAAATCATATAAATGGCATTTAAATAATCACACATGGAGTTTGAATTTGAATCTTGTATTCAAACCAACCCCATTTAACTTGTTGCTAGATGCATTAGCCCAAAACACATTCATTTTGCCATGTCATGATCATGCATCATATTGTGTATTGCATTGATTGTGTTCCCTTCTGTGTTGCCGGTATTTGTCCCCTCTCGATAGACGTGATATTGATGATGTGATCGTTGACACTGATGAAGACTCAATATTATCTTCAGAAGTGTCAGGCATGCAAAACCCCCTTGTTCATTCCAATACAATCCCACTCTCTCGCTCCTGCTCTCTTTTACTGCATTAGGACAACAACGATTCAACTGTTACTTGCTGCGGTAGCTGAACCCCTTTATCCTTTGCATGACCTGTCATTGCCACAGTAAATAGATGAAACCCACTAGCATGAGTAGGAGTTGTTTGAGCCCTGATGTGCCTACTCATTTATGTTTGTTGTCATGCCTGCTACTGCGTAGAGTTGAGTCGGGTCTGATTCATCGGGGATGAATCAGAGGCGTGTGAACCTGTCCTACTGTGTGTGAGCTAAGTGTGTGAACACGATTTGGTAAAGGTAGCGGTGAGAGGCCATGTAGGAGTACATGGTGGGTTGTCTCATTGCAGCCGTCCTCAGGAACTGAGTTCTGTGTTTGTGATCCATGATTCAGCTACTACCACGCATTGGGCCCGAAACCAATGGACCCTCTCGGCTTCTTGATCACCCTTGTCCTCTGTCCAGGAGTTGCAAGTAGTTTCTGGAGTTTGTAGTATGCTGGAGGCCGTGGGCAGCGCTGATCGTAGGGGTGGGCTGTGATGCGGTAGGCACGTGGCACGGTGTACCGGGCGCCCGTTTGGTGTCTCGGGAACCCTGTTCACATCGTTTGGGGCTGTGAGCGAAACTCCGGCCGGATCTCCTCATGGATGGAACCCGAATAGGCGATAAACCTGGACTAGAGACTTAGGTGATTAGGTAGGTCGTGGCCGACACCCACGTTGGGCTTCTGCTTGAAGGTTGCCGAGTACATGTCGTGTAAACGACGGTAAGTGGTGAGAGCGTGTGTGAAGAAGTACACCCCTGCAGGGTTAACATCATCTATTCGAATAGCCGTGTCCGCGGAAAAGGACTTCTGGGTTGCTTATATCAGTTCATAGACAAGTGAAAGTGGATACTCTAAAATACGCAAGACAAGCGTGAGTGCTATGGATGGCGTTCTCGTAGGGAGACGGGAGCGGATCCATAGTGGTGTATTGATATGGTGAATATGTGGACTCGTGTGCGCCACCTCAAAAGAGTTACATTGCAGTCGTAGTTTAGGATAGCCACCGAGTCAAAGCTGGCTTGCTGCAGTTAAACCCCACCATCCCCTTTGTTGAAAATGATGCATATGTAGTTAGTTCTGATGTAAGTCTTGCTGGGTACATTTGTACTCACGTTTGCCTATTTATGTCTTTGCAGAGAGACTTCGGTCTCGCTAGTAGTTTCGCGTGGACTTCGACGTTTAGCTTGTTACCTCAGCTACGATCTTGTGCCCTCGGCAGGATCTGGTAGATAGTCAGGCTTCTCAGCCTTTTTCATTTTTAGTTGTCTGTACTCAGACATGATAGCTTCCGCTTGTGCTTTGATTTGTATGCTCTGAATGTTGGGTCATGAGACCCATGTTTGTAATGTCTCGCTCCTCGGAGCCTATTGAATAAACTATTTGAGTCGTAGAGTCATTTTGTGATGCCATGTTGTATTGCACATATCGAGCATATTGTGTGTATGTTATTGAAATGCTTGGTATGTGTGGGATCTGACTATCTAGTTGTTTATCTTTAGTAGCCTCTCTTACCGGGAAATGTCTCCTAGTGTTTCCACCGAGCCATGGTAGCTTGCTACTGCTCCGGAACACTTAGGCTGGCCGGCATGTGTCCTTCTTCGTTCCTGTGTCTGTCCCTTCGGGGAAATGTCACGCGATGAATACCGGAGTCTTGTTATCCCGCTACAGCCCGGTTCACCGGAGTCCTGCTAGCCCAGTGCTACAGCCTGGATTCACTCGCTGATGACCGACACGTTCGATGTTGGGTCATGGATGCCTATCCCTGTAAGTTTGTGCCACTTTGGGTTTACGACTAGCCATGTCAGCCCGGGCTCCTTACCATATGGATGCTAGCGACACTACCATATACGTGTGCCAAAAGACGCAAACGGTCCCGGGCAAAGGTAAGACGACACCCGTGGGAATACCGTGCGTGAGGCCGCAAAGTGATATGAGGTGTTACATGCTAGATCGATGTGGCGTTGAGTCGGGGTCCTGACAACTGGGCAGGGGGGAGGGGCCGTTTGTCTCACCTTGACGCGGAAGTGGTGGGGGTTGCCGAAGACGGCGGAGTGGTAGACGATGAAGACCAAAGGCTGCACCACCATGACCCGACCTCGTGGTGGTTCTTCTTGCCGGCGATGTGGACCATAGGCTGCACCACCGTGGCCGTGTCTTCGCCCTGGCCCTCCATGTGCGGCCGTGCCATGGCGCCTCGATAGAACAGCGAGGATGAGATCAGGTTAGGGAAGCAACAAATGGAAGAAGTAGAGGAGGAAATGGTTCGGATCAGCGTACCGGGGCTTCTGGCGTTGCAGATCGGCGTACCTTTTCTAATATGGAATCTTATGGAGCTCTGGGTGGTTAGACCAATACTCATCCAGGATAAGCAACAGCTCCTGTGCTCTACCAAGAGCATATGCCGGGATAAGAACACGCCCCCCTTGAGAAACAGTGTTGTGGATGGCATCAGTGAAGCGCTTTTCTCTGACATGGCGGGGTTGGTGTTGCTGCACGCCATAAGTTGACTCAATAATGCAAATATCTGGGGAGAACTGGGGGATCTCAGCAGCTTTCAGGTGCCGGTCTTCTTCACGGGAGTAGTCACCGGTGTAAAGAATGCGAACACCGGCAATATCCACCATGAACATGGCAGCACCAAGTACATGGCCAGTAGTATAGCACCAGAAGCGTATGCCATTAACTTCAAGTGTCTGGTGGAAGTCTATGACCTGCATCACAATTATATATTAATACAATGTCCATTGTCCCTGTGGACTTTCAATCCTCACAAGCAGAATCAGGCCTCAGCTGTAAAGGTAAAAAATCCTGCTATTTGGAAGCAATGCCCAGATAATACAGGGTTCTTAAATCTTAATTTTACCAACAGCACAGCGACTTTTAAATGTTTTGACAATTCAGAATTAATACTGACACATAAGTGCTCCAAAGGCAGGAAGCAGGAGCTAGCTAGATGGGGGGACTGAATCTAAGTTCACTTTAAAATATTACCCAAGCATGTAATATATATGTAGGCAACAACTCCATCTACCTAAAGAACAGAGTTTGACTGAATTTGTAGGAAAAACTATCAAGAACTACGATACCAAATTAATATCATTGGATACGCAACAAAAATATATTTTCTTATTATATCTATTTAGTATTGTAGTTGTTGATGAATTTTCCTACAAACATGATCAAACTATGCACCATTTGACTTCGGACAACATTTATATGCCTTCTTTTCAGAGACAGGGGGGAGTAGTATCTTTATTTGTTCTTATTTTTCTCCTCTAAATATAGTGTTTCCAGTTTTCTACCGACCAGGCTTTATCAATCATCATCGTATTGGCTACAGGCAATTCATACCAAACCAAATGGATCAAGTCGTTCACATTTACACATGCCGGAAACAACGAGATAAGCGAAAATAAGGTACTGTACCTCGATCTTGTCCATGGAACGGATGATGTCCTACTCGTCAAACAGCATGTCCTCCACCGACACCTTGCTGACCTTGACGTAATCCGAGAGCAGCAGCCTGTAGATGGCCTTGGTGGCGTGGGTCATGAACACGCGGCCCTTGAACATTGTCTGCAAACAAAAACAGAGCAAATTCAGGTACCAAACAGCATAACAACATCGACCTCCGACGCGTATTACCTACCTACCTTCTCGAGGAAGTAGGGCAGCGAGGCGGCGTGGTCCAAGTGGAAGCTGCAATTCCAATCCAAGGCCGGAAATTAGGCGTTAGGAATGCAGATATGCGCAGGTGGGGATGGAGGCACGGTTGCTTACTGGGTGACGAGGAGGACGTCGATGGCGGAGGGGTCGATCTCGTCGAAGTAGGGCAGCGCCGCCATGCCGGAGTAGGCCGGGTGGATGCCGCAGTCGAACTGGGCACCAGCGAAGAGCCAGTCAGTCGGATTCCCCCAACAAGAACAAGGAGAGCTAAGCGGGGAGAGGGAGGAGGGGTTTGGATGCGAACCAGGACGGTGCGGCCCTTGAAGGACATGTGGACGCAGAAGTGGTGGGGGTTGCCGAAGACGGCGGAGTGGTAGACGATGAAGACCACAGGATGCACCACCGTGACCCTGACCTCGTGGTGGTTCTTCTTGCCGGCGATGTGGACCACAGGCTGCACCACCGTGGCCGTGTCTTTGCCCTGGCCCTCCATGTGCGGCCGTGCCACAGTGCCTCGATAGAACAGCGAGGATGAGATTAGGTTAGGGAAGCAACAAATGGAAGAAGTAGAGGAGGAAATGGTTCAGATCGGCGTACTGGGGCTTCTGGCATTGCAGATCGAGGCACCCCGCTTCGGATCTGAGCAAAGAACTCGCCGGAGACCAGCACCGCCGCGGATCCAAACGGCGACCAGATCCAACACCCGCGCCTGGTCGATGTGCCCGTGGTCATCAACATCTGTCACACACGGGTCGCCGGAGAGTGGTGCGGTGGTCGGCTGGCGGAGTCGTGGTGGTTGCGAGCTCCACGACGTTCGTGACGATGCGGCTAGAGTAGGTGAGCGGGTTAGATGTGCGACTGGTGAGTGAGTTGAGAGGAGAGGGGAGGGACTGATGCGGCATGAGCGGGCGGAGGAGCGCGGCCGGCAGCTCGTCGACGCGCGCGGCGATGCGGCGGTGGAGGGGAAAGGGGCAGTTGAAGTGAGTGGAGTGAGGAGTGAATGGGATAAGGTGAATGGGGCGGGGTAGGTGGCCACGAGTTATGCGGGAGGCGGGGGAGGTGTGCCGTCGTGCTGGGGAGGTGGGCCGTCGCGCGGGGGAGGTGTACCATCGGGTGGGGAGGTGGGCCGTCGCCTGTGATGCACTTGTGCTGGGCCTGACCCAGCTTGTCCTGGCCCTGTGTAATACTGTGGATAAAAATCAACTGTGCATATATATATATATAAACTATACATACCTCACAAAATCAATAAATGTGTATAATAATATACATGGTTCATACTAATATACATTTTTTATACTTATTAAATAAACCAAGGCCATCACAAAAAAAATAAGAGGGGGTAAATAATAGAAAACACAAATATACTTTGTTAAAGAAGGTTTGTTTGCATGTTTTACTTTCTTTTGTTGGACAGATTCCCACAGCCTACATAAATAATTTAAATAATTTTCAAATGATTACTTACTTATATAAGAACATTATATTTAGTTGTTTTTCCCGAATATACTTTGTTAATGTTGGTTTGTTTGTTTTAGTTTTTGTTTAACAATTTTCGCTATGCTATACAATTAATTAAAAATAATTTAAGCAATTTCAGACCCCTACTTACTTATATATAAACATTATAGTTTGTTGTTTTCCCCAAAATGTTGTGTTAGTAAAATGATTTTTAATATTTATTTTTCTAATAAAATCAAATGCCTTTTTTAGCAGATAAAACATTTGTGTTGGTTTCACATTCAGTTTTATTATATATTTTAAATAATATTATGATGCAGTAAAAATTATTAATTATATTTTAGCATAGATATAAATTGATGGGTTCCGACATACGCATTGATGCAACAATGACAGACCATGCTGAAACACCACGAGAAGAGGTGCGTATAGCTAAACTTCCTTTGTACGTATTTTATAGATGATAATACAGAAGGTCTAATTTTGTATTTTTGTTATTTCAGAATACAGAAGTCATGGATATGGACTTTGGAGATGCACGGAAAGAATACATTGATGGTTCGGATGCGATGTCGCTGAAAGGGGAAAATTCACAACATAAAAATGTCGACGAGGTTATATGTCATAACAAACCAAAAAAGATGCCAATTTACATGTTCTCCCACAAGGTTTTTTTATATCATTATCAATTTTTTTGTGATATTTCCTTTTGTATTCAACTAATTTCGCTCATTTTGATTGCTAAGTTGGCTCATTTTTTTATGAATTCGACAGACTATGTTTGTACCCTTACAGATATTACAGTCATCGAATCAATCAAGTTTGCCCCCAAGAATACCTAGTTTGTGGACATTGGAGATGCCTTGTTATCAACCGACGATTTGGAATGCCTTATGAAAGATGATATGTTCTTACATGACGGTGTAAGACCAAATGCACAAACTTTGTAATTAATAATTTGAACAAAATATAATATCATAAATTGTAAATATAATGTAAATGTTGATTACAGGTGATAAATGCTTACATATATTGCATGCTTGCTCAGGATCATCTAAAAGTTAGGGCGGGCGAAAAGGTAGAAATTGTTAGCACGTTTGTATCTGGCCAGTTAAAAGAAGACGGGGAAAGAGACATAGACCCATCAAAATATCACCGCATCGTGCATCATGTCAATACTTACCTACAACAAGATATGGTTAGTTTTTGTCTCGTTATCCATGCATATAATTATGGATTGTTTTTATTTAATTCATAGTTATAATGAATTATTAATATTTATATCTAATTGCGATCGTGACTTGTATGATATTTACACCAGTTATTCATTCCGGTTAACATGCCGGGCTACCATTGGTATCTAGCAGTCGCCAATGCCAAAAAAACGTGAGATTCAAGTATTGGACTCACTTGGTTCTCGGGTCAAACGCAATGACCTTGCTATTACGGTAAGTATATATTTTTTTACTCATCTTAACATATGTTTTGTTTGCCTTGTTCCCTAATATTTCTCATATATAAAATAGTTACTAGGACTTGAGAAGTGTCTAAAACTTGTAGAGCATAGTTTATCAGAGGTCATAAGTGGCCCGATCTTAATGTTACAAAATGGACGGTTGTAGAGCAGTTTCATGAGGCAATGCAAACCGATGGGTAAGCACATGTTACAATGATTTGTTTATTTGATTTATCTGCGTGGTATTGTAAAGGATTGTTTTATAATATTATAGCGTATCATGTGGACTGTTCATGTTAAATTATATGGAATACTGGACATCACATGGACTGTCAGACACGTTCACCCAGGTATTCCATTTTTATACATTATCTCGTTATTTTATCTCAAAATATTATATAAATTTATTTTATATATATTTTGTAGGAGGATATGAAACATTTTAGGAAAAAATTGGCTGTCATTTTGCTCGATTCAAAGCTGAATAAGCTAAAAGGAGATCCCATATACCATCAACCTGACGATGAAGAAACTTTAGCTAATTCTGATATCGAGATCCTGGAGAATCCATCTGACGTAGTCAAAGACAAACGTCCTGCCCCAATCACTATCATACCCACGGACCAACGTGAATTACTTGTCGGCCTCTGCAACTACATCATGTCTATCGATGATGCTGGGTGTTTGGAGTAAGTATCATGCATCGATATTTAATGTGCGGATTTATAATATTATTCTTCTTATCATCCAATTTATAGTAAGGTATGGGTCCGGAGCTCGACACCCGATCCAATGGGCTTAAGTCTTAAGAAACTTCAGTGCATACTTAACATGGAGCAGACCATGGACAATGACTGCTTCAACACAGCCGTGCTGGCATGTGACGAGGGAGTATTGTTCACATACCCTCCTGTGCACTACATGGATCTATGATTTTGTGTAAATTATCTTAACTCTTCATTCTATGTGTCATTATTATCAACGTGTTGAAACAATATTTCTTTTTTTACTTAGTCCATGATGTTAGAGTCAACACGAGGTCAGAAGTTTTGCGAGAAGGAAACAATTCAGAGTTTGGCAACATTATTTGATAGCTGGCCTGAGATGGACAACGACATCCCATCGTGCAACAAGGTAAGTAAATTATTTTGACAATTGTTATCATGGTTTATTGTTGTTTCTAATACCCGCACTTGTAGATTTATCTTCCCTATGCATCCATCGGCCGATACATTTTGTACGTCATTGACAAAGAGGCACGTCGTCTATATATTATGGATCCTATTCAAACATCACAATCGTTAGAGGAGAAAAATTTGAGGCATGCACTGAAATTAAAAAGTTTTGCAAGGGATTTCAAAAAAGCACTCGAAATTAAGCTGCCTGGTTGGAATTATGATCTATCTAAATGGCAACGTTTATTTCAGTCCGGTGTTCCAACAAGTATAGATGGGTAATGAATTCATAACAAAAACATTTACTTTTGTTATTACTATTTTATTTACATTGTTAATTTAATGTTTTTTACAGGAATTAATCTGGCTATTTTGGTTTTCATTTTATTCTCTGGTGGAACGGTGAAGATTTGGTCAAGCCGATTTGCGCAGTGAGTATTGTCCGTTACATGTTTTAAGACCTTCGGCATAAATTTTTCATACTAACTACATGTATGCGTTTGTGCAGGATGGGTATGAATTGAGGAAGCAGTTTTTGTTATACTTGCTAAAACATGGGAATGAGGCTAAATGAAACCTACCGGATATTGTGCAAGAATTTCTTAAGCGCATCATCTAGATATTAATAGCTTTGTAATAGATGTTTAGTTGGAACATCGCTCAGTTTGTTACATGGACATGTCTTTAATTTTTCTTATGTTATCAATTTACATTGCAAAAATAAAGTTCACTTATTAAATAATTATGTTTCTGTTATATTGTTTGTACGTGTTGAATTTAACATGTAACTCCTGCAAACTTTTTCAAGAGCCCGTGGCAACGCACGGGCACTCTACTAGTAGATCTAGGTATTGTCATCTTTGGTATGCAATCCATATGTGGCTCTCATAATAGATTCATCAGGTAATTTAATTTTCTTTCTAGGAAAGTGTTCCATGCCTTTCCTTAACGGAAATTGGAATCTAATATTTCCTTCTTTCATGTCAATAATTGTACCAATCGTTCTAAGGAAAGGTCTACCAATAATAATAGGACATGTAGGATTGCAATCTATATCAAGAACAACGAAATCTACGGGCACATAATTCCTATTTGCAACAATAAGAACATCATTAATTCTTCCCATAGGTTTCTTAATGTTGGAATCCGCAAGGTGCAAGTTTATAGAAATTATCATAATTAAATTCCTTGAAATCCAAAATAGTGAGTTCATTGCTATGTAAAGTTTAACCTCCTCAATCCCACTTTTACCAATTTTTGCATCAAGATCTAAAAACTCCGAATCATTGGGACACCTTCTAACTAAAGTTGACTCATCTCCAGTCCCATCTTTATCAATATTCATATTGGCAAACAAAGACTTAATAGGAGACACACCAATCACTTTTAGATCTTCATCATTATTATCATGAAAACTAGAAGAACACGCTTTCACAAAGCAATTTTTTAGCACGCATCCTAGCGGTTCTTTCTTTGCACTCATCAATGGATATTTTCATGGCTTTGAGAGACTCATTGATATCATGCTTAGGTGGAATAGATCTAAGTTTCAAAGAATCAACATCAAGAGAAATTCTATCCACGTTCCTAACAAACTCATCAATCTTAAGCAATTTTTCTTCAAGCAAAGCATTGAAATTCTTTTTCGAATTCATAAATTCTTTAACACTAGTCTCAAAATCATAGGGCATCTTATTAAAATTTCCATAAGAGTTGTTGTCAGAATTACCATAATTATTAGAGGAATTACTAGGGAACGACCTAGAATTAAAATTTCCTCTATACGCGTTGTTACCAAAATTGTTCCTACCAACAAAATTCACATCCATAGATTCTTTATTATTCTCAATCAAAGTGGACAAAGGCATATCATTAGGATCAAAAGAAGCACTCTTATTAGCAAACAATTTCATAAGCTCGTCCATCTTTCCACTCAAAACATTAATCTCTTCAATAACATGAACTTTTTTACTAGTGGATTTTTCGGTATGCCATTGAGAATAATTAACCATAATATTATCTAGAAGTTTAGTAGCTTCTCCTAAAGTGATTTCCATAAAAGTGCCTCCCGGGGCCGAATCTAAAAGATTTCTAGAAGCAAAATTCAATCAAGCATAATTTTTTTGTATAATCATCCATAAATTCAAACCATGTGTAGAGCAATTATGTATCATTAATTTCATTCTCTCTCAAGTTTGTGCAACATGCTCATGATCAAGTTGCTTAAAATTCATAATATCGTTTCTAAGAGAGATGATCTTAGCGGGAGGAAAAAACTTAGAGATAAAAGCATCTTTGCACTTATTCCATGAATCAATACTATTTTTAGGCAAAGAAGAGAACCAAGTTTTAGCACGATCTCTAAGCGAAAACGGAAATAGCTTCAATTTAGCACGATCTCTAAGCAAAAATGGAAATAGCTTCAAATGGGTAGCGACATCTTCACTAGGAAGGCCAGAAAATTGATCTTTCATAATAAGATTCGACAAAGCGGTGTTGATTTCACAAGATTCAGCATCGGTAGTAGGAGCAATCGGAGTGCTAATAAAATCATTGTTGTTGGTATTGGAAAAATCACACAATTTAGTATTACCTTGAGCCATCGTGACAAACAATCAATTCAACACACAAGCAAACAAGAGGCAAGCAAAAAGAAGCGAACGGAAAAAGGGCGAATAAAATGGCAAAGGTGAAGTGGGGGAGAGGAAAACGAGAGGCAAATGGCAAATAATGTAATGCGAGGGAAAAGAGTTTGTGATGGGTACTTGGTATGTCTTGACTTGAGCGTAGATCTCCCCGGCAACGACGCCAGAAATGGCTTGTTGACGGGAGATCAAATCTTGACTTGACTTGGTGCAACCTCCCCGGCAACAGCGCCAAAAATCCTTCTTGCTACCTCTTGAGCATGTGTTGGTTTTCCCTTGAAGAGGAAAGGGTGATGCAGCAAAGTAGCGTAAGTATTTCTCTCAGTTTTTGAGAACCAGGGTATCAATCTAGTAGGAGACTGCACGCAAATCGCCTAGTACCTGCACAAACAAATAAGAACCTTGCAACCAATGCGATAAAGGGGTTGTCAATCCATTCACGACCACTTGCAAAAGTGAGATCTGATAAAGATAATAAGATAAATATTTTTGGTATTTTTATTGTATAGATTGGAAAATAAAGATTGCAAAATAAACGGCAACAGAAATAGCTAGTTGACGGGAAATTAATATGATGGAAAGTAGACCCGAGGGCCATAGGTTTCACTAGTGGCTTCTCTCAAGATAGCATATCTTATGGTGGGTGAACAAATTATTGCCGAGCAATTGATAGAAAAGCGCATATTTATGAGAATATCTAGGCATGATCATAAACATAGGCATCGTGTCAAGTAGACTGAAACGATTCTCCATATACTACTATTACCCCACACATCGACCGCTATCAGCATGCATCTAGAGTATTAAGTTCAAGAGAACAGAGTAACGCTTTAAGCAATATGACATGATGTAGAGGGATAAACTCATGCAATATGATATAAACCCCATCTTGTTATCCTCGACGACAACAATACAATACGTGCCTTGCTGCCCCTGCTGTCACTGGGAAAGGACACCGTAAGATTGAACCCAAAGCTAAGCTCTTCTCCCATTGCAAGAAAGATCAATCTAGTAGGCCAAGCCAAACTGATAATTCGAAGAGACTCGCAAAGATATCAAATCATGCATATAAGAATTCAGAGAAGAATCAAATATTGTTCATAGATAAACTTGATCATAAACCCACAATTCATCGGATCTCGGCAAACACACCGCAAAAAGGATTACATCGAATAGATCTCCAAGCACATCGAGGAGAACTTTATATTGAAGATCAAAGAGAGAGAAGAAGTCATCTAGCTAATAACTATGGACCCGAAGGTCTGTGGTAAACTACTCACACATTAAGGAGAGGCTATGGTGTTGATGTAGAAGCCCTCCGTGATCGAATACCCCTCCGGCAAATCGCCGGAAAAGGTCCCCAGATGGGATCTCACGGGTACAGAAGGTTGCGGCGGCGGAAAAGTCGTTTCGTGGCTCCCCTGGATGTTTTCAGGGTATAAGACTACATATAGGCGAAAGAAGTAGATCAGTGGAGCTATGAGGGGCCCATGAGGGTGGGGGGCGTGATACGTTTCCGTCGTATCTATAATTTTTGATTGTTCCATGCCAATATTCTACAACTTTCATATATTTTGGCAACTTTTTATATTATTTTTGGGACTAACATATTGATCTAGTGCCCAGTGCCAGTTCCTGCCTGTTGCATGTTTTATGCTTCGTAGAATATCCATATCAAACGGAATCCAAATGGGATAAAAACGAACGGAGAATATTTTTGGAATATTTGGAGAATTCCAGAAAAAAAAATCCACGCGAGACGGTGCCCGAGGTGGCCACGAGGCAGGGGGGCGCCCCCCTGACCCTCATGGTCCACCCATAAGGCGGTTGATGCCCTTCTCCGGCCACAAGAAAGCTATTTTTTGGAAAAAAATCACGGCGAAGGTGTCGTTCCAATCGGAGTTACGGATCTCCATATATATACGAAACGGTGAAAGGGCAACAGAACAGAACGCAAAAACAGAGAGAGACAGAGAGACAGATCCAATCTCGGAGGGGCTCTCGCCCCTCCCATGCCATGGAGGCCAAGGACCAGAGGGGAAACCCTTCTCCCATCTAGGGAGGAGGTCAAGGAAGAAGAAGACGAAGGGGCCCCCTCTCCCCTTCTCTTCCGATGGCGCCGGAACGCTGCCGTGACCATCATCATCATCATCGCGATCTACACCAACACCTCTGCCATCTTCACCAACATCTCCGTCACCTTCCCCCCTATCTACAGCAGTCCACTCTCCCGCAACCCGCTGTACCCTCTACTTGAACATGGTGCTTTATGCTTCATATTATTATCCAATGATGTGTTGCCATCCTATGATGTCTGAGTAGATTTTCGTTGTCCTATCGGTGGTTGATGAATTGCTATGATTGATTTAATTATCTTGTGGTTATGTTGCTGTCCTTTGGTGCCCATCGTATGAGTGCACACATGGATCACACCCTAGGGTTAGTTGTATGTTGATAGGACTATGTATTGGAGGGCAAGAGTGATAGAAGCTTCAACCTAGCATAGAAATTGATGCATACGGGGTTGAAGGGGAACCAATATATCTTAATGCTATGGTTGGGTTTTACCTTAATAAACATTAGTAGTTGCGGATGCTTGCTAATAGTTCCAATCATAAGTGCATAGAATTCCAAGTCAGGGATGACATGCTAGGAGTGGCCTCTCCCACATAATACTTGCTATCGGTCGAGTAAAGTAGTCAATTGCTTAGGGGCAATTTCGCAACTCCTACCACCACTTTTCCATACTCGCTATATTTACTTTATTGTGTCTTTACTTACAACAACCCCTACTTTTTATTTACGTAATCTTTATTATCTTGCAAACCTATCCAAAAACACCTTCAAAGTACTTCTAGTTTCATACTTGTTCTAGGTAAAGCGAACGTCAAGCGTACGTAGAGTTGTATCGGTGGTCGATAGAACTTGAGGGAATATTTGTTCTTCCTTTAGCTCCTCGTTGGGTTCGACACTCTTACTTATCGAAAACTGTTGCGATCCCCTACACTTGTGGCTTATCAAGATCTTTTTCTGGCGCCGTTGCCGGGGAGCAATAGCGTGGGGTGAATATTCTCGTGTGTGCTTGTTTGCTTTATCACTAAGTAATTTTTATTTGTTGTTCTTAGTTGTTTTCTATCTTTAGTTATTGGTAGGAAACGCAAAATACCAAAAAAATTAGTTGTACCTACTAAACCAATGGTTGAAGAACCACTCAAAATCTATCACACTGCAGAAGCTTATTACTTGGATCATCTTCGATCCCTATGTGCTCGTGCTGAAACCCCAACTAGCTTAGTTGAGGGCAAATCTTTAGATGAGCATGCTTGTTATGTGCGACACCAAATATCTGAACAAGGGAAAATTTTGCTGGGTCAAATTCATCGTTTGCAATGCTATGCTTGGAATTTATGCGAAATATATGATATTACTTGTTGTTCTGAAAACCCTAAGAAACACCTTCTCTATCAATGTGAGTTTAGTGATAATGGAATTGTATCTTCGTATGCTAAGGGTGTTTATAGTTACTAAGATGTTCAACAAATTGAAGAATTTGTTGGTTTCAAGGGTGCTTATGAAATTGCTTCTTTGATTGAAACGTATGATGCTACTTTTTACAAATCTGAAAATATTTCCATACTTAAATATTGCTATGATAATTATGCTTCTAATGCCTATGTTGAACCATATATTGAGGACTACCCCGCTGTCCAAGAAGAGACTAATATTTGCAGGAGTCTATGGAAGAAGAAATTGATGAAATTGTGAGCTCATTGGATGAAAATGATGAGGAGGAGAGCAAAGAACAAAAGGAGGAAGAGCGGATTAGCTACCCTTGCCGACCTTCTAATGAGAGTAACTCTTCAACTCATACATTATTTAATTTCCCTTCGTACTTACCGAAGGATGATTGTTATGATCCCTTTGATTCTCTTGAAATATCCCTTTTTGATGATGCTTGCTATGCTTGTGGCCAAGATGCCAATATGAATTATGCTTATGGAGATGAACTTTCTATAGTTCCTTATGTTAAACATAAAATTGTTGCTATTGCACCCACACATGATAGTCCTATTATCCTTTTGAATTCTCCCGACTACACTATATCGAAGAAGGTTGCCCTTATTAAGGATTATATTGATGGGTTGTCTTTTACCGTTGCACATGATGATTTTGATGAATATAATATGCATGTGCTTGCTGCCCCTACTTGCAATTATTATGAGAGAGGAACTATATCTCCACCTCTCTATGTTTCCAATACAACAAAATTGCAAGAAACTGTTTATACTATGCATTGGCCTTTACCATGTGTGCATGAATTGTTCTTTTATGACATGTCGATGCACAGGAAGAGACTTAGACTTCGTTGTTACATGATATATGTTACTTTGTACTCACTACTAAATTACAAATCATTGTTAATTAAAATTGGCTTTGATATACCTTGGGATTCGGGTGGATCAATTACTTGAGCACTATATGCCTAGCTTAATGGCTTTAAAGAAAGCGCTGCCAGGGAGACAACCCGGAAGTTTTAGAGAGTCATTTATTTCTGTTGAGTGCTTTCATATACTTTAAAAATAACAAAAATAAAGAGGGGAACCCAAAACTTTTTCAAAAAGAAAGTGAAAGTGAGAAAGACAAGCATTGTTGAAGTGGAAGAGCTCCTTGAACTTTGTTCATGCTCACGGCAACTTTGTGAACCTTGATTACATAAACTTTTCAACAAAAATAATTATCCCCTTGTACAATTCCATTGTATTATAAAAATAATGTGCCAAGGTTTACCTTTAGGATGTTTACATTTGCTTGATGGTTTATACGGTGCAGGACAGAAACTTTGACTGTAGTGCGCGATTTTACATTTTTAACTGAAACGTCAAACGGTTCTGATTCTTTTTTCACTGTCTTCCTATACAAATTGTTTATGTTTCCTAATTTTCGCAGAATTTTTCAAGTATCATAAGTATGGTGAATGTTCAGATTATTACAGACTGTTCTGTTTTAGACAAATTCTGTTTTTGATGCATAGTTTGCTTGTTTTGATGAAACTATCGATTCATATCAGTGGATTAAGCCATGAAAAAAAGTTATATTACAGTATACACAATGCAAAAACAAAATATGAATTGGTTTGCAACAGTACTTAGAGTAGTGATTTGCTTTATTATACTAACGGATCTTACCGAGTTTTCTGTTGAAGTTTTGTGTGGATGAAGTGTTCGATGATCGAGAAGGTCTCGGTGTTGGAAGAAGGAAGAGAGGCAAGAGCTCAAGATTGGGGATGCCCGAGGCACCCCAAGTAAATATTCAAAGAGACTCAAGCGTCTAAGCTTGGGGATGCCCCGGAAGGCATCCCCTCTTTCTTCAACAAATATCGGTATGTTTTCGGATTCGTTTCGTTCATGCGATATGTGCAATCTTGGAGCGTCTTTTGCATTTAGTTTTCACTTTTCTTTTATGCACCATGCTGGTATGACATAGTCCTTGGTTGATTTATAGAATACTCTATGCACTTCACTTATATCTTTTGAGTATGGCTTTATAGAATGCTTCATGTGCTTCACTTATATCATTTGAAGTTTGGATTGCCTATTTCTCTTCACTTAGACAACCACCATTTGTAGAAGGCTCTTTTGCTTCACTTATATTTGTTAGAACGTGGGCATATCTTTTGTAGAAAGAATTAAACTCTATTGCTTCACTTATATCTATTTAGAGAGATGACATGAATTGGTCATTCACATGGTTAGTCATAAAATCCTACATAAAACTTGTAGATCACTGAATGTAATATGTTTGATTCCTTGCAATAGTTTTGGGATATAAAGATGGTGATATTAGAGTCATGCTAGTGGGTAGTTGTGGATTAGTAGAAATACTTGTGTTGAGGTTTGTGATTCCCGTAGCATGCACGTATGGTGAACCGTTATGTAACGAAGTCGGAGCATGAGGTATTTATTGATTGTCTTCCTTATGAGTGGCGATCGGGGACGAGCGATGGTCTTTTCCTACCAATCTATCCTCCTAGGGGCATGCGTAGTAGTACTTTGCTTCGAGGGCTAATAAACTTTTGCAACAAGTATGTGAGTTCTTTATGACTATTGTTGAGTCCATAGATTATACGCACTCTCACCCTTCCATCATTGCTAGCCTCTCTAGTATCGCGCAACTTTCGCCGGTAACATAAACCCACCATATACCTCCCTCAAAACAGCCACCATACCTACCTATCATGGAATTTTCCATGGCCATTCCGAGATATATTGCCATGCAACTTCCATCATCATCATATACATGACTTGAGCATTCATTGTCATATTGCTTTGCATGATCGTAAGATAGCTAGCATGATGTTTTCATGGCTTGTCCGTTTTTTGATGTCATTGCCACGCTAGATCATTGCACATCCCGGTACACTGTCGAAGGCAGTCATATAGAGTCATATCTTTGTTCTAGATATCGAGTTGTAATATTGAGTTGTAAGTAAATAAAAGTGTGATGATCATCATTATTAGAGCATCCCCCCCCCCCAAAGAGAGAGGCCAAAGAAGTCTAAATAAAAAAGGGGGCCAAAGAAGCCCACACACACACAAAAGGGGGCAATGTTACTATCCTTTTACCACACTTGTGCTTCAAAGTAGCACCATGTTCTTCATATAGAGAGTCTCTTGAGTTATCACTTTCATATACTAGTGGGAATTTTCATTATAGAACTTGGCTTGTATATTCCAACGATGGGCTTCCTCAAATGCCCTAGGTCTTCATGAGCAAGCAAGTTGGACGCACACCCACTTAGTTTCAGTTTGAGCTTTCATATACTTATAGCTCTAGTGCATTTGTTGGATGGCAATCCCTACTCACTCACATTGATATCTATTGATGGGCATCTCCATAGCCCGTTGATACGCCTAGTTGATGTGAGACTATCTTCTCCTTTTTGTCTTCTCCACAACCACCATTCTATTCCACCTATAGTGCTATATCCATGGCTCACGCTCATGTATTGCGTGAGGGATGAAAATGCTGAAGCGCGTTAAAGAGTATGAACCAATTGCTGGACTTGTCATCGGGGTTGTGCATGATGTGAATATTTTGTGTGGTGAAGATGGAGCATAGCCAGACTATATGATTTTGTAGGGATAGCTTTCTTTGGCCTTGTTATTTCGAAAAGACATGATTGCTTTATTAGTGGGCTTGAAGTATTATTGCTTTTATGTCAAATGATAGACTATTGCTTTGAATCACTCGTGTCTTAATATTCATGCCATGATTAGATATGTGATGAAGATTATGCTAGGTAGCATTCCACATCAATTTTTTTATCATTTACCTACTCGAGGACGAGCAAGAATTAAGCTTGGGGATGCTGATACGTCTCCGTCGTATCTATAATTTTTTATTGTTCCATGCCAATATTACTACCCTTCTCCCATCTAGGGAGGAGGTCAAGGAAGAAGAAGACGAAGGCCCCCCTCTCCCCTTCTCTTCCGGTGGCGCCGGAACACTGCCGTGGCCATCATCATCATCACCGCGATCTACACCAACACCTCCGCCATCTTCACCAACATCTCCATCACCTTCCCCCCTCTATCTACAGTGGTCCACTCTTCCGCAACCCTCTGTACCCTCTACTTGAACATGGTGCTTTATGCTTCATATTATTATCCAATGATGTGTTGCCATCCTATGATGTCTGAGTAGATTTTTGTTGTCCTATCGGTGGTTGATGAATTGCTATGATTGATTTAATTTTTTGTGGTTATGTTGCTGTCCTTTGGTGCCCATCGTATGAGTGAACACGTGGATCACACCCTAGGGTTAGTTGTATGTTTATAGGACTATGTATTGGAGGGCAAGAGTGACAGAAGCTTCAACCTAGCATAGAAATTGATGCATACGGGGTTGAAGGGGGACCAATATATCTTAATGCTATGGTTGGGTTTTACCTTAATGAACGTTAGTAGTTGCGGATGCTTGCTAATAGTTCCAATCATAAGTGCATAGAATTCCAAGTCAGGGATGACATGCTAGGAGTGGCCTCTCCCACATAATACTTGCTATCGGTCTAGTAAAGTAGTCAATTGCTTAGGGGCAATTTCGCAACTCCTACCACCACTTTTCCACACTCGCTATATTTACTTTATTGTGTCTTTACTTACAACAGCCCCTACTTTTTATTTATCTAATCTTTATTATCTTGCAAACCTATCCAAAAACATCTTCAAAGTACTTCTAGTTTCATACTTGTTCTAGGTAAAGCGAATGTCAAGCGTACGTAGAGTTGTATCGATGGTCGATAGAACTTGAGGGAATATTTGTTCTGCCTTTAGCTCCTCGTTGGGTTCGACACTCTTACTTATCGAAATCTGTTGCGATCCCCTACACTTGTGGGTTATCAGGGCGCGCCCTCCTGCCTCATGGCCGCCTCGTGGCTTCCTTGACCTCCACTCCAAGTTTTCTGGATTGCGTTTGTTCCAAAAAGGATCATCACGAAGGTTTCATTCCATTTGGATTACGTTTGATATTCTTTTTCTGCGAAACACTAAAATAGACAAAAAATAACAATTTGCGCTGGGCCTTCGGTTAATAGGTTAGTCCAAAAAAATATAAAAGTGCATATTAAAGCTCATTAAACATCCAAAACAGATAATATAATAGCATGGAACAATTAAAAATTATAGATACATTGAAGACGTATCAGGCCACCTTCCCCGATGGGCCAAGTGGGCTGAACAAGGGTGGGAACCAGCCCCTAGTGGGCCGGTGCGCCCCCAAGGGCCCAAGGCGCCTCCCACCAAACTTGGGGGCCAAGTTCCCCCCTTGGCCGCCCCCTCTAGATGGGATCTAAAGGGGCCGCCCCCTCTCCCTTCACCCTATAAATAGAGGGGGTGGGAGGGAAGCCGCACCCTTCCCCTGGCGCAACCCTCCCCCTCTCCAACACCTCCTCCTCCTCCGTAGTGCTTGGCGAAGCCCTGCCGGAGAATTGCAAGCTCCACCACCACGCCGTCGTGCTGTCGGAGCTCTCCCTCAACTTCTCCTCTCCCCTTGCTGGATCAAGAAGGAGGAGACGTCCCCAGGCTGTACGTGTGTTGAACGCGGAGGCGCCGTCCGTTCGACGCTTGATCGGATCTTCCGCGACTTGAATCGCCGCGAGTACGACTCCATCAACCATGTTTTTGTAACGCTTTCGCTTAGCGATCTTCAAGGGTATGAAGATGCACCCCCTTTCTCTCTCTCTCTCTCTCTCTCTCTCTCTCTCTCGTTGCTAGCATCTCCTAGATTGATCTTGGTGACACGTAGGAAAATTTTGAATTAGTATTACATTCCCCAACAGTCGGAGCAACCAAATCCTGATGAAAATTGCATGCAAATTTCTTTGCAAGCCATTAGCACTACTAGAGTGAGCACTTTGTTTGTATTAGTACAGGTTGGAGGCAAACAAGCTCTTGCTTTAGTGGATTCCGGAACTAATTCTACATTTAAGTCTGAAATTTGCTTTGACTACAAATTGTCCTATACTGAAAGATTAGTCTATAGTTGTGATAGTGGAGGTATTTTGTGGCGTGGCTAATATTTTCCTACTACTACATTTCACATGGGCAAAGAAGAGTTTGAACATTCTTGTAGGATTCTTAATTTGTCATAGTATGACATGGTAATTGGGTGTGATCTGCTAGCAAAGCACAACCCTATGTCTTTTGATTATGAAAACAATCAAATACTGATGAGGAAGAATGGTACCCATCAAACTACTATCTCTGCTTGTAACTCATTTTCTGCAGCCACAGAAATTTACAGTTCAAAATCAGCTTCTATGCTAACAACTGGAGCTATTGCATATGCTATTTATCCGATCAGGGATGTCACTGTTACCAAGGGTAAACACATGTAACCCCTCCCGCAATAGAATAACTACTACAACAATATCCCAAGGTGTTTGCATAAGCCAAGGGACTGTCTCTTATAAGAAGTTGTGACCATAAGATTCCCCTACAACCCAATGTTGTAGCTATAGCTACAGTACAATGTAAAGGAGAGGTTCCTCTTTAATAGAGTGTTTCGATTCCCAATTTCCCTCGAAATCCTAGCCTCTTTGCTTGATTTTCTCCTCCAATCCACCCTGGAGTGTGACAGGCATCGAGGAGGGGTGATGGCTGCCAGTGTCTCGGTCATCAGGGTGTGTCGGCGGCGCTATGTGATCTACACATCGCATACTGGTTTGACAAGCACCTTCCAGGTGAACAACAACACATCGGCTGTAGCGCTTCCTCGAAGGATGAGCCCCATCCGCATGTGCGTGCGTGTGAACAGTGATGATCCGGTAGTGCAGCTTAGCCTTCTACATATGCGGCGGTTGGGCAAAGGGGAAGTTATTTGGGGCTTGGGAGCTGGGAGTCGAGGAAGGTCATGTTAATGAAGCGGTTTGGGCTTTGAGGCAGCAGTTTGCAGGATAGTTGTGTGATTAGTTTAAGCGTTAGCATGGGAGGGATGAGCAAGAGGAGAGGGGCAGACAAAGGACATGCGAAATGGAAACATTGCGTATTTTTTGAAAATAGAAGAGATACCTTTGAATCAAATGTCTAAATTAAATCTCGTTTGCATATTCATGTTCCTTGTGATCAAGGCTTTGAAATAAAATAACTATTGCATACGTTTTGATAAGTTTTAAAACTTCATCAGGTTTCATCTTCTGAAACTTGGTACCAATAAAACTAAGTATGGTCCCGTGTGGAATCCAACGATTTAGCGAATCGTGAAACAATCTACGACCGGACACATGTGTCCTTACAAAAGATTAAACGAAATAGCAAACACGTAGAATAGAAATATAAATATTAGATAAAAAAGTTTCCCGCAAAAAAATGTAGATAGAAAGTACAAGCTCGACTACGTTGTGAGCAAACCATACGAACAAATGGCATGACGGTCGTTTCACGGCCAGCTTCCGACCGAGCCCGGCCGCCAAATGCTGGATACAAACGCACACGCGTCGACAACGCATGCATGCCAGCAGAGTCTTGAGCTTCTCGGCACCTCCCCTTTCTCGGATAACTCCATGCCTGCGAGGGCACGCCCATTACGTGCTGTCTTCCAGGCCCTTGCCGGACACGTGGCGCGACAGCAGGGACAACGAGCAGGCCGACGACCGTCCGCGTCGCCGCACACGTGCCGCCTCCGTGCTTCACGACGCACCGCGCCCCTCCAGCTATAAAAACGCGGCGTATGACTCGTCCTTGCCACCATCATTGGCTCGAGCATCAGCAGTTGCATACATCACACGCACACGTCCGTTTCAGGAACCTTAGCGGTCGAGCACCTGTCAGCAATGGCGTCCGGTCAGGAGAAGGGGAGGTCGGAGCTGGACAGCTTGGCCCGCGAGGGGCAGACCGTCGTCCCCGGAGGCACCGGCGGGAAGAGCTACGAGGCGCAGGAGAAACTCGCCGAAGGTACGTACTTAAGATATGCCAATGCTACATACATACTGAACAGGCATTGTTGTAACAAGCGCGCATTGCTGCAGGGCGCAGCCGTGGCGGGCAGACTCGGAAGGAGCAGATGGGGGAGGAGGGGTACAGTGAGATGGGGCGCAAGGGCGGGCTGAGCACCAACGACGAGTCCGGCGGCGAGCGCGCCGCCAGGGAGGGCATAGACATCGACGAGTCCAAGTTCAAGACCAAGTCCTAGATGTTCAGTTCAGTGCCTCCTAGCTTAGCAAAGCAACTGACTGCTCGCCCGTGTTTGGATGTTGTCCGTTTAGCGTGTCCCAGGTACTGAATAATGTAGGTCGTCAGGTACTCGGATCTTGACGTGAGAACGCATGTAGTAGGTGATCATGTGTCCAGTGATCGTGTGTACTTTAGTGTCCCAGCTAGCTTCTACTAGCTGGTTGTCGTTGTAAGTTGTGGCCAAGCTATGCTGCTCTCTGTAATGTAGTGCGTCTGTTTGTTTGTTATGAATCTGAAACTCCGTCTGTGTGCAATGTTCGCTCAGCAATGTACATGGTATATGGTATAAATAGTTCCCATTCCCCAAGAAATCCTAAACCTACGAACTCAGCGAGATGGACGCCAAGTGAATCCCGTTCGGGATCTAACCCTCGAGCATCAAGATAACCGGTGGTACTACAATTTCTGACGCTTTTTTTTTTGAGAAGTACTATATTTATATCAATATAATATCAACATATTACAACATAAATAGGCTTTCGCTCCGCTTTATAAATAAAACAACGATCCACACGATCCAAGTTTGAACAATATCCAACAGAAAACGGCTGGGCCATAGCATAAATAAGCCCAAGAAAGCATAAAAAAAATAAAAAAAGCCACCTAATGGCTACCACTAAGCGGCCCTACAAGAACGCCAGCTGACGCGCCGAGGCCAAAAGCGCATCCATTATCAACCCGAGGCGATCACGATCACGCTGCCTCGAGAGCGGGTGCCGAGGCCAAAAGCGCATCCATTATCAAGCCGAGGCGATCACGATCACGTTGCCTCGAGAGCGGGTGCCAGTGCTACATGAAAGCAAGGAATTTAAAGAGGGAGTCAGATGCCTACTTCGAGAAAACCTTCTCAATCACCATCTTATTCCTAATCGTCCAAAGAGTCCACGGCATTGCCGCAAAATAAGCCAAAATAAACGGTGATGTCGTGCTGGCTGTATAGCTCGAAGCTGAAGGAACTCCGCGAGATTTAGGGCCTCCCAGTCAGGCCCCAACACCTCGCGGACGAAAGTCCATAATACTCTCGCTGCCGTATAAGAGAAGAGAATATGGTTCCCAGTCTCCGGTACTGCACAGAGAGGGCATATACCGTCCTCAGATCCGTGCCACTTAAGTACCTCTATCCCCGAGAGGACACGATTTCGTAGAAGTTGCCAAACAAAAATTTTACTCTATAATGGGACGGGGGCTTTCCATAGAGGGGGCAAGCCAGGGGCTAGTTGCCGACGGGCAAAGGACCTGGTATGCCGTGCCCCAGAGAACTCCACTGTCAGCGTGCGACGTTATGAAACTGTGTCCGGATAATCCAAGAGCACGAGTGGCAGGGCGGCCCGTAATGTAGTCCATACATGGCAGATCTGAGGAGAAACCTAAAGAGATATCACACCAAGAAAAATTGCAAGAAACAAAGAAAATAGAAAAATCTTACTGGTCCTTGCATCCACCGACAAAACGAGCATAATCTTCAGCCACCGCCGTCGTCGTACTCGGATCTTGACGTGAGCACGCATGTAGTAGGTGATTATGTGTATAGTGATCATGTGTACTTTAGTGTCCCAGTTAGCTTCTACGGCCTTTCTCGGTGCTTCATGGTATACAGGTGCTAAGGGTGTCACATAGGCAAAAATATGATGTGGCAAAGCAATTAAAAAGGAGACAGAGCATCAGGGCCGGTCCTGAGATTTTGAGGGTCCGGGGCGAAAGTAACATTCGGGGCCCTTAATATAATCATCACAACGATAATAATTAATTTAATTCTACACGAAATGTTTCTAATAAATACAACTACATCCAAAATCCGTGTTTATATAATAACTTATACACATTATTATCTTAAAAAATTTATTGTAACATTCTTTGATACAAAGTCACTTATGATTGTGTCGATGTCAATCTCATCTTTCTTTCGCATGCATAATGTTGCCTAACCATTTAAGCTTTATTGGGTCATTGTTTATGCCAAATGGTCCTTCAATAATTCCAAGTTTGAAAAGCTTCTTTTAGCTGTTGCAAAGATCACATGCACAGTAAATTCGAATAAATCTTTACACACCATGAGTTTTTTAAGCCCTTTTTCAATGAAGTGATTGATATGATCACCAAAAGAAACAAATATTTAACATGAAATTTTTCTCGCCTTCTAGAATTTCTTCTTGGTCAACTACTTTTATCAAACTGATTCTCCTCATAGCACGAAACTGATTCTCCTCAAACTGATTCCCCCTTGCCCCCCCTCAGGGCCGGCCCTGCAGAGCATTATAGTGATCCCAATAAAAATCAATGTTAAGTACGTGAACCTAAGAAAAAGACTACCAACCAATACATGAAGGAGTTTTATTATTAAACAATTAAATAGAGGAGGCTTAGCTACAACATCTAAGCATCGATGCATTGGGGATATTAGTTGCTAAGCATCTTAATGCACTTAGCACCCCACTTTAGCACCAATGCATTGGAAGAGGTCTACTAGCTGGTAGTAGCCGTCGCTGTAAGTTGTCAGTTGTGACCAAGCTATGCTTCTGCTCTCTCTAACGTCTGTTTGTTATGAATCTGAATCTCTGTCTGTGTGCAATATTCTTACTCCAGATTTACTGCTCGGCAATGTACGGGTACGTGTTATATCATGCGAGTGATAGGCTATGTATCACAATGCATGGTTGATTTCGCTATGTAATGGCTGACATTCATTAGCTCGTCATAAATCCAAAGTATATACTCCCATCACCATCATGTTTGGTAGGAGTAGAAGAAATTGGATCAAGAGAAACAATCAATAAAACATTGTTTCATATCCAAGAGCCGTTCTTCAAGGATTGCCGAGCAGTGACATCTATGGTTGGTGCAGGCCACCATGATTTACATCCTAGGTATATGAGGCTAGTACTGCCCATTTTGCCACCTGTCTATGGTTTTTTTTAGCCACGACTTACTTTGCATTTGATAATTTGCCACTCTTTACATCGTAATTGATATTTTGCCCCTCTTTACTTTGCACTTTGATCTTTTGCCCTATGTAGGGTGGGTCTCATGTAAAATGACTAGAATATCCCCGTCCTATAGATTGGCTATGCGCACCCTCTCGCCGGCAAGGACGCCAGGAGACGGCGGCCCTGACGCCCTCCAATCCTGGCCAAGCGCCGCTCTGGCCCTCCCTCCCTTGATCTGCGCCATGGCCGCCGACCCAGAATCACGAGTCATGACCACACATGCATTGGGCGAAACCAGAACGCGCACCGGCGGGAGCGCACGCTGTTGCCGCCGTGCTCGTCGCCCCATAGACCATGTCACTGCTCCTCTGCTTCTTCTCCATAGGCCGTGCCGCTGCTCCCCTCTCAACTCTGGCAAGCACAAGCAGCACCAGCACGCGGCGAGCACAAGCAGCGGCAGCAGTACGCGGCGTTGGTGAGCATATAGACGCCTGTGGCGGAGCCAGGAAAAATGAATGAGCGGGGCCGAGTGTTCTTAACCCTTATTGGGGAGGGCCAGTCCACAAAATTACACCATTTTAGCAGCAAATAATCATATATCCAGATGCATCTTAGGCCTAACTCAGTGTTGTTATAGGGGGCCAGGCCCCTGCTGGTCTGCTCGTTGCATGGATTCTTTGGAAGACAAGCACGTACACAACTTAATTGATTCCGGCGAGTTACACAACACGCAAGCAACGCACGAGGAAACATACCGATCCCATCGAGACACACACGTGGCCGCGGACAAAATGGAAGAGAGCGGCGCCCCAGATCACCGGCGGCATCTGGTTCTTTGGCAGCGTGGCCGCAGACAGACTGGAGCAGAGCGGCGCAAGGAGGAGGAAGGCGGCCATCAGCAGAGGCGGCGGCAGCAGGGCGGCGGCATACGAGTTCATCCCCTTTCTATTTTGATTTCAACCGGTGAATCGTCTGGATGCACCGGTGAAACTAGCATAAAGGGTATTTTGGTCCACTCCTTTATGCATATATTATGTCAATCATTTGCTGGTATTGTTTCTGTGTGAAAAAATGGCTGAAGATCAAAGTGCAAATTAAAAAGGTGGCAATAGATCAACTACAATGTAAGGAGTCACAAATTATCAAAGTATAAAGTAAGTGTTGGCAAAAAATCAAAAACCCCAGCAATGGCCATGGGAACAAGCAAAAGGATGCAAAATGAAGACCATGTCAACGTTGACTGGTCTGCTGGGCTGCCATGTCACACAAAACCAGTTGGCAGTTGTCAGAGGGAGTAATTTAGCTAGTATTGAAAGTACAAGGTTGTCTTCTAACCGGTTTTGGAGTTGGAGGTTGTAAATTAAACTAACCCTAAGTCCAGGATTGAAATATGCACTTCTATTTTTTGTCCTCATCAACTTGCCATACAAGCATTGCCCCATAAAAGTCAGCTTTCTTTCTAACACCCACAGGAATTGGGTACAGAGGCATCATAAAACAGAGGTATATTAGTTTGGCGGGATTGCGCCAAAGTCACCCTACCAATAATGTTTAAAAGTCTTCCCTACCAACAGACACATATTTTCTCAATTTTTTCAACAACCACCTTGCAATGTTTATTCCTAATTCTAATATCAGACATGCATCACCAAATATTTCAAAGGAACAACACCCAGTTCACAAATGAAAATCTCTTGATATATGGGAGCTTTATTAACTGCCTCCCCAAAAAATAGAAATTTCACTCTTATGAAAGTTAATAGTGGGACCAAAGATTTGCTCAAACGCACTTAGAATAAACTTGAGATTCCTAGCAATATCCTCATCATCTTGTAATAGGAAAGCAGTGTCATTTGCATATTGATCACATTGTTTAAATTTTCACTCAAGGCCCCTTTCACAAATCCATTATTTCTAGCTCTCTCCAAAATAATGACAAGGGCTTCAACTGCCAAGTCAAATAGCAATGGAGATAAAGCATCTCTTTGCTCAAGCCATTTGTGAGTTTTAAAACAAGGACCAATTACATCATTTAATTTGACCCCCACATGTCCTCTCCTCATAGTGCGCATAATCCAATCACACCATTGATCAGGGAAGTTTTTGAGCTTTAGCATCTAGCGAGCAAAAGTCCATTTAATCTTATCATAGGCTTTCTCAAAATCCTTAAAGAGTAAGGCCCTTTGTTTCCTATGGTGCATGGAGTTCAAAGCTTCATGTAGCAGAACCACACTTTCCACTATGTATCTACCTTTAATAAAAGTAGTTTGGTTATGAGAATTAATAGGGTTAACCACCCTACTAAACATGTTCATTAGGACCTTAGTAATAATTTTGAAACTAACATTCAATAGACAAGGTCTAAAATTTTGAATTTGTATAACATCTTTAGTTGTAGGAACCAGGGTGATAATTCCATAATTGATCCTAGCAATATCTAGAACCCCATTATGAAAATTATCCATGAGCCCTTTCAAATTACACTTAAAAATTTCCCAAATATGTTGATAAAAATCAAGAGGCAACCCATTAGGTACATGGCTCTTATTTTTCTCCATAGAGAAGACTACATTGTAGTAATTTTTCCTCGAAGAAAGGTTCCACCAACTTGTTAGCATCCTCCTCAGAATTTTTCTATGCTTCTTGGATGTTTAAATAAACTAAGGAGATCTTAGCTTGTCCAAAAAGTTTTCTTTACAGAAATTAGTGATGTATTTTAAAAGATTTTATTCCCTTCAATCGTCCCCTCATCTTGCTCCAAATAAATAATTTCCATGGTAGTATCTAGTATTACAATCACCTTATCTAATTTCTTTATCCTTATATCTTTGGAGCCATTTTAACTCTTCCTGTTTTAAAATTCTCCCAACTATTCACTAAGTTCCTTTTGTTCAGTTCTATCATGAGTAGTTAAGCCATTAACTTCTGCATCCTTATCAATGGAATCTAACTTGGATTTTTTAATTTTCCTATGCCAAGTCTCAACATTCAAGTTTCAGCCCCTAATCTTCTTCCTAAGAATTCTCAACATATTTTGCCACCTCTCGATATAAGAACTTTCATAATTATTAGTCCAAAAGTTTGGTGACAAAGTCCTTAAAACCATCTCTCAGGATCCAATATTTTTTGATTCTATATATTGGCTTTGAAATATTATGAGACCCAGTGTCAAGAATGAGAGGACTGTGATAAGAAACTTCCCTCTCCAAAGCTTGTACCATAGCTAAGCATAATGTTCCTCCCATTCATGAGAATTCTATCTAATTTCTCAATGGTTGGTTTAGCCAAATTATTGGCCCAAGTAAAATTTCTTCCATTTAGAGGTAATTCTCTAAGCTCTTCATACTCAATAATAGCAATATAGAACTTCAGTGATCAGTGTTATTGGGTTAGTTTTTCTCACAAAAGTTCTAATAAGAATAAAATCCCCGCCTACCACACAATATAAAATGTTGTCATGATAGATCTTAGACAATTCTGCCAAATAAGAAGCTTTGCCATCTAATTGAGCGTCACCATACACAATAATAACATTCCAATGAAATTTAGCCATTTTTATCAAAAAACAACAGCCTCACAAAGTATACCCCTACCATACCTCTATTTTAGTTACATCAAACAAATCATTATTTACTCCCACCAGGATCTCTTCAGATTTACCTCTTGGAGGGACCAATTCCAAGTAGAAAAACTCAAATGTAAATATGGATATTCCATTGGATATTTAGCTGATAATGTGTTTCCTTTTCATTCATCCTATCTATGTTTTTCTTCGAATATGCTCACATAAACTAAAATGTCCCACAACAACGCATGGGGTATTATCTAGTTTACAACAAAGACAAATGTGGAAGCCTTGTTTTGACCCTAAATGCCCTACAATCCAGTGACTGTTGAAATACTCTAAGTGCATCTCCAACGCTGACCCTCAAACCGCCCGCAACCGTTCGGACCGTACGGTCCGGATGCGTTATGCCATCAAACGCGGGCCTGTATCGGTCCGCGGGGCGGTCCGGTCACACTTTCTCCCGCAAACCGGAGACAAACGTGAGTGGCTTTGCGAGCGTCCGAACAGCACCCACGCCCGCTTTTGACCACCCTGGCCCACCCAAAGCCCTCCTCCCTCGTCGTCGTGTGTTCCCGCCTGACGCCGGCTGCCCGCATTCATGTCAATGTAGAGCGGCCGCTCCACGTTGAAGCCAGCTTAGAGCAGACGCAACCTTTCACTGCCTCTGCCATTAAAGCAGTGCACCGGCCGAGGGCACAGGTGCCACACGCTCGGCTGAACACGCCTCCTCGCGCATTCAAACACCTCCAGTGAACCCACATGGAATCCGAGAAACCTACTCCGGCCACATGTTTGTTCACGAGCAGATTGACATTAAACACAACACTGACAAGCTCCTCCCATCCGTCCTCTACTTAAACGGTGCCAGACATCGGGCAAAAATCACACCACACCTCCGCTCCCATCTCCTCGCACCATTTTCTCCACAATATCCATGGCTACCGGCGTGCAGGAAGAGGAGTTCACCGGCATAAAAGCCGTCTGGATGGCCCGCCGAGCCCACCGGATACGAGCCAGGAAACTCGCTACTCCACCTCCCTCGCCAAATCTGATGAAGCAAGTTGCCGCCCAAGCCGGCGCAAGGTTCAACAACTCATCGCTCCAGCCATCTCGCAGAGGTTTGGCGAGTTGCTCCAGGATGGCACGCAACGGAGCACGGAGGAACGGGCATCGTGGCTGCCATGGATGAGGCCAGACGCCGTGCCATCCGTCATCTACGTTGGCAGAACCGTGCCCGGTCGATGGAGAAAGAAGTCGGCTACGCGAAGATCGACGAGTCGGTGGTCAGTGCGTCTGCGTCTGCCGCCAACATCGAGGGAACGTAAAACACGGGAGGCCGTCACCGCTTGGGTTACGGGAAGGCCACCGCCGGCACATCGTCAGCTTGCATAGCCGGTGACTTGCCCGGTTCAGCACAGATCATCGTCGACCCCTGCCTGGGCTTCACCGAAGCGGAGGAGCCCTCCTTCCCCTCCGGCCGAAGCACCCGCCTTCACCTCCAATGGTAGCACCCCATTTGCCACTCCGATGAGCGGCGCATTTGGACATAGGAAAGATACGGGAAAAAATATACCTTCGGGGCTCCTGGTAGTCCGATGAGCGGGCTGCCGGACAATGGGAAGACAAAGGAATCCGCCGTGGCATGCCGTAGACTAGGTGTAGTGTATCCTTTTCATGAGAATGGAACTCCACGCGGTCGCACGTAGTTTTACCTTTTTCAGTTAAAATATTTTCAAAAATGTAAATATTTTCGTTCGGTTTTGTATGAAATCCCCTCTTCCTGCATGAATTTATCGAATTTGTTGAAAAAGTATTTGAAATGTATGCGAACATCGTTAGATGACCAGTTCCGACATCCATGTGTGCGGATGGATGTCGAAGCAAATTTGTAGGTCACCGTTGAGGATGCCCTAAGGCTATGTAAACTATAAACTTGCATCCACAAACATACCTAGCTGGGCGCAGCGGAGAGCGCGCCTCGCTTTGATGGTGCGACCGGACGACAGCGTGGGACAAGGCAGGCGTCCAAGCATTGTAGCCCATACCGGACGTTTCCTCGGATAACCATTGCTTATACTGTTGGAAATATGCCCTAGAGGCAATAATAAAAGGATTATTATTATATTTCCTTGTTCATGATAATTGTCTTTTATTCATGCTATAATTGTGTTATCCGGAAATCGTAATACATGTGTGAATACATAGACACCAACATGTCCCTAGTAAGCCTCTAGTTGACTAGCTCGTTGATCAACAGATAGTCATGGTTTCCTGACTATGGACATTGGATGTCATTGATAACGAGATCACATCATTAGAAGAATGATGTGATGGACAAGACCCAATCCTAAACATAGCACAAGATCGTATAGTTCATTTGCTAGAGTTTTTCCAATGTCAAGTATCTTTTCCTTAGACCATGAGATCGTGTAACTCCCGGATACCGTAGGAGTGCTTTGGGTGTACCAAATGTCACAACATAACTGGGTGACTATAAATGTATACTACGGGTATCTCCGAAAGTGTTTGTTGGGTTGACACGGATCAAGAGTGGGATTTGTCACTCCGTATGACGGAGAGGTATCTCTGGGCCCACTCGGTAATGCATCATCATAATGAGCTCAAAGTGACCAATTGTCTGGTCACGGGATCATGCATTACGGTACGAGTAAAGTGACTTGCCGGTAACGAGATTGAACGAGGTATTGGGATACCGACGATCGAATCTCGGGCAAGTAACATACCGATTGACAAAGGGAATTGTATACGGGGTTGCTTGAATCCTCGACATCGTGGTTCATCCGATGAGGTCATCGAGGAGCATGTGTGAGCCAACATGGGTATCCAGATCTCGCTGTTGGTTATTGACCAGAGAGCCATCTCGGTCATGTCTACATGTCTCCCGAACCCGTAGGGTCTACACACTTAAGGTTCGGTGACGCTAGTGTTATAGAGATATGAATATGCAGTAACCCGAAAATTGTTTGGAGTCCCGGATGAGATTCGGCCATCGGGAGAGTTTCGGGGGTTACCGGTATTATACCGGGACCACCGGATGGGTCCCGGGGGTCCACCGGGTGGGACCACCCATCCCGGAGGGCCCCATGGGCTGAAGTGGGGAGGGGAACCAGCCCATAGTGGGCTGGTGCGCCCCCTTGGCTCACCCCCTGTGCCTAGGGTTGGAAACCCTAGGGTGGGGGGGGGGGCACTTGCCTTGGGGGCCACTCCACCCTTGGCCGCCGCCCCCCTAGGAGATCCCATCTCCTAGGGCCGACGCCCCCCCTTGGGGAGCCTATATAAAGGGGGGGAGGGAGGGGCAGCCGCACCCCTTGACTCTTGGCGCCTCCCTCTCCCATGCTACACCTCTCCCTCTCGCAGAAGAACGGCGAAGCCCTGCTGCGGTGACTGCTGCATCCACCACCACGCCGTCGTGCTGCTGGATCTTCATCAACCTCTCCTCCCCCTTGCTGGATCAAGAAGGAGGAGACGTCACGCTGACCGTACGTGTGTTGAACACGGAGGTGCCGTCCGTTCGGCGCTAGGATCTCCGGTGATTTGGATCACGTCGAGTATGACTTCCTCATCCCCGTTCTTTGAACGCTTCCGCGCGTGATCTACAAAGGTATGTAGATGCAATCCGATCACTCGTTGCTAGATGAACTCATAGATGGATCTTGGTGAAACCGTAGGAAATTTTTTTGTTTTCTGCAACGTTCCCCAACAATGGCATCATGAGCTAGATCTATGCGTAGTTCCTTTTGCACGAGTAGAACACAATTTGTTGTGGGCATAGATGTTGTCAACTTTCTTGCCACTACTAGTCTTATTTTGCTTCAACAGTATTGTGGGATGAAGCGGCCCGGACCAACCTTACACGTACGCTTACGTTAGACCGGTTCCACCGACTGACATGCACTAGTTGCATAAGGTGGCTGGCGGGTGTCTGTCTCTCCCACTTTAGTTGGAGCGGATTCGATGAAAAGGGTCCTTATGAAGGGTAAATAGAAGTTGACAAATCACGTTGTGGCTTTCACGTAGGTAAGAAAACGTTCTTGCTAGAACCCTATTGCAGCCACGTAAAAACTTGCAACAACAATTAGAGGATGTCTAACTTGTTTTTGCAGCAAGTGTTTTGTGATGTGATATGGCCAAAGTTGTGATGAATGATGAATGATATATATGTGATGTATGAGATGTTCATGCTATTGTAATAGGAATCACGACTTGCATGTCGATGAGTATGACAACCGGCAGAAGCCATAGGAGTTGTCTTTATTTTTTGTATGACTTGCGTGTCATTGAGAAACGCCATGTAAATTACTTTACTTTATTGCTAAACGTGTTAGCCATAGTAGTAGAAGTAATAGTTGGCGAGCAACTTCATGGAGACACGATGATGGAGATCATGATGATGGAGATCATGGTGTCATGCCGGTGACAAGATGATCATGGAGCCCCAAGATGGAGATCAAAGGAGCTATGTGATATTGGCCATATCATGTCACTATTATTATTTGATTGCATGTGATGTTTATCATGTTTTTGCATCTCGTTTACTTAGAACGACGGTAGTAAATAAGATGATCCCTCATAATAATTTCAAGAAAGTGTTCCCCCTAACTGTGCGCCGTTGCGACAGTTCGTTGTTTCGAAGCACCACGTGATGATCGGGTGTGATAGATCTCAACGTTCACATACAACGGGTGTAAGACAGATTAACACATGCAAACACTTAGGTTGACTTGACGAGCCTAGCATGTACATACATGGCCTCGGAACACGGAAGACCGAAAGGTCAAGCATGAGTCGTATAGAAGATACGATCAACATGAAGATGTTCACCGATGTTGACTAGTCCGTCTCACGTGATGATCGGACACGGCCTAGTTAACTCGGATCATGTTATACTTAGATGACTAGAGGGATGTCTATCTGAGTGGGAGTTCATTAAATAGATGAACTTAATTATTATGAACTTAGTCTATTTTTTTACAATATGTCTTGTAGATCAAATGGCCCACGTTGTCCTCAACTTCAACGCGTTCCTAGAGAAAACCAAGCTGAAAGACGATGGCAGTAACTATACGGACTGGGTCCGGAACCTGAGGATCATCCTCATAGCTGCCAAGAAAGATTATGTCCTAGAAGCACCGCTAGGTGACGCACCCGTCCCACAGAACCAAGACGTTATGAACGCTTGGCAGACACGTGCTTATGATTACTCCCTCGTTCAGTGCGGCATGCTTTACAGCTTAGAACCGGGGCTCCAAAAGCGTTTTGAGAGACACGGAGCATATGAGATGTTCGAAGAGCTGAAAATGGTTTTTCAAGCTCATGCCCGGGTCGAGAGATATGAAGTCTCCGACAAGTTCTACAGCTGTAAGATGGAGGAAAATAGTTCTATCAGCAAGCACATACTCAAAATGTCTGGGTTGCATAACCGCTTGACTCAGCTGGGAGTTAATCTCCCGGATGACGCGGTCATTGACAGAATCCTTCAGTTGCTTCCACCGAGCTACAAGAGCTTTGTGATGAACTTCAATATGCAGGGGATGGAAAAGACCATTCCTGAAGTATTTGCAATGCTGGAATCAGCAGAGGTAGAAGTCAAAAAGTAACATCAAGTGTTGATGGTGAATAAAACCACTAAGTTCAAGAAAGGCAAGGGTAAGAAGAACTTCAAGAAGGACGGCAAGGGAGTTGCCGCGCCCGGCAAGCAAGCTGCCGGGAAGAAGCCAAAGAATGGACCCAAGCCCGAGACTGAGTGCTTTTATTGCAAGGAGAGTGGTCACTGGAAGCGGAACTGCCCCAAATACTTAGCGGACAAGAAGGCCGGCAAAACGAAAGGTATATGTGATATACATGTAATTGATGTGTACCTTACTAGTACTCATAGTAGCTCGTGGATATTTGATACCGGTGTAGTTGCTCACATTTGTAACTCAAAGCAGAAGTTGCGGAATAAGCGAAGACTAGCGAAGGACGAGGTGACGATGCGCGTCGGGAATGGTTCCAAGGTCGATGTGATCGCCGTTGGCACGCTACCTCTACATTTACCTACGGGATTAGTTTTGAACCTCAATAATTGTTATTTAGTGCCAAGTTTGAGCATGAACATTGTATCAGGATCTCGTTTAATACGAGATGGCTACTCATTTAAATCCGAGAATAATGGTTGTTCTATTTATATGAGAAATATGTTTTATGGTCATGCTCCGATGGTGAATGGTTTATTCTTAATGAATCTCGAGTGTAATGCTACACATATTCATAGTGTGAGTACCAAAAGATGTAAGGTTGATAATGATAGTCCCACATACTTGTGGCACTGCCGCCTTGGTCACATAGGTGTCAAACGCATGAAGAAGCTCCATGCAGATGGACCTTTAGAGTCTCTTGATTACGAATCATTTAACACATGCGAACCATGCCTCATGGGTAAAATGACCAAGACTCCGTTCTCAGGAACAATGGAGCGAGCAACCAACTTATTGGAAATTATACGTACTGATGTGTGCGGTCCAATGAGTGTTGAGGCTCGCGGTGGTTATCGTTATGTTCTCACCCTCACTGATGACTTGAGTAGATATGGGTATGTCTACTTAATGAAACACAAGTCTAAGACCTTTGAAAGGTTCAAGGAATTTCAGAGTGAGGTTGAGAATCAACGTGACAGGAAAATCAAGTTCTTGCGATCAGATCGTGGGGGAGAATACTTGAGTCACGAATTTGGCACACACTTAAGAAAATGTGGAATAGTTTCACAACTCACGCCGCCTAGAACACCTCAGCGTAATGGTGTGCCCGAACGTCGTAATCGCACTTTATTAGATATGGTGCGATCTATGATGTCTCTTAACGATTTACCGCTATCATTTTGGGGCTATGCTTTAGAGACTGCCACATTCACTTTAAATAGGGCTCTGTCAAAATCCGTTGAGACGACACCGTATAAATTATGGTTTGGGAAGAAGCCTAAGCTGTCGTTTCTAAAAGTTTGGGGATGCGATGCTTATGTCAAGAAACTTCAACCTGAAAAGCTCGAACCCAAGTCGGAAAAATGCGTCTTCATAGAATACCCTAAAGAAACTATCGGGTATACCTTCTACCTCAGATCTGAAGGCAAGATCTTTGTTGCCAAGAATGGATCCTTTCTAGAGAAGGAGTTTCTCTCGAAAGAAGTAAGTGGGAGGAAAGTAGAACTTGATGAAGTATTACCTCTTGAACCGAAAAATGGTGCAACTCAAGAAAATGTTCCTGAGGTGCCTGTACCGACTAGAGAGGAAGTTAATGATGATGATCATGAAACTTTAGATCAAGTTTCTACTGAACTTCGTAGGTCCACAAGGACACGTTCCGCACCAGAGTGGTACGGCAACCCTGTCTTGGAAATCATGTTGTTAGACAACGGTGAATGACGGTGTCCTGGACTAGGGGGTACTCACCACGTCATCTCCCGATCTATTAGATTGGGCCGAGGACCCCCGTGGCCGTATACTCATGGGCCAATTCAGACGGCTGCCGCATACAAGGAAGATTCCACAAGACTTGGCGATCAAGACAAGGACTTCTCCCCACCGGCATATTCGGCTAGGACTCTTGTTATCCTAGGCCTCCGGTGCATTATATAAACCGAGGCCAGGCTAGTCGATAGATAGACAATATATACAACAATCATACCATAGGCTAGCTTCTAGGGTTTAGCCTCCTTGATCTTGTGGTAGATCTACTCTTGTACTACCCATATCATCAATATTAATCAAGCAGGAGTAGGGTTTTACCTCCATCGAGAGGGCCCGAACCTGGGTAAAAACATCGTGTCCCTTGTCTCCTGTTACCATCCGGCCTAGACGCACAGTTCGAGACCCCCTACCCGAGATCCACCGGTTTTGACACCGACATTGGTGTTTTCATTGAGAGTTCCGTTGTGTGATCGACAAAAGGATCGATGGCTCGCCTGCAGATCAACTACGACTTCGGCATCTTCATCACCAGCTCGACTGGTCACCTTAGTTCGACCAAGAATTGCGCCCCGTGTTCGGATCACCATGTTCGGACGAGGGCCTTTATCAAACATCAACTCCGATCTCTATCAAGATCACGGAGGAATCATCTATGGAGTTCGGGGGCTCAACGTCAACATTGCCCTCAAGCGACCGTGCTGTTTTTCTGGACAGCGAACTCGTATCTGCCACCACCACCTCCTCGAGTATCGCTTTGATGAACGCTTTGGTGGAATTGTGCGGAATTGAGTCTACAACAACCCTGAAAAATTTCGTCGAGTTCCGATGGAGGAATCTCTGGCAATCCACGATATACCGGAGCCTTGTCAAATCTGGACGGGAATTTGGACGAGTTTAGGGCGTGGTGTCCAGCTTCTATCTCGGACGTCCTTTGGAAGATCCAACCGTTGATCGGCTGCGGAATTCCTATATCTACCACCTCTCAAAATTTCGGCTCGATCCGACCGTCCAAACTCCGGGAACCTTCCGATTAGTGCATCACTTTTCGGATCTGTTTTCTGCGCGAAAACGAATCCGACCCAAGTTCATCTTTTTTATGAACAGGATTTCAGACATCCCTTTTGAAGGAAGTTTTGTATGGGGTATTGTGTTTTGTTCCCGAACACATCCCACTAACTGTAAGATCTTTTAAACATGATCTTCAACATCATGCTGATGTCAAACCAGTCCGGCAATATTACTCCACGGCTGCCGACCTGCGCTACACACGGCGTCACTTTGTTGAGCCGAGCTCAACTTCTTCGGATCATCATCTCGGCAAGCCGAACAAGAGCCCGGCATCGCGAAGGATAAATCATCACCAACATCGCCGCCCCACGGATTACACGGAGCGGACGTACCGGCATCGCTGCACGGTCGCTTCATCAAGCCGGCATCGACCACGTCACGACCTGCATCGACAGGGCCGCACTATTGCTTCTTCAAGCTGGTGTCCATCACGCCGACCTACTTCGACTCATCGGCTGACATCGAGGCTTCGACATCTCGGCTGGACCGGGGGCTTCGCCATCTCTTAATCAACCTACTCCGGACACTTCGGCATCACTAGCCGACCAGCTCCGTCACGTTAGCTGGGCCGAGGGCTTTGCCTCGGCGAGTCAACCTTTACCAGCATTGCCATGCCATCGTTTTATCGCCCATCAAGCAATGGGTGTGCGGAGCGGGTCCCAATTTTAGGAATCACCTTCCTTCGGATTGCTACAACAAATAAACCAGGTGTTATTAATTCCAGTATTTTTTTTGCTTGTTTGGGTTCATTTTTCCCAAGGAATTATTACTCTGGGTTGTCCGTCATATGTACACAGGTCTATCAAATGGTGGCCGCATTAACGACAGTCGCATGGTGGTTCGGTCAGTTTCCGTACATAGTCTGGCGAACGCCGCACTCGGAGCTCGGACCGACCTGCGAATTCAGGCTTTGCCACGCCTTTACTACATCACGCCGACGCCCTGCATCGACATTGACTTCGGCGCCAGGCCATATTTCTTCTATTCCTAACTTTGCATAAATTATTTATTATGCAACATTTTTTAATTATCATTATTACTATTATCTCCGGTTCGCACTATTTTATGTGGCACAGGAAAATGATCCAGCCGGACTATATCCTTTGGCGTCACCTCGGCTGGACGGGGGGCTTCGTGAACACTTCATTACCCCATGCCGGGGACTTCGGCATCACTCTGCCGGCCTGCATTGATCGTGCTATGTCACCACTTCGGAGTGCCGAGCTCTTTGCTCCGCCACCTCGGGACCGGCTTGGGGGATGGCACCTTGTCCCGCATCAAGCTCAGACCGCGTCATCAATACCGAACACATTAACCAGCTAAGTTGCCTTCACGCTCAAAGTTTTAAATTTTTAACTTGTTTTTGGCTCGACCAAGCATTATACTTTTTGAAAAAAGTTGCTTGTAAATTTTTTTCCTTGTCCAAACTTTGTTTGTGACCCACAAATTCAAATACCCCGTTTACTTGGGGGCTTCCTTCATAAAGCTTTTTCCTCTTGCATATGATTATACTTGTACGGCTTCGTTCCTTGTTCATGTATTATGCCATAATATGCACCATATTGACTTAAGCGATTTGCAAGCTGGGTTGCCTCGCTCCTGTGTTTACCCCTACGTTCCCGATTGTTCGGCTAGGGAGTAAATGGAGCACCTCTGCGATTGTCACGATCGGGTCAACCGAGCCGGACCTCAGACTGGGTGAAGCCGAAAGCTAGCGCTCTTATAGTTTTCAATGATGGTCGGCACACAACGGAACTCATGAGTACAAAAAATCTATTGCACAAGTCTCATAATAACAATGAGCACCGAAGAAAGGTATCGGTGGGGGTACTATTTTCTTCGAAGATGCTTCTTACACTTCACGGTAATATAGCATAAGTTCCCTGAGCGCGCTTTGTCTGTTACAGCCTTATGGCCTGATTGCCTGGTTATTGGAAACACCGTCGATATTCTCGACTGATGGAGTACATAACACTTTTCGGCCCTTGACCGAAGAGGGAGAAGCTGACGGTCGGTTAAGACGCGTTTAAAGTTCGGTTGAACATAGATATGATATAAGTACTTCGGTACATGCAATCATTCTTCTACCCAAGTCACTTGGGGGCTCTTAAGTTTATTTGAGCCGTTTTATAATAAGTGTTCTTCTTCTTAGTCGTTGTAAAGTTTTATTATTATTTATCACTCCTATTTTCGACACGAGTGTGCGGTCACTAGCTGGGGAGCCTAATTTCTCTCTCAAAGCCGCTAGAGTTTAGTTTGCTAAACTGGCCTGATGAGAAGTACTCCGCCCCCGGATAGGAGGTTGAAGCCGTAGACTAACCCGCTCGAAGTCTTGAGATAGGATGTATCATGTTAAAACATGACAGAAGCACTTCTTTTTTCTAAGACCAACTTTTGGATTGGCACCGAACACTTGATATTGTTCGGACGTCATGTTTTTACTGACGTTTCTTGGTTTTCCAAGCTTTTTGGCACTTTGAAAACTATTTGTGCTTTTCTAGCATTAATCTCGCAGTGCAACGCCGGACACCTTTAGGGATTCGGCAAAAACATTCTCAGATATTGCTATATATGCATCGGTTTCGAATTGTGTCTTCGGTCAATAGTTGGGTTGCCCGGCTCCTGAACTTGCTTCCTACGTTCCGTTTTGTTCGGCTAGGCATGCAAAGGGAGAACCACTGCGATTGTGCTTCCAGCTCACATGGTTAAGCACCTCAATGGAGAAAGCCGAAAACTGACTTTCACAATAAGCGTAAACTGGTCAGCGATCGAATGATTATGTTAAATGATGGACCGTTCATAACATTGGCCGAAGTGTTTACGGCTTGACCCCGACTGTCGCCGAACACTTCTGAGGGCTATTAACTGGCCTCCCAAACTAAATCCTCAATATTTTGCCCTTACATTAGAGCTGAGGTTTAATGATCATGCTTAGCATGACAACCCAAAGGAAGAAACCGATAGCGGGACCATTTTCTTTGGAGGACATTTCTTATGTTAAATAGTAAATATAACATATCTCTCTGCGTACCTTTGTTTATAAAACCGTATGACCAGATTGCCTTGTTTGTTGTAAATCTTTGCCCTCATAAAGGCTTTATAAAGTAGGACAAACACTCCTCGGCTACTGGCCGAGGAGGTGGAAGCCGATGGTCGGTCAACAAAGTTTTGTACAATGCGGATTCAAGCATTAATGATGTAAAGTACTTGAATACATAGAGTCATTACACATAATTTGTGATTTTACTATGGATATCGATCCTTAATTCGGCCACCCGTGCCCGCATTAAGGCTCGGGGGCTACTGGGCTTCGGGCTTATTATTTACAAATATTAAAGGGGCACATTGATCCCCTGATCTGGTGTTGCCACCCGACCAGTGTCTCGGGGGCTACTGCATTGCTTGTCCAATGCAGAAAATTTTATGTGCAATATAGTTTCCGAGGAGATTTTGATGCTCAGGTTGGTCGGCCGCACCCAACCTGAGTCTCGAGGACTGAGCACGCCGCTTTTAGTGTCCCGAAGTATTCTGCCGAGCTAGGACTTGATCCTCAAGCCGATTTTGCAAATCGACCTGAGTCTCAGCGGCTACTGGGATCAGCGGTCTTATGTCATCCTTCATGTGCATCTCGGGTTTTAGACCGATACCCACCTTGAGGGCTACTGGCTATATATCTCGGCAGAGAATAAATTGCACCAATCAAAAATATTGACAAAAATCGGCCCACATTCGGGGTGGTGCACCACCTCGAAAGCAGTCCGGCATAAAGCTCAGGCGCTAGTGGCTGGCTCCATAGAGGGCATTTTCAGCATTAAGCTCGGCTAAACTCCTTCAACTTTTTTGAACCAAGGTGATATGACAGCTCGGATATAGTCCGGCATTGGAGTCTGGACACGGTCCGGCATTGGATCTCGGATATATTTCGGCGTTGGAGCTCGGATATATAGTCCGGCGTTGGAGCTCGGATACATAGTCCGGCATTGGAGCTCGGATACATTCCGGCGCTAGAGCTGGGAAGCGGTCCGGCGTTGGTGCTCGGCTGCAAAAGATACCTCGAATGCAGTCCGGCGTTGGAGCTCGGACGCAAGAGGACCCTGCCTCCCGGGAACAACTTCAAACCCGAGGTGTGGCATAAAAATAAACAAAGCATTGATAAAGGCCGGAAACTTAAAGGGGATCCTCGGATACCCGACGTGTAAACTCGTCGAATGCATTTCGGCGATCCTCAAGATCGAAGATAAAGAAGATTTGTTGAACCAGTTTTCAAGACCGGCAACCGAAGATGAAGAACAGTTCGGAAGAATCGAGGAGCGTCCCTAACTTGAAGACCGGTTCAGGGGGCTACTGACGGTGTCCTGGACTAGGGGGTACTCACCACGTCGTCTCCCAATCTATTAGATTGGGCCGAGGACTCCCGTGGCCGTATACTCATGGGCCAGTTCGGACGGCTGCCGCATACAAGGAAGATTCCACAAGACTTGGCGATCAAGACAAGGACTTCTCCCCACCGGCGTATTCGGCTAGGACTCTTGTTATCCTAGGCCTCCGGTGCATTATATAAACCGAGGCCAGGCTAGTCGATAGATAGACAATATATACAACAATCATACCATAGGCTAGCTTCTAGGGTTTAGCCTCCTTGATCTCGTGGTAGATCTACTCTTGTACTACGCATATCATCAATATTAATCAAGCAAGAGTAGGGTTTTACCTCCATCGAGAGGGCCCGAACCTAGGTAAAAACATCGTGTCCCTTGTCTCCTGTTACCATCCGGCCTAGACGCACAGTTCGGGACCCCCTACCCGAGATCCGCCGGTTTTGACACCGATAGTGAACCTTCGAACTATGAAGAAGCGATGGAGGGCCCAGATTCCAACAAATGGCTTGAAGCCATGCAATCCGAGATAGGATCCATGTATGAAAACAAAGTATGGATTTTGACAGACTTGCCCGATGATCGGCGAGCGATAGAAAACAAATGGATCTTTAAGAAGAAGACGGACGCGGATGGTAATGTTACCATCTATAAAGCTCGACTTGTCGCTAAGGGTCATCGGCAAGTTCAAGGGGTTGACTACGATGAGACTTTCTCTCCCGTAGCGAAGTTGAAGTCCGTCAGAATTATGTTAGCAATTGCCGCATACTATGATTATGAGATATGGCAAATGGACGTCAAAACGGCATTCCTTAATGGTTTCCTTAAGGAAGAATTGTATATGATGCAGCCGGAAGGTTTTATCGATCCTAAGAATGCTGACAAGGTGTGCAAGCTCCAACGCTCGATTTATGGGCTGGTGCAAGCATCTCGGAGTTGGAACATTCGCTTTGATGAGATGATGAAAGCGTTTTGGTTTATGCAGACTTATGGAGAAGCCTGCGTTTACAAGAAAGTGAGTGGGAGCTCTGTAGCATTTCTCATATTATATGTAGATGACATACTTTTGATGGGAAATGATATAGAGCTTTTGGACAGCATTAAGGCCTACTTGAATAAGAGTTTTTGAATGAAGGACCTTGGAGAAGCTGCTTATATATTAGGCATCAAGATCTATAGAGATAGATCAAGACGCCTCATAGGTCTTTCACAAAGCACATACCTTGATAAGATATTGAAGAAGTTCAATATGGATCAGTCTAAGAAGGGGTTCTTGCCTGTGTTGCAAGGTGTGAAATTGAGCTCAGCTCAATGTCCGACCACGGCAAAAGATATAGAAGAGATGAGTGTCATCCCCTATGCCTCAGCCATAGGTTCTATTATGTATGCCATGCTGTGTACCAGACCTGATGTAAACCTTGCCGTAAGTTTGGTAGGTAGGTACCAAAGTAATCCCGGCAAGGAACACTGGACAGCAGTCAAGAATATCCTGAAGTACCTGAAAAGGACTAAGGAAATGTTTCTCGTTTATGGAGGTGACGAAGAGCTCGTCGTAAAGGGTTACGTCGACGCTAGCTTCGACACAGATCTGGATGACTCTAAGTCACAAACCGGATACGTGTATATTTTGAATGGTGGGGCAGTAAGCTGGTGCAGTTGCAAGCAGAGCGTCATGGCGGGATCTACATGTGAAGCGGAGTACATGGCAGCCTCGGAGGCAGCGCATGAAGCAACTTTGGTGAAGGAGTTCATCACCGACCTAGGAGTCATACCCAATGCGTCGGGGCCGATCAAACTCTTCTGTGACAACACTGGGGCTATTGCACTTGCCAAGGAGCCCAGGTTTCACAAGAAGACCAGGCACATCAAGCGTCGCTTCAACTCCATTCGTGAAAATGTTCAAGATGGAGACATAGATATTTGTAAAGTACATATGGACCTGAATGTAGCAGATCCGTTGACTAAACCTCTCCCTAGAGCAAAACATGATCAACACCAGAATTCCATGGGTGTTCGATTCATCACAATGTAACTAGATTATTGACTATAGTGCAAGTGGGAGACTGTTGGAAATATGCCCTAGAGGCAATAATAAAAGTATTATTATTGTATTTCCTTGTTCATGATAATTGTCTTTTATTCATGCTATAATTGTGTTATCCGGAAATCGTAATACATGTGTGAATACATAGACACCAACATGTCCCTAGTAAGCCTCTAGTTGACTAGCTCGTTGATCAACAGATAGTCATGGTTTCCTGACTATGGACATTGGATGTCATTGATAACGAGATCACATCATTAGGAGAATGATGTGATGGACAAGACCCAATCCTAAACACAACACAAGATCGTATAGTTCATTTGCTAGAGTTTTTCCAATGTCAAGTATCTTTTCCTTAGACCATGATATCGTGTAACTCCCGGATACCGTAGGAGTGCTTTGGGTGTACCAAACGTCACAACATAACTGGGTGACTATAAATGTATACTACGGGTATCTCCGAAAGTGTCTGTTGGGTTGACACGGATCAAGATTGGGATTTGTCACTCCGTATGACGGAGAGGTATCTCTGGGCCCACTCGGTAATGCATCATCATAATGAGCTCAAAGTGACCAAGTGTCTGGTCACAGGATCATGCATTACGGTACGAGTAAAGTGACTTGCCGGTAACGAGATTGAATGAGGTATTGGGATACCGACGATCGAATCTCGGGCAAGTAACATACCGATTAACAAAGGGAATTGTATACGGGGTTGCTTGAATCCTCGAGATCGTGGTTCATCCGATGAGGTCATCGAGGAGCATGTGTGAGCCAACATGGGTATCCAGATCCCGCTGTTGGTTATTGACCGGAGAGCCATCTCGGTCATGTCTACATGTCTCCCGAACCCGTAGGGTCTACACACTTAAGGTTCGGTGACGCTAGGGTTATAGAGATATGAATATGCAGTAACCCGAAAATTGTTTGGAGTCCCGGATGAGATCCCGGACATCACGAGGAGTTCCAGAATGGTTCGGAGGTGAAGAATTATATATAGGAAGTGCAGTTTCGGCCATCGGGAGAGTTTCGAGGGTCACCGGTATTGTACCGGGACCACCGGATGGGTCCTGGGGGTCCACCGGGTGGGACCACCCATCCCGGAGGGCCCCATGGGCTGAAGTGGGGAGGGAAACCAGCCCATAGTGGGCTGGTGCGCCCCCTTGGCCCACCCCCTGCGCCTAGGGTTGGAAACCCTAGGGTGGGGGGGGGGCGCCCCACTTGCCTTGGGGGCCACTCCACCCTTGGCCGCCGCCCCCCTAGGAGATCCCATCTCCTAGGGCCGGCGCCCCCCCTGGGGAGC
>NC_041380.1:407435231-407451543 GCF_002162155.2 Triticum dicoccoides
GGAGGGCAGCCGCACCCTTGACTCTTGGCGCCTCCCTCTCCCCTGCTACACCTCTCCCTCTCGCAGAAGAACGGCGAAGCCCTGCTGCGATGATTGCTGCATCCACCACCACGCCGTCGTGCTGCTGGATCTTCATCAACCTCTCCTCCCCCCTTGCTGGATCAAGAAGGACAAGACGTCACGCTGACTGTACGTGTGTTGAACACGAAGGTGCCGTCCGTTCGGCGCTAGGATCTCCGGTGATTTGGATCACGTCGAGTACGACTTCCTCATCCCCGTTCTTTGAACGCTTCCGCGCGTGATCTACAAAGGTATGTAGATGCAATCCGATCACTCGTTGCTAGATGAACTCATAGATGGATCTTGGTGAAACCGTAGGAATTTTTTTGTTTTCTGCAACGTTCCCCAACATATACGGTCGTGGCTAAATTTCGTGTTTTGACTCTTTTGACAAACAAAATCAAAATCTGACCCCGGTTTGAAATATTTTCGGGATTTGACCCTTTTGCTACCGCCAGAGTCTCTGGCGGTAGGGTTAGACAGCCTACCGCCCACGTCACTGGCAGTAGGGTGTGACGGAGGGGACGGCGGCCGTCGCCGCGTGCTGACGTGGATAAGTACCCTACCGCCAGGGGCCCTGGCGGTAGGCTGTCTAACCTTACCGCCAGTGCCTCTGCGGTAAGGTGTGGCAGGGTTTTGCCATGCAGACATTCTGTAACGAAAGATGCAAGGGCCCTGGCGGTAGGTTGTCTGATCCTACCGCCAGGACCCCTGGCGGTAGGGTCTTGTGTTTTGCCGTATAGAGCTTCTGTAACGAAATATGAAAGGGCCCTCTCGGTAGGTTCACCCTACCGCCAGGGTGCCTGGCGGTAGGGTCCTCTGTTTTGTTTTTCAAGTTCATTTGGTTGCTTGTTCTCAAATTCAATATGACAGCAATATCACAGCAAGTTTCACAAATATGACAGCAATATCATAGATTTTAAACAATTAAACTTGGGCATCACATAGATCCATATTAAGATAACTTGAAGTGCATATAACATTTCAAACACATAGATCCACAAATAGCAAACACATAGTTCCACGTAGTTTCACAAGCACTAGACAAGTTCAACCAAACGAAGTTCAACCAAACTAAAAGAGCCAAGTATCGAAGAGCATAATCAGTTGCTCCTTCACCTCTTGGAGGTACGGTCCTCGTTACTCTTTGAACGAGTCTCTTCGGTCTTCTTCTTGGGCCGGCGAGGAACCGTTCTCTGGACAGGGTTCGGACTCAGCAAATCCTTCTTTTTCGAATTCCTCTTCGGCAGCTGAGATGCTTGAGATGTTTGAGTTGGTGGAGGTCCATAATATTCATTGTACTCCTCCTCCCCGTTGCTCTCCTCCTCCTCCCCTTCTTCATGTGTGGCCTCCTCCTCCTTCTCCCCTTCTTCATGTGTGGCCTCCTCCTCCTCCTCCTCCCCAACCAACCTAGACGACGGGGGAGCATGGCTCGATGAGCCGATGAGACCCTGTGTGGCTACAGGCTGATAAGCTTCAACTGACCCAGCTCCAGCACACCCAAGCAGCCCTACCAGCTTGCGACAACACTTCACGAACTTCTGCACTCACAATGAAACAAGGGCATAATAAGTATCAGATCGACTGATTGCAGGTGAACAAGATGCATCTGTTCCGAGGAGGCTGGAATTGTACCTTCATCATCCCCCTCACTTTGTTCTCAGATTCTATGCTCCCCGGGAGATCACCTAGTGCATCTGAGGCTTCAAAGATGCATCTGTTCACCTCACCAGACTGCAACGACATAAGTCAGTCACGATGACGAATAAACTAATTTAAATACAACCGTCGGTTCAAACTTACCACTCTGTTGATGAGGGGTGCAAACTCCCTAAATCTACTGTGCATGTCTCTGATGCCGGTCTGGTAGGCCTCTTCCTCGGGGTCATCCCTCTCCAGCTCCGCGATGTCTTCCGCCGTCCACCGAGGCCTGAGACGAAGACGGTGCTTCTGGCCATCATCGTACCACCTCATGTGTCGGCTCAGGTAAGCATCCCAGTCAGTAACTTTCCTCTCCACGTCTTTACAGAACCTCCGTCGGTTCCACTCCGTCGCATGAGTTTTATGCTTCTCTCCCCAGTCTGTGATCGACCGATTCTTCTGCCGGCTCATCCTGCAAGGCATAAGCAACAAGAATCATCATAAGCACAATGAGATCATCATAAGCAACAAGAAACATCATAAGCGTAATGAAATCATGGGCACGGAGAACAAAGCGCTCACAGGTGGAGCGCGTGGCCGCCGGTATCGGTGGGCTGGCCTGGTGGGGTATGCTGATAAATCCCAAATTGTGTGGCCACGCGGTGTGGCAAGTGCCACTCGACGGCGTACACACATATCATGGGCACGATGCACCACCAGAGACCACGGTCTGCATCGCACATCACGTTCAGATCAAAGCCCCACTATCGGTCATGATATGGCCACCAGTTTACCTGTTACATATACATTGGTAAGTTCCCACTCTCGGTCAAAAGTGGAATCAAAGAGAAAGGTGTTGAGCGAGTTCATATACCTGCGTATGCGTCAAAGCGTCCAACTTGTTGGTGTAGGTCTTGTACGAAGTCTTGTTTAGGCCCGTGTAGAGTTTGACAACGTCCCACTCGTAAGCTACGGTGGGGTGTCGAGTCTCGTCGCCGTCTTCGCTATAGGCACCCCACGGGCGTCTTGGCAACTTCTTCGGACGCCCCACCGGCAGCCGCTCCTACATCCAAATGGAGAAGGCCCAGACAAAGCCACCCATATTGGACTTGTCTCCCGTCCTCTGCGTTGCGTCATCAAGCTGCAAAACATCAAATGAGGATCAAATATAAGAAAATGTCATGGACACACTTTCGTAGGTAGGTAGGAAATTAGATCCTCTCTTACCGAACGGTATAGGTAGGCGAGAGATGCGGTCCCCCAACTGTACCCTGCCTCCCAGTCCGCTAGGAAGAAGAGATACGACCAGTTGGCAGAGTTCCCGGAGCTGTCTGGAAACACGACCTCCGTGAGAAGATACCACAGGTAGGCCCTCGCGTACCACTCCATGGTCGTCTCGTCGTCGCCTTCGGGGCATTTCTGGCGGTGCTCCGAGAGCCAGGTCAACGGCACACCGGATGTACAGTTACCCTTGACAGTGGGGCAGTCGCCGATGAGGGCTGCAACCCTCTGCTGCCAGTTGGTCCTCTCCACTCGCCCGGTGAGTGCATGACCCTCGATCGGCATGGCAGTAATCATCGCCCAATCCTCGAGGGTCACCGTCATCTCCCCGCATGACAGATGAAAAGAATGGGTCTCCGGTCGCCACCGGTCAATCAACGCCGTCAGAGCTGCGTGGACAAGCGTCGGCGGCTGACGCTTGAACTGCAACACAAAACCCAACATACGGGCTCTCTTGAAGAACGGCGTGTAGCGCTTGTCGTAGTCCACATGCCCATGAACCCCGTGACCCCTCATGGGCAGTGGCTGGAGCATCTGTCAAAAAGTGAACGCCAAAAGTTAGGAAATTATTTTCATCAATCCGAAAAATTTCATCAAAATTTCATATCACTTACCTCTCCGTTCTCTATGAACCGGGCACGATAACCCTTGTCAAATGCCCAGTCCAGCATGAAGTACCGTGTTCCGATGTTGTCCACAAGAGGTGGCCGCCTTAATAAAATTTCATAAACAAAACCACCACAAGCATAAAGCATACATAAACAAAAAATGAACTCAAATCATATCAACATGCTGTTCGGGAACGTAGCATAAATTCAAAATTTTCCTACGTGTCACCAAGATCTATCTATGGAGTCATCTAGCAACGAGGGAGGAGTGGATCTACATACCCTTGTAGATCGCACGCGGAAGCGTTCAAGAGAACGGGGTTGATGGAGTCGTACTCGTCGTGATAAAAATCACCGATGATCCTAGCGCCGAACGGACGGCACCTCCGCGTTCAACACACGTACGGAGCAGCGACGTCTCCTCCTTCTTGATCCAGCAAGGGGGGAGGAGAGGTTGATGGAGATCCAGCAACACGACGGCGTGGTGGAAGTAGCGGGATTCCAACAGGGCTTCGCCAAGCACTGCGGGAGGAGGGAGATGTGTCATGGGAGGGAGAGGGAGGCGCCAGGGCTTGGGTATGGTTTCCCTCCCTTCCCCCCACTATATATAGGGCCAAGGGAGAGGGGGAGGGCGCAGCCTTGCCCCTTCCTCCAAGGAAGGGTGCGGCCAAGGGGGGGAGGAGTCCATCCTCCCCAAGGCACCTCGGAGGTGCCTTCCCCCTTTAGGACTCTCCCCTCCTCTTGTCCCTTTGGCGCATGGGCCTCTTGGGGCTGGTGCCCTTGGCCCATATAGGCCAAGGCGCACCCCCTACAGCCGATGTGGCCCCCCGGGGCAGGTGGCCCCACCCGGTGGACCCCCGGGACCCTTCCGATGGTCCCGGTACAATATCGATGACCCCGAAACTTGTTCCGATGGCCGAAATAGCACTTCCTATATATAATTCTTTACCTCTGGACCATTCCGGAACTCCTCGTGACGTCCGAGATCTCATCCGGGACTCCGAACAACTTTCGGGTTACCGCATACTAATATCTCTATAACCCTAGCGTCACTGAACCTTAAGTGTGTAGACCCTACGGGTTCGGGAACCATGCAGACATGACCGAGATGACTCTCCGGTCAATAACCAACAGCGGGATCTGGATACCCATGTTGGCTCCCACATGTTCCACGATGATCTCATCGGATGAACCACGATGTCAAGGACTTAATCAATCCCGCATACAATTCCCTTTGTCTATCGGTATGTTACTTCCCCGAGATTAGACCGTCGGTATCCCGATACCTTGTTCAATCTCGTTACCGGCAAGTCTCTTTACTCGTTCCGTAACACATTATCCCGTGATCAACTCCTAGATCACATTGTGCACATTATGATGATGTCCTACCGAGTGGGCCCAGAGATACCTCTCCGTTTACACGGAGTGACAAATCCCAGTCTCGATTCGTGCCAACCCAACAGACACTTTCAGAGATACCTGTAGTGTTCCTTTATAGCCACCCAGTTACGTTGTGACGTTTGGCACACCCAAAGTATTCCTACGGTATCCGGGAGTTGCACAATCTCATGGTCTAAGGAAATGATACTTGACATTAGAAAAGCTTTAGCGAATGAACTACACGATCCTTGTGCTAGGCTTAGGATTGGGTCTTGTCCATCACATCATTCTCCTAATGATGTGATCCCGTTATCAACGACATCCAATGTCCATGGTCAGGAAACCGTAACCATCTATTGATTAACGAGCTAGTCAACTAGAGGTTTACTAGGGACATGGTGTTGTCTATGTATCCACACATGTATCTGAGTTTCCTATCAATACAATTCTAGCATGGATAATAAACGATTATCATGAACAAGGAAATATAATAATAACTAATTTATTATTGCTTCTAGGGCATATTTCCAACAGTCTCCCACTTGCACTAGAGTCAATAATCTAGTTCACATCGCCATGTGATTAACACTCACAGGTCACATCGCCATGTGACCAACATCCAAAGAGTTTACTAGTGTCACTAAACTAGTTCACATCATCATGTGATTAAGACTCAATGAGTTCTGGGTTTGATCATGTTTTGCTTGTGAGAGAGGTTTTAGTCAACGGGTCTGAATCTTTCAGATCCGTATGTACTTTGCAAATCTCTATGTCATCTTGTAGATGCAGCTACTACGCTATATTTGGAGCCATTTCAAATAACTGTTCTACTTGGAGCTATTCTAAATTGTTGCTCCATTATACGTATCCGGTATCTCTACTCAGAGCTATCCGGATAGGTGTTAAGCTTGCATCGACGTAACTCTTTACGACGAACTCTTTTACCACCTCCATAATCGAGAAAATTTCTTAGTCCACTAGTTACTAAGGATAACTTTGACCGCTGTCTTGTGATCCACTCCTGGATCACCTTTGTACCCTCTTGCCAGACATGTGGCAAGGCACACATCAGGTGCGGTACTCAGCATGGCATACCGTATAGAGCCTATGACAAAAGCATAGGGGACGGCATTCGTCCTTTCTCTTTCTTCTGCCGTGGTCGAGCTTTAAGTCTTAACTTCATACCTTACATCTCAGGCAAGAACTCCTTCTTTGACTGATCCATCTTGAACACCTTCAAGATCATGTCAAGGTATGTGCTCATTTGAAAGTACTATTAAGCGTTTTGATCTATCCTTATAGATCTTAATGCTCAATACTCAAGTAGCCTAATCCAGGTTTTCCATTGAAAAACACTTTTCAAATAACCCTATATGTTTCCAGAAATTCTACGTCATTTCTGATCAACAATATGTCAACATATATTTATCAGAAATTCTATAGTGCTCCCATTCACTTCTTTGGAAATACAAGTTTCTCATAAACTTTGTATACACCCAAAATCTTTGATCATCTCACCAAAGCATACATTCCAACTCCGAGATGCTTACTCCAGTCCTTAGAAGGATTGCTGGAGCTTTGCATACTTATTAGCATCTTTCAGGATTGACAAAACCTTCCGGTTGTATCACATACAACCTTTCCTCAAGAAAATCGTCGAGGAAACAATGTTTTGACATCCTATCTGCAAGATTTCATAAATAATGCAGTAATCGCTAATATAATTCCAACAGACTCTTAGCATCGCTACGAGTGAGAAAGTCTCATCGTAGTCAACTCCTTGAACTTGTCGGAAAACATCTTAACGACAAGTCGAGCTTTCTTAATGGTGACATTTACCATCATTGTCCGTCTTCCTTTTAAAATCCATCTGTACTCAATAGCCTTACGACCATCGAGCCGTTCTGCCAAAGTCTACACTTTGTTTTCATACATGGATCCTCTCTCGGATTTTATGGCCTCGAGCCATTTATCGGAATCCGGGCCCACCATTGCTTCTCCATAGCTCGTAGGTTCATTGTTGTCTAGCAACATGACTTCCAAGACATGATTACGTACCAGTCTGAAGTAGTACGCATCCTTGTCATCCCACGAGGTTTGGTAGTGACTTGATCTGAAGTTTCATGATCACTATCATAAGCTTCCACTTCAGTTGGTGTAGGTGCCATAGGAACAATTTCCTGTGCCCTGCTACACACTAGTTGAAGAGACGGTTCAATAACCTCGTCAAGTCTCCACCATCCTCTCTCTCAATTATTTCGAGTGAAACTTTTCCTCGAGAAAGGACCCGATTCTGGAAACAATCCCTTATTGCTTTCAGATCTGAGACAGGAGGTATACCCAACTGTTTTGGGTGTCCTATGAAGATGCATTTATCCGCTTTGGGTTCGAGCTTATCAGCCTGAAACTTTTTCACATAAGCGTCGCAGCCCCAAACTTTTTAAAGAAATGACAGCTTAGGTTTCTCTAAACCATAGTTCATACAGTGTCATCTCATCGGAATTACGTGGTGCCCTATTTAAAGTGAATGTGGTTGTCCCTAATGCCTAACCCATAAACTATCGTGGTAATTCGATAAGAGACATCATGGTATGCATCATATCCAATAGGGTGCAATTATGATGTTCGGACACACCATCACACTATGGTGTTCCAGGTTGTATCAGTTGTGAAACAATTTCCACAATGTCTTAATTCTGTGCCAAACTCGTGATTCAGATATTCACCTCTATGATCATATCATAGATCTTTTATCCTCTTGTCACGACGATCTTTCAACTTCACCCTGAAATTACTTGAACCTTTCAATAATTCAGACTCATGATTCATCAAGTAAATATACTCAACATCTACTCAAATCATCTGTGAAGTAAGAAATAACGATATCCACTACATGCCTCAGCACTCATTGGACTGCACACATCAAAATGTATTACTTCCAGCAAGTTGCTTTCTGGTTCCATTTTACTGAAACCGAGGCTTTCAGTCATCTTGCCCATGTGGTATAATTTGCATGTCTCAAGTGATTCAAAATCAAGTGAGTTCAAACGGTCCATCTGCATGGAGTTTCTTCATGCATATACACCAATAGACATGGTTCGCATGTCTCAAACTTTTCAAAAACGAGTGAGCCCAAAGATCCATCAACATGGAGCTTCTTCATGCGTTTTATACCGATATGACTTAAGTGGCAGTGCCACAAGTAGGTGATACTATCATTACTATCTTATATCTTTTGGCATGAACATGTGTATCACTACGATCGAGATTCAATTAACCATTCATTTTAGGCGTAAGACCATTGAAGGCATTATTCAAATAAACAGAGTAACAATTATTCTCTTAAATGAATAACTGTATTGCGATAATCATAATCCAATCATGTCTATGCTCAACGCAAACACCAAATAACCATTATTTAGGTTTAACACCAATCTCGATGGTAGAGGGAGCGTGCGATGCTTGATCATATCAACATTGGAAACACTTCCAACACATATCGTCAGCTCACCTTTAGCTAGTCTCCGTTTATTTCGTAGCTTTTATTTCGAGTTACTAACACTTAGCAACCGAACCGGTATCTAATACCCTGGTGCTACTAGGAGTACTAGTAAAGTACACATTAATATAATGTATATCCAATATACTTCTGTCGACCTTGCCTGCCTTCTCATCTACCAAGTATCTAGGGTAGTTCTGCTTCAGTGACCGTTCCCCTCATTACAGAAGCACTTAGTCTCGGGTTTGGGTTCAATCTTGGGTTTCTTCACTAGAGCAGCAGCTGATTTGCCGTTTCATGAAGTATCCCTTCTTGCCCTTGCCCTTCTTGAAACTAGTGGTTTCACCAACCATCAACAATTGATGCTCCTACTTGATTTCTACTTTTGTGGTGTCACACATCGCGAATATCTCAAGGATCATCATATATGTCCCTGATATATTATAGTTCATCACGAAGCTCTAGCAGCTTGGTGGTAATGACTTCGGAGAAACATCACTATCTCATTTGGAAGATCAACTCCCACTTGATTCAAATGATTGTTGTACTCAGACAATATGAGCACAAGCTCAACAATTGAGCTTTTCTCCTTAGTTTGCAGGCTAAGAAAATCGTCGGAGGTCTCATACCTCTTGACGTGGGCACGAGTCTGAAATCCCAATTTCAGTCCTTGGAACATCTCATATGTTCTGCGATGTTTCAAAAACGTCTTTGGTGCCTCAATTTTAAACCATTTAGCATTACGCATTGAACTATCATGTAGTCATCAAAACGTGTATGTCAGATGTTCGCAACATCCACAGACGATGTTCGAGGTTCAGCACACTGAGCGGTGCATTAAGGACATAAGCCTTCTATGAAGCAATGAGGACAATCCTCAGTTTACGGACCTAGTCCGCATAATTGCTACTATCAACTTTCAACTAATTTTTTTAGGAACATATCTAAACAGTAGAACTATAGCGTGAGCTACGACATAATTTGCAAAATCCTTTTGACTATGTTCAGGATAATTAAGTTCATCTTATAAACTCCCACTGAGATAGACATCCCTTTAGTCATCTAAGTGATTACATGATCCGAGTCAACTAGGCCGTGTCCGATCATCACGTGAGACGGACTAGTCAACGTCGGTGAACATCTTCATGTTGATCGTATCTACCATACGACTCATGCTCGACCTTTCGGTCTTCTGTGTTTCGAGGCCATGTCTATACACATGCTAGGCTCGTCAAGTCAACCTAAGTGTTTGCATGTGTAAATCTGTCTTACACCCGTTGTATGTGAATGTTTGGATCAAACACCCGATCATCACATGGTGCATTGAAACAACAAACTGTCGCAATGGTGCACAGTTAGGGGGAACACTTTCTTGAAATTTTAATGAGGGATCATCTTATTTACTACCGTCGTTCTAAGCAAATAAGATGTATAAACATGATAAACATCACATGCAATCAAATAGTGACATGATATGGCCAATATCATATAGCTCCTTTTGATCTCCATCTTCGGGGCTCCATGATCATCTTGTCACCGGCATGACACCATGATCTCCATCATCATGATCTCCATCATTGTGTCTCCATGAAGTTGTCTCGCCAACTTATTACTTCTACTACTACAGCTAACGGTTAACAATAAAGTAAAGTAATTACATGACGTTTATGTTGACACGCAGGTCATAAATAAATTAAGACAACTCCTATGGCTCCTGCCGGTTGTCATACTCATCGACATGCAAGTCGTGATTCCTATTACAAGAACATGATCAATCTCATACATCACATATATCATTCATCACATCCTTTTAGCCATATCACATCACATAGCATACCCTGCAAAAACAAGTTAGACGTCCTCTAATTGTTGTTTGCATGTTTTACGTGGCTGCTATGGGTTTCTAGCAAGAACGTTTCTTACCTACGCAAAACCACAACGTGATATGCCAATTGCTATTTACCCTTCATAAGGACCCTTTTCATCGAATCCGACCCGACTAAAGCAGGAGAGACAGACACCCGCCAGCCACCTTATGCAACTAGTGCATGTTTGTCGGTGGAACCGGTCTCACGTAAGCATACGTGTAAGGTTGGTCCGGGCCGCTTCATCCCACAATGCCGTCGAATCAAGATAAGACTAATAACGGCAAGCATATTGAACAAAATCAACGCCCACAACTTCTTTGTGTTCTACTCGTGCATAGTAACTACGCATAGACCTAGCTCATGATGCCATTGTTGGGGAACGTAGCATAAATTCAAAATTTTCCTACGTGTCACCAAGATCTATCTATAGAGTCATCTAGCAACGAGGAAGGAGTGGATCTACATACCCTTGTAGATCGCGCGCGGAAGCGTTCAAGAGAACGGGGTTGATGGAGTCGTACTCGTCGTGATAAAAATCACCGATGATCCTAGCGCCGAACGGACGGCACCTCCGCGTTCAACACACGTACGGAGCAGCGATGTATCCTCCTTCTTGATCCAGCAAGGGGGGAGGAGAGGTTGATGGAGATCCAGCAACACGACGGCGTGGTGGAAGTAGCGGGATTCCAACAGGGCTTCGCCAAGCGCTGCGGGAGGAGGGAGATGTGTCATGGGAGGGAGAGGGAGGCGCCAGGGCTTGGGTATGGTTTCCCTCCCTTCCCCCCACTATATATAGGGCCAAGGGAGAGGGGGAGGGCGCAGCCTTGCCCCTTCCTCCAAGGAAGGGTGCGGCCAAGGGGGGGAGGAGTCCATCCTCCCCAAGGCACCTCGGAGGTGCCTTCCCCCTTTAGGACTCTCCCCTCCTCTTGTCCCTTTGGCGCATGGGCCTCTTGGGGCTGGTGCCCTTGGCCCATATAGGCCAAGGCGCACCCCCTACAGCCCATGTGGCCCCCCGGGGCAGGTGGCCCCACCCGGTGGACCCCCGGGACCCTTCCGGTGGTCCCGGTACAATACCGATGACCCCGAAACTTGTTCCGATGGCCGAAATAGCACTTCCTATATATAATTCTTTACCTCTGAACAATTCCGGAACTCCTCGTGACGTCCGGGATCTCATCCGGGACTCCGAACAACTTTCGGGTTACCGCATACTAATATCTCTATAACCCTAGCGTCACTGAACCTTAAGTGTGTAGACCCTACGGGTTCGGGAACCATGCAGACATGACCGAGATGACTCTCCGGTCAATAACCAACAGCGGGATCTGGATACCCATGTTGGCTCCCACATGTTTCACGATGATCTCATCGGATGAACCACGATGTCAAGGACTTAATCAATCCCGCATACAATTCCCTTTGTCTATCGGTATGTTACTTCCCCGAGATTCGATCGTCGGTATCCCGATACCTTGTTCAATCTCGTTACCGGCAAGTCTCTTTACTCGTTCCGTAACACATCATCCCGTGATCAACTCCTAGATCACATTGTGCACATTATGATGATGTCCTACCGAGTGGGCCCAGAGATACCTCTCCGTTTACACGGAGTGACAAATCCCAGTCTCGATTCGTGCCAACCCAACAGACACTTTCGAAGATACCTGTAGTGTTCCTTTATAGCCACCCAGTTACGTTGTGACGTTTGGCACACCCAAAGTATTCCTACGGTATCCGGGAGTTGCACAATCTCATGGTCTAAGGAAATGATACTTGACATTAGAAAAGCTTTAGCGAACGAACTACACGATCCTTGTGCTAGGCTTAGGATTGGGTCTTGTCCATCACATCATTCTCCTAATGATGTGATCCCGTTATCAACGACATCCAATGTCCATGGTCAGGAAACCGTAACCATCTATTGATTAACGAGCTAGTCAACTAGAGGCTTACTAGGGACATGGTGTTGTCTATGTATCCACACATGTATCTGAGTTTCCTATCAATACAATTCTAGCATGGATAATAAACGATTATCATGAACAAGGAAATATAATAATAACTAATTTATTATTGCCTCTAGGGCATATTTCCAACACATGCATCATATCAAAATAAAATTTTAAGCATATTCCTCCAACAGCAACTACTACACATGATGGATCAAATCATATCAACATGCATCATATCAAAAAAAATCCTCCAACATACATCATATCATCATATTTTTAAATAAATTTTTCCAAACAACATCTTCATATCATCATATCAACATGCATCATCAAACTAGGGTTCATCTTCACACTAGATCATATCATCATATCAACATGCATCATCAAACTAGGGTTCATCCTCATATCAACATTACATCATAATTTTTTTAACAAAAGAAAATTATGAACTAGGGTTCATCTTCACACTAACATATGAACTATTGATTAGAGTTCATATCCAATACCACTAGTTACTGAAGAACTAAGAACTACAACTACAATCAATCTTAGGTGAAAAAAAAATCCAATCTAAGTTCAAAAATATGAGGGATTTCAAGCAAATAATGTGTCGAATCGGAAGCAAGTTTGCAAAAACTAATTGGAGGGATTGGAGGAGCTTACGTTTCTCTCTTCGGGGCCATCTCGATCCGCAAAAACGATCAACAAACGATGAAGATCCGAGAAAGGGAGTGGAGGAGATGAGAGAGGAAGAGAGGGGCAACTTGGGGGAGAAAAAGAAGAAATGCCGACGGGGGGAGGGGGAGGGGTGGGGAGATGGGCAGGGGCGCGGGGATTTCGGCGGAAATAACTGCCCGGACCCTACCGCCAGGGCCCCTGGCGGTAGGGTTAGACAGGCTACCGCCAGGTGCCCTGGCGGCAGGGTGCGACGGAGAGGGACGGTGGCCGTTTCCGCGTGCTGACGTGGATAAGTACCCTACCGTCAGGGGCCCTGTCGGTAGGCTGTCTATCTCTGACGGTAAGAAAAATGATCAAATCCTGAAAAAAATTCAAATCAGGGTTAGATCTTGAAATTGTTCGTCAAAAGAGTTTTTGAAACTGGGTTCGTCAAAAGAGTCAAAACACAAAATTTTGCCTACGGCCGTGCGCACATATATGCCCATGGCCACGCATGCTCGCACATGTCGTACGTCCCTCCGTAGCCCAGAGCCTTGCATGAGGCACGCCGCGGTACAGCATGGCGAGTCCACGACGCGCAGTCTCCGACCGGCCGCCGAACACCCGAGCATGGCGAGTGCTAGAACCATGATCCTAGCTACGTGCCAACCGGACAACGCACGAGTCGCCAGCATTAGCAGCTCATCCCCACTTCCTCGGACAACCCGTGCACACACATTCGGTGCCCATGCGAGCTACCACGTGTCGTCCCTCCAGAGGCTTGCATGCACGACGCGCGTCGACAGAGCAGGAACGAGGAGAGGTACACGCGCTGGCTCCCGGCCACCCGACGCACCTCCTCGCCGGCTATATAAAGGCGACGCCGATGGCTCCTCCGCCATCAGCATCAGGCAATCACAGAGCACCACGAGCAATCGCATACCAAAACCTACGTCCGCTTACGGTATCCGTTTAGCTAGCTCCCAGGCAGCGAGCAATGGCTTCCGGTCAGCAGGAGAGGTCGGAGCTGGACCGCATGGCCCGCGAGGGGGAGACCGTCGTCCCCGGCGGCACCGGTGGGAAGAGCCTCGAGGCGCAGGAGCACCTCGCCGACGGTATGCTTCCTCTACTTGCGTTTCGCCTGAGCGATCTGTGACTTCTGGTACTCATTACTGGCGTTGTTGTGTACGCATTTGTGCAGGGCGCAGCCGCGGCGGGGAGACTCGGAAGGAGCAGCTCGGGGAGGAGGGGTACCGCGAGATGGGGCACAAGGGCGGGGAGACTCGCAAGGAGCAGCTCGGGGAGGAGGGGTACCGCGAGATGGGGCGCAAGGGCGGGCTGAGCACCATGGAGGAGTCTGGTGGCGAGCGCGCCGCCAGGGAGGGCATCGAGATCGATGAGTCCAAGTTCAAGACCAAGTCCTAAGTAATGTAGGTCAAGATGTCCCAGTGTCTAGCTGAGTAGCTAGCTAGTAGTGAGCAAGCTGTCTGCTCATGTTTGTAGTAATGAATAATGTAGGTGAAGGTCAGGTCTTGACATGACGAGAGCACGCACGTAGGCGATCGCATGTACTGTGATCATGTGTGCGTTAGGTGTCTTAGCTTGTAGTAGTGACCATGTGTTCTTCAGGTGTCCTAGCTTGTAGTAGGTGTCGTTGTGGCCCGTGAGTCAGCTTGCTAATGTATGTGAGTCGTTGTTAAATCAGGTCGATGTTGAATCAGAACGTGGGCTCTTAAATTGTTTTCTTGAACTGGGTAGAGAGGAACAACTCCCGGCCGTACTGGTACATGAACAAATGGTTGCTGGTTGGCATCATCGATGGCAAGGTAGGCGGCCGCATCAATACCTGCGGTCCACCACTTAGGTGCTGCTTCCCATGACCGTCCTCAAGGAGAGAGGCTTTGTTGTGGAATCCCTCGGATCTGAATTCGCCCCTTCCAGGCCTAGTTGCATAGTCGTCCTCGGAAGAGGAACGACATGGGAGGAGGGATCCTTGTTGTGGAATCCCTCGGATCTGAATTCGCCCCTTCCAGGCCTAGTTGCATAGTCGTCCTCGGAAGAGGAACGACATGGGAGGAGGGATCCTTGTTGTGGAATCCCTCGGATCTGAATTCGCCCCTTCCAGGCCTAGTTGCATAGTCGTCCTCGGAAGAGGAACGACATGGGAGGAGGGATGCACGGCCGAGGATGAGGGCCTCGGGTGTGGGGAAGCAGAAAGAGCATGTGCCACATTGGTAGGTGCATAGTCGATGTTGGTGTGGGTTAGGGTTTAGGGCCATGAATGACATCTTGGCAAGCAGAAAAGCATGTGCCACATTGGTCGGTGCATAGTCGATGTTGTTGTGGGTTAGGGTTTAGGGCCATGAATGACATCTGGGCAAGCAGAAGAGCATGTGCCACATTGGACGGTGCATGACTAGTTGATGTTGGTGTGGGTCAGGCCGTTAGGGTTTACGGCCATGAATGACATCTAGTTAAGCATTGTAAGAAAATATAGCACGGCCAATGCCATCTGCTTAAGCATTGCAAGAAAATATAGCACGGCCATGTGACTATTTACAAATTTTCTAAGTACAATGATATCCATTATCTCAGGATTTTTTTCCCTTTTGTAAATTTGCCATGTGATGACTGCAACATTTTCAAAATTTGCCATGCTCTAGAGAAACATTTCCCCCCTTAATTTGCCATGTGACTATTAAAAAAATCTAAATCGTTGCCATGATTTTAGGAAACACAATTTGTGCCATGTGATCAGTATAAACATTTCAAACTTTACCATGTTCTAGAGAACAAATTTTCTTAAATTTTGCCATGTGAATATCTTACATTTTTTCCTAAATCTTGCTATGATTTAGGAATTAAAATTATCTCAATTTTTAAGCTAACACTGCAAACCTTTCCAAGTTTACCATTTTTTAGAGAACAAAATTTCTTAAATTTCACGTCTGACTAATCTTTTCAACAAAATTTGTAAATCTTACCATGGTTTAGTAGTTGAAAATATCTCAATTTCCATGTGACCATGTCAACTCATTTGATTGTTTCTATTTTTTTCCTATTTATTCCCCTACATTGTGGGAACTTCCGAACTTGTTTGTGTGCAAGAATTTATACACATGCAATCTTCGACTTGTAGTGTCTTTTCTCCTAGATCATGACAAACTTTTGTTTTCCTGTGACAGCTTTATACATATGTTAACGAACTGTTTTACATGGTAAATTTATGCTCTCTATCACAGTAAATTTATACTCTCTCCGTCCCATAATGTAAGAACGTTTTCCAAACTATGCGAGCTTGAAAAATGTTCTTATGTTTGGGACGGAGGGAGTATTTTACAACATGGCAACCTCCTTCTATCCATA
>NC_041380.1:407451952-407529148 GCF_002162155.2 Triticum dicoccoides
TCATGTCATAATAGTAACCATTGATTTTCTTAAATAGTGGGTCACAATAACTCTTACCAAAAAGGCACTACGCCCTGCTTTATAAGTAAAGCCCATAAGGATACAATCAACCGAAACCAGAAGTTCATAAACATACAACAAGGTTCAAAATAAATGTACGAAAAGTACGTGCTGCAGGCACAAAAGAATAAGCCCACAATCGCTAACTTAAGTATCAAGGAGGATAAATGACCATGAGTAACAGGGTCGTCACCTACTCCTTGTGCTTCCTGGTCAGGTTGTGGATAGCAGCCTTATCCCGTCATTTGCTTGGGTCTTAGTAACTCTTATCTTTCATGTGAACGAGGAGGTAAAAGCGACCATGTTAAATTTAGTTATGGTTTGTATATAGTCATGTCGTAATGGTAATTTCATATGTTCTTTTATCTAGTTGTCATGATACTGTGATTTTTAGATTTTTTTTAGAAAAATACTACGATTTTTGCATCTGCATTTTTATTGGCCAAAACAGCAGTCACTTTTGGTCCAACGGGTTGGGCATGTCTTTTCTGTTTCGTTCGTGCAGAAAGGTCATTGATAGCAAACACCTGGAGAGAACATCATCATTCTCTCATTCCATGCTACCTGAGACCCTTCCTAGTGCTCCATGATGTGCAGGTGGTAAAGCTGCCACATATGAAAAAAAAAATGATGTGACAAAGCGATTAAAAAGAAAAGAGCATTATGCTGACTTCAGAAAGAAACTTTGCTAAGTGCGTGGGTCTAAACAAAATGACTATCAACTATACCTGGCCATAGCCAGCCCGGCCCAAACGGCCGGACCGAAAAAGCCCGACCTGGCCTCAGCACGACGCTGCTCTCGGGCCAGGCCCAGGCCTAGATTTTGAGCCCGAAGGCCGGGCCAGGCCCGGGCCTAGGCCCATAGTTTTTGTGATTTACCGAAGAGGCCCAACCCGAGGCCTGGCGGGCTTTTACACTTGCGGGCCGGGCTTGGGCCTAATTTTCTAGGCCCGATGCCCTGGTCGGGCCGACCCGGACCTGGGTTTTCTGCGTTGGGCTTGACCAGGTATACTACCCACCAATACATGAAGGTCTTTAGGTGTTAAAATATTAAATGAAGAAAACTTAGCTACAAAAGCTAAGCACCACAACGAAAAGATTAGTTGCTAAGCTTTTTACTGCATTTAGCATCTTAACTTAGCACCAATGCATATCGTTCCCTCAGGAACCTCTTGAGATAACATTCCCCCATATTAGCATCCAAAACATGGATATGCAGTTTTTGTACCTGAGGTAAGAAAAGGTACTATTTAAAAAAACATTTTTTCTACTAAACATTGATGGATATTTAAGCTGCACGATAAATTGCTCTTGAAAAAAAACTGCACGATAAATGTGCAGTTGAAATATTCATCAATGTTTATAAAAAATAATCAGAAATTACTTTTTAATTTCTTATTATTTGTTTTGAAGTTTTACTGTTCATAAGGGAGCATGTAAGCTCAAAATCAAAAGAGCATTTTTGCCATGAAAAAAAAGTGTATAATAGTGCTTGCTTTTGGCAGAATATAAACAGAAATGCACCAAAGTGAACAAGCACCCGGTGCTCTAGAAATTCCAAACTGCCGGATGCTGTATACGGAGTCCGTAGGGCTAGTCCATGCATGCCTGGTCTCCCCCCGACCGGGCGCCAAACAAGAGCTGGCATGACAAGGAGTGCTCCACGACCACCACCCTACGTGACGTGGCGACCCAACGACAATGCAGGACAACGCAGGTGTCCTAGCTCCTTCCGGTCACTTCCTGGTTCTCGGAGATAACCATGCCCTACGCCCGTCGCAGGCATGCGCCCATGCGCGCTCGCACGTGTCGCCCCACAAGAGACTCGCATGGCGCGCGCCAACACATCAGAGGCACACGCGCCGGCACTCCGCGCCGTGACGCGCCCTCCTCCGCCGCTATAAAAGGGCCACGCCGGTGCCTCATGCCCTCATCCTTCATCAGCATCAGGCAATCACCAACACCTTACAAGCAGTCACACAACGTTTCCCAGCTGAGGTTGTGGTAGCAAGGCAGAGAGAGCAATGGCTTCCGGCCAGCAGGAGAGGTCGCAGCTGGACCGCAAGGCCCGCGAGGGCGAGACCGTCGTCCCCGGCGGCACCGGCGGGAAGTCCCTCGAGGCGCAGCAGAACCTCGCCGAAGGTACGTGCATGCGTGAGAAATGTCGTTGTACTATACTCGAGCGATCTGTGGCTTCCAATACTGATTGCTAGTATTGCTGTATTTGTGCAGGGCGCAGCCGTGGCGGGCAGACTCGCAGGGAGCAGATGGGGGAGGAGGGGTACAGCGAGATGGGTCGCAAGGGCGGGCTGAGCACCAACGACGAGTCCGGCGGCGAGCGCGCGGCCAGGGAGGGCATCGACATCGACGAGTCCAAGTTCAAGACCAAGTCCTAGATGATCCGTTAGCCTAGCAAGCAAGATGACTCTGCTTAGGTCGGCTGTTGGTTTGCCCTAGCGTCCACGTACCGAATAATGTAGTTCAGGCGCACGTAGGCGATCGTACGTAGTATGATCATGTGTGCTTCGAACCGGTAGTCCGTAGCTACTCTACGGTGAGTAGCGTCAGGTCAAGTCGGAAGCTGTGGCTTGGTCAGGTGGCTGGTCTGCCTCTGGGCCCAGGAGTGTCTGCAGTGTCCACTGTATCCTTGCTTCTTCAGTAATGTATGTCGTCTTGCTCAAATATGTCTTGTCTCGTCTGATCTGTGTTGATTCCTGGTGCTACTGGGTGTAGACCTTGTTGCTCGTAGAGCTATCACCGGCTCATAGAACACCATGAGCAGTCGCTGACTGCCAAACCATGCATGAACGTGTACCTTCATGGCTTTGCTCCGCACCTGCGTCTATACATTTGACACGAAAGATGAAATACCAGAGCAGAACGATCGATCTCTCAGACATGACCCAGATGCGGGGAGCACTTGATCAAGTCCGAGCGTTTCCGATCCCTGCCTGTCATGTCGCGGTTATCGCTTGCTGTTGGTAGTGGGGGTGATCAAGGGGGAGCCGTTGAGGATCCTGCCCACCCGAAGCTTTCCAACGGCGGCGCGATCGTGGACTTCAGGCCATCTGGGAATTTTGCAGGTTTTCAGAGGGCGGTTCCAAGCAATGGCAATGGACTGTCGGAGGAAGATGGTCTACCAGTTGGAGAGGATGCGCACATCGGGGATGAAGCGAACATGGACGACGTTGCCTTTGTTGCAGTGGACTTTGAGGAGGAGGAGGATGAAAACATCGAGCCGGGTTGGAAGCTGATGAGCCTATACAGATCACAGAAACGGCCAAGCGCGAAGACGCTGTCGGATCACTTTGAGAAAATTTGGCAGCTACGTAGAGGAGTTGAGTTTAAGCCCGTACAGAAAAATTACTTTGTGGTCTTTTTTCTCTGAAGGAGACTACAGATTCGTTGCTAGGGGAGGGCCATGGATATATGATGGAGATGCTTTGTTGTCAGGATGTAAATGGTCAGTCCGCTGATGTTGTGGGACTGCCCGCACTGGCCACAACTTTTTATGTGGGATTACGCGGGAGCCCAGTTAATTTTCATGCGGGGCATGTGGCGTCCACATACTGCCGCATATATTTACAAAAGTCTCATATATTTACAAAGCTTAGACTGGATAAGATGACATACAAAAGATCACTGGAACTTCCACACTGACATACAAAGCATGTGGCGTCTGGAAGTATATACATATGTACAAAAAGTATGACAAAAACAAATGGCAGTAGATACAAAGTGAAAATGGATAATATTAGCCCACATTGACATACATATGTACAAAAAGTATGACAAAAACAAATGGCAGTAGATACAAAGTGAAAATGGATAATATTAGCCCACATTGACATAACGATCGCTACTAATTATCACTAGTGAGTTCGAGCTTCATTTAGTAGTCGCCTCTAGAATAACAAAATCCACAAAGCAACGGCAACTTAACTAAAAACACCTATCAAAGCAGCAGAAATATTTCCTGTATGTGAACAAAAAGGAATATGCAACACACTTCCCATCCTTCATATCCCAAAATTAACAGAAAGCACCTAGAGTCCTAGACTCAAAACGGCACCAAATGATAAAACTATCAGCTAAGAGCATCTTCCATTCTTCTGTCAGCTTTCACAAAGCTATGCTCACTGGTCTTTCACTTGATTAATCGGAATCAGAATGGTCCCAGGATTGGCCTCATCTTCGGTCCACTCAACTGATTTTTTCTCCAGAAACATCTCAACCTGCGGTCATTCAAGTTTATTAATAAGTTATATAAGATATACAATACTATCTACATGAAAAAGAAACAAGGATAAGAAGTAAGCAGGGTTCCTTAAATCATAAGCATACACCAGTGTGTATTTCCCTTCCCTAAAATGATTGTTAATCAACATTGTCGAGGAGGGAAGCAAAACCATCAAGGCAGATAGCTAGCACCACAATCTTTAAAAAATGCAGATAGCTAGCAACAAATTCACAATAGGCAATGATCTTAAATTAATATTCTAACCAATAAGAGTCCTTAATGAGTATTATTGCGACCAGATCTTGATAGCATAATTGCAAGGATGATAAATACATACAAGTTAGCAGCATACACAATTTATACTCAGAGCGCAACTCGAAACTATGGACGTAAAAGAAACCAGATTTAACTCAAATGCTCCCCAAATTTACCCAAAGCTTGCTACAATTGAACAATTGATTAGCAATATTATGTAGTGCACACATACCTCAGTTAATAGTAGTGACCTTGATCAGGAGTATTGGCATGCTTACCATTACATCTAAACCAATCTTGAAGGCAGATTAAGGCTTCCACTGTCTCGCTGCACAATCTACTTCTGTAATCGCTGATCAAACGCTTTCCGGTATTGAAAGCCGACTCTGACGATACGACGGAAGCTTGTACAACAAGAACATCACAAGCTATACAAGAAAGGATGGGATACTTAGACGAGTGAAGATGCCACCATTGAAGAATGTTGAATCCTCCGTGCGAGTGAATGTGTCTTCTTCTAAGTATCTGGCAAGCTCACTAGTAGTTTGGCGTTGCTTCTTATTCAAGTGTTGGTCCCAATCCGCCAACGGATCATTCTCTTCATTCACAACCTCATCAAATTTTGTCGGGGTGCTGACTCATCCAATGCATCCGTCATTTGTGAAGAATATTCTTCGAAAAGGTTGTCAAGAACTTCTTTCACTGTAAGCAAGAGTCTTTCTACATCTGGACCAAAAGCTTGTTTTAGTCGAAACTCGATGAAGCAAAGTTTAAATCGTGGACCAAGGATCACAGGAATACAGTTTGGCAAATATGATTCCATCCAATACTTATCAAACTTTTTTTGCATCTCTCCAACCATTGCTCGAACGACTTCATCCTTTGTTGAAGCTTCCTTCCGCAGCAATAACCTCACATTCCAGATTTGATGAAAGTACAAATTTGAGGTAGAATAACTTGAACCAGAAAGTACATTGGTTTGAAATCCCTCCAAACAGCAGAAGTTAGCCTTCTTGTCTTGCAGACTGTTAATTGGCAAGCAAATAAAATGTCAACTCACAAGAACATTTTAAACTTGTAACTACATACAAGTGTAATTACAAAAGAGAAAAAACAAAGACAACTCACCATGTGGATGATTAATTTTTGAGCCTCCAAATGGAGTAGTCACTGGAGAAGGGGATCCTAAGATAGATGGTGATCTCGCGGACGAATTTGCCCTCTCCTCCAATGGGGAACTTGCAATCCTCGTTGAGGGAGACCTGCCCCTTTTTGAGGATGCAACTCTTGCTAGAAGACCAAGGGAAGATCTCCACGTGCTCGCCACCGGTGACCTTACCAATGGTGATCTTGTCGCTCTTTGACTATGTGTCATAGGTGGAGAATCTCGTCTCTAGATAACAAAACACAGAAAGTTCAGAACATGCTATCAATTTCAAGAAGGTATAAAAGCAGATTTGTGGTATAGAGTGAGGTTTAATAGAGAAATCTGGCAAGAAAAATGACCTGTAGCTCCTCTGTTGTAGCTCCTTGAACAAATTCAGAACAGTTCATTGAACGAGCATGTTTCCTCTTCCCCTGCAACTCCTCCTCCTCCTGCAACTCCTCCTCCTGGTTTTTCCTCTTCTTCTCTTGCTTCTTCCTCTTCTCTTTCCTCTTCTCTTTCCTCTTCTCTTCCAGGCTTTTCTTTCTCGTCTTATGCCTTCGTTTTTCCTTCCGCCTTTCTAATCAGTAACGCAAACACAGGAGGTCAAAAAAATATCAAAGAATACAAGTAATGTCACGGGGAAACACATGAGGGCCAGATACTTACTTCCGTTCCTCATCGATAGCATTCCACACATGTTGTTCCTGCTCCATGGCTTCCCACTTTTCAGCTTGCTTGTCGATCGTCAACACCATTTGGTCATCGACATCACCCATGGTAACTTCCATCAAATCTGCATTGAATGTCCAATGAATGCTAAATTTAACTAGCAATCAGAACAAATGGACGCAACCGTAGAATTGTTCTATTTGCTTTCTTCAGACACAATACAAGATTTCACCATTAACACACAAATTTAGCATACACCGAACTCCTATAGCGAGTAGTTACAGAGACATTCTAATTCTGACCGCCAGAGCAAGATATACTTTGATATTTTTACAATTAATATCTGGAAATACAAGAATGATTACAATTAATATTCACATGCCAGTGTGATATGTATTGTACAACTTGTTTAGAATTCAGAGGGATGTTTTTACAGGTGCAATGCTCTTGCAACTAGTTTTGTACGAATCACAACGACGTTTTGCTAGCTGCTCCTCTGACTAATTCCTTTTTATAGACCATTCTACCTACTCCAAATAATTTCTCGGTTCATGCATTGATTGTTCTGCAAAAACATGCATCGGGATACCTGTGGCAGCGTGAGGAAGCTTTCATTCAAATCATCAAATGATCGCCAGAATCCGCATGCTATATGGAAATACCCTGTAATGTACTTGCCTGTACACTCTTGATAAAGTCAATGACCACCACACCCCCCTGCCTTGGTCCCCATAATCCAGAAATATATGGACAGCAGTAAGTAACGAATGCTAATCTACTAGAAGATTGTACAGTAGTATCGGGCAAAGATAACCAAGAACCATCTAATACGTCACTTGGAGTAGTACGTGTATAGTCGTGTTTGCATTGCCCACTCATCACTACACAGCCAAATTAGAGTAGTGCATAGCTTGGCACTGTCCGCATCTGTACTAGGATCTTTTGGTCCTTCGATCTTAACTAAGTACCACTAGATAGTCTTTAATTGTGCTGTTCCTCTGATATACAGAGAGATTCTAATTCTGACCGCGAGAGCAAGAGATTCGTACGAAACTAGTTGCAAGAGCATTGCACCTGTAAAAACATCCCTCTGAATTCTAAACAAGTTATACAATACGTATCACATTGGCATGTGGATATTAATTTACAGTTCATAACAATATATCAATTAACAAAGTTGCGGCCACAAGGGAGTGGACCAAGTACTATCTCAAGTACCTAACAAATGCCGGACGGCGGATTCACAATAAATTGTAGAGAAGCTCATCGTCTATAGATTCAGCAAGTTACTCACATCCACACATAATAGTAATATCTAACAGGCTACTCACATTCAGTATAGCTGATGCACAACAAAACATGGATCACAACTGGTGTAGCTGATTCACATCAAGCAATTGAAGAAGACATGCCTGGCCCCTTGGGGTAGAATAGGAGGAGGGGGGATTTTGCATACCTTGGGGTAGAATAGGAGGAGGCGGGGGAGCAGGGGCCAAAGAGGCCATCACCGGGATCGGGGAGGGAGCAGCCACGCAGGGCTCGGCTTGGTCCCCGGCTATCCCCTTTGACGGCGGCGGAGGAGCAGGAGCTGAAGAGGGCGTCGGCAGGATAGGGGAGAGAGCAGAGGAGTCATCCTCGCAAGGCTTGGCTCGGTCGCCGGCGATGTCCTTGGACGACGGCCTCTTCGAGAAACACGACAGCGACGGTGGCTCCATGGGATTGGAAGCGGGAGGTGGTGCCGCACCACTGGTGCGGTGGAGATGGCGGCGAGGGCGCCCTAGCCTAGGGCATGGGGTGACTGGGGAAGGACGCGAAGGGGGGATTGTGGACTACCGCTGGCTCGATAGGCTTTTCTGGGCTATCCACTTGCGCCGTTTAATTTTTCTGGGTGTCCACAAATGCCACATAACCTTTTTTTTGTGGATGGCATATGTGGGACTAATGGGACCCAGCGCCACTTACATCCTGACTTTGTTGGTGGCTCCGTTTGTAGAAGATGCTCATCCGTCTGAAACTATAAGAGCATCTCCAACAGGCGCCGTGCCGCAAAATCCCCCGCGCAACCCGGTGGATGGCTCCAGCGGGCGCGCAATAACCGCGCGCGCGGTATAAGCAGTTGGGCGCGCGTGGATGCGGTTCATCACGTGGTGTATTTGTGGCCCCGCTTCCGCGCGCGGCACACTCGACGCTCGCGCTGCGCGCTCTTCTTCTCCCCCTCCAAAGCCCCGCGCGCACCGGCGCCGGCGACCCGCACCCATGGACGCACGCGCCGGCACCTCGCTCACCCCGTCCTTAGCCGCGACCCCCTCGCCCCCGCCGCCGCCACCGCCACAAACCCTAGCCCGGGTGGCGTTGGCCTCGCCGCCGCCGGGGCTCCTCCGACGAGCGGCCGCGCGCGCGGCCTCTTCATGCCGCCGCGGATGACCTCGGCGGCGGGTGGCGTCGCGCCGGCACCGGCCCGAGCCGCCGCCCCCTCCTCCTCAAAGCTCCCCAATGCGACGCAGCCAAAGATTTTAAACTTGGTTGGATGAACTTGTGGGCATGATTTTAAACTTGTGGGCATGAACTTCATCAACTAGTTTGTGTGAAATTTCTATTGTGTTGAAAATGTTCATCATTTTGTGTTGAAAAATGCCATATGCAATGCACCGGCGGGTCGCGCGCGCTACATTTTGGCGCGCTGCTGGAGCGACGCGCGCGCGCTGCATTTTAGCGCGGCCGCTGGAGCCAGCGTTGCGCACCGCGCCAAACCAGCCGATGCGCGCGCCGCATATGTGTTTTTTGCGCGCGGCGTGACCGGCGCCAGTTGGAGATGCTCTAATGGATTCAGTCTCTGTGTGGGTGCGTGTCTTTGATGTGCCTTGGAATAAACAAACCAGGCCATATGGGAACGCCTTGGGTGGCACCCTGGGAGAGGTGTTGGAGGTTGATGCTCCGGAAGTTGGACATGGCACTAGCGAATTTTTGAGGATCAGAGTTAAGCTGCCATATAACAGGAGGTTGCAGAAGGAGGTTACTAGAATATACTGTCAGAGGAGTAACAAAACGATCTACTTTTAAACTGAAGTAAGAGCGTGTACCACACTTCTGTTTCTTCTGTGGTTTTCTAGGCCATGATGAAGATGTGAGTGAGAAGAAGAGGCTTGGGCTGCCATCTAAAGCCTATGATTCCACGCTCCGTTGTTCCCCGTTTAAGAAGTATGAGCAAAGACCAGCATATACAGCGTCGCCGGGCCAGCCAAGGGCGCGCCGTGTGTTGGACTTTTCCTTGGGCCGTGCTGGTTCTACTACACGGCAATCCGCTTCTTCTTCAGCGAGAAGTGAGTCTAGACATAATCCATTTATACCAGATAGGGTTGATGCCCATGATGGGTTTGAGAACAGAGAAGGATCAGGTGAGACGGCGGCTGTTATTCAGCTTGCAGATGAGGTGGAGGCGCTCCGTCTGAGGCTGGCCAAAGAGAAACCAGAGTGCAGTCAATCTCACCAGATAAAGATTCATTTTGAAGCAAAAGCTATGTACAAACAGACTGAACTACAACCCAAATCTCACAAGAAGAGAAGTACTGGTAAGAAAGTTGTGGCAGCAAGGACGCCAGGCACTCTAGTTATCAAGGAAAAAGAACCTACTTCGGATGTCATGAATCCAACATTACGGGGTGTTGATTTTTTGGATAAATCTTTTGGTACAGCGGTGGACTTGATGGTATACAATGATTCCATCTTGGGAAAACGTCATGTTGCAGGATTGTTTGGTTATGGGCAGGATGCGCAACTTGACAAAGCTATGGTGCCGTTCGTTGATGTTCCAACAGGAGGTAGTCTGAAGAAAGGGAAAACTGAAGGTCAACAGCAAGAGGAGGAAGTAACCAGCAAAGGGAGTGAGGTGGACATGGAGGCAGCTGGCCTAGCTAGGGGCCGCCAGTGATCTGACGGGGCCTTTAGCGCCCCGTCAGACGCAATGAATTGCTTAAGTTGGAACTGTTGAGGGGCGGGGAACCTTCGCACAGTTCGTGATCTTGTAGCACTTGTGGGTGCTCATTCCCCAAAAGTGGTCTTTCTGTGTGAAACTAGACAACCAAAAGAAAAGATGTATCGTCTTTGTAATCGTTTAGGCTTCGTTGGTTTTGAAGGAGTTAGTAGTGATGGTCGTAGTGGTGGTCTAGCTTTATTTTGGCACGAGTTTGTATCCCTGGTTGTTCAAGAGGCTAAAAATAGATGGACTGATGCTTATGTCCACTTGTCACCTGATGATCCTTTGTGGTGTGTCACCTTTGTGTCTGGCGAGCCACGAGTGGAAAATAGACATTTTATGTGGGACTCTTTGAGGAGGTTGTCAAGACACAGTACACTTTCATGGATGTTAGTTGGCGACTTTAATGAAGCTATGTGGGATTATGAACACATGTCAGAAACACCAAGGGCACCGGGTCAGATGTTGAGTTTCAGAGATGCTTTGGAAACATGTGCGCTGGTTGATATGGGCTTCATGGGTTATCCCTTTACCTATGATAATAGGCGGGGTGGTAGAGCCAATGTTCAGGTGAGATTGGACAGAGCAGTGGCCACTAATACTTGGAGGGATATGTTTGCTGATGATGTTGTACGTCACCTGGTCTCACTGGCGTCAGACCATTGTCCAGTGTTGGTCTCATGTATTTTGGATACGGCCCCTCGGCCGGGCCGATGTCGCCGTTATGAATTGATGTGGGAAAGAGATTATGCTCTTAATGAGGTAGTGGCGGAAGCATGGGGTGCAGCAGGAACTAAAAGAAACTTAAGTGATGTTCAAAAGGCTCTCGGCCAGGTGATGGGTAAGTTGCATACTTGGAGTAATAAAAAATTTGGGAATGTTACAAGACAACTTGAGAAATCTAGATCAAGATTGGAGGAACTGATGCTTATGAATGCGGACAGGGCAGATATTAGGAAGCACATGGACGAAATGAATGAACTTTTATTTAGGGAGGAGATGTTGTCGTTACAGCGCTCGCGCATTGCTTGGCTCAAGGAGGGGGGCAGGAACACTAAGTTTTTTCACAGAAAAGCGGTGTGGCGAGCCAGAAAGAATGCAGTATGAGGACTATTGGATGCTAATGATGTTTGGCAAACTAATAAAAACGTGATGTTGGATATGGCCCGTACCCATTTTATGCAAGTATTTACAGTTGATCCGAACGTCAACCCAGAAGAAGTAGTGAATCTATTCCAAGCTAAAATAACGGATGATATGAATACTGCTCTTTGTGCTCCATTCACAGATAAGGAAATAGGCGATGCGTTGTTCCAGATTGGGCCACTAAAAACCCCAGGTCCAGACGGATTTCCAGCTTGATTTTTTCAGCGGAATTGGGCTTTAATGAAAGAGGATGTAATGGTGGCTGTCAGGTTGTTCTTTGAGACTGGACACATGCCGGATGAGGTAAACTCAACTACTATTGTGCTTATTCCTAAGGTTGCGAATCCAAAGAAGCTAAATGAGTTCAGACCAATCAGTCTATGTAGCGTAGTTTACAAGGTCATCTCCAAGTGTCTGGTAAATCGTTTGAGACCTCTCCTTGATGTTATTGTTGCTCCTGAGCAGAGCGCCTTCATCCCTGGTAGACTTATTACAGATAATGCTTTCATAGCTTTTGAGTGTATGCATACAATCAAACAGGAAAGGAATCAGGAGAATAGTTTTTGTGCTTACAAGCTGGACCTATCAAAGGCATATGACAGGGTAGACTGGAATTTCCTGGAGCGAATGATGCAATAGTTGGGTTTTCATCACCGGTGGATACAGTGGATTATGGCGTGTGTAACCTCGGTGAGATATAGCGTTAAACTAAATGGAGCTATCTCAGATTCGTTCGCACCGTCGCGTGGACTTAGGCAGGGTGACCCTCTATCCCCGTTTTTGTTTTTGTTCATAGCTGATGGACTTGATGCTATTTTGAAACAGAAGGTCAGACAAGGAAGGATTTCTCCTATTCATGTGTGTCCAAGGGCGCCAGGTATCTCACACCTCCTATTCGCAGACGACACATTAATGTTTTTCCGTGCTACTCAGGAAGAAGCTACCCAGGTGGGAGATGCACTGGCTATTTATGAGCGCATCACAGGACAATTCATTAACCCGGCAAAATGTTCTATTTTATTTGGCCCATGTTGTGGTGACAACGACAAGCATGAGGTTGTGCATACCTTGCAGGTTCAGACGGTGGGATTTGACGATAAGTATCTCGGTCTCCCCACACCATCTGGTAGAATGTCGAAGAGCAAGTTTCAAAATCTACAAGAGCAACTTAGTAAGCGTATCTTACAGTGGGGAGAAGCGCCGTCATAAGGGGGCAAAGAAATTTTCATTAAGGCGGTTGCACAGTCCCTACCTACATATATCATGGGGATTTTTCGTTTGCCCCAGAGTGTTTGTGATGATCTTACTCGCATGGTACGCAATTTTTGGTGGGGGGCCAAGGAGGGGAAGAGGAAGACACATTGGCATGCATGGGATACATTGATTAAACCAAAAGTGCAAGGCGGCATGGGGTTCCGTGATTTCAGACTCTTCAATCAGGCACTTTTGGCTAGACAAGCTTGGCGTCTTATTGCTTACCTTGACAGTTTATGTGCTCAGGTGCTCAAAGCAAGATATTACCCGGCGGGACATCTGGAAGATACGGTCTTTTCGGGCAACTCATCCCAGACGTGGCAGTCTATTGTCCACGGTCTTGAGCTTCTCAAGAAAGGTCTAATTTGGCGCATTGGTGATGGAGCTTCTGTACGTATTTGGCATGACCAGTGGATACCACATCCACTTGCGAGGTTGCCAATATCACCCAAGGGGCGCTGCCGCCTTCGGCGTGTTAGCGAGCTCCTGGACGACCGAGGAAATTGGAACGTGCAACTACTTAATCAACATTTCATGTCAGTAGATGTCATGGAAATTATGAAGATCAAGGTGGTGCCACGGTTGAACAGAGATATTATCGCTTGGGCGCCTGAGCGTTCTGGATCGTTCACAGTCCGGAGTGCTTATCGTCTATCATATGATGAGATTCACCGTCAGACTACAGTCGCATCGAGTAGGGCACCGGACGGGCGACGTGCCGTTTGGGCACTTATATGGAGGTGCCCTGCTCCACCAAAGGTGCGTATCTTTGCATGGCGTTTGGTCACAAATTCACTGGCTACTTGGATGAATAAAAAATCACGGAAACTTGAGGTGTCTAACCTTTGTCCGTTGTGTGCGATGGAACCGGAGGATGAGGATACGTTCCATACATTCTATAGATGCACATTGGCTGTTGCTTCGTGGAACGCACTTAGCTTCAATGAGGAATACAGGCCCTGAGTGGCTTTTTGATCTTCTGTATAAGCTAAATGAAGACGATCGCATGCATGTGTTGATGGTGCTGTGGAGGAGTTGGTATGTACGTAATGAAATAGTACACCAGAAGCTTCCTGTAGATTTCTATTTAGCTATGCTGAATCTCTTCGATGCATCAATCATTTTCCAACCACTAACATCATCAAAGGGAAGATGGTGCCGCCAGCGATTGGGTATAGTTCTACAATGATAAATACAGCAACGCAACATGCAGCCACAGTCCAGTGGTCTGCCCCGCCGGCCGGTCGCGTGAAGCTGAATGTTGACGGGTCGTTCGTTGATACCGATGGTGAATTAGCAGGAGCCGGTATGATCCTACGTGATAATGATGGCAACATTATCTTCTCCGCTTGTCGTTCTATCTTGCATTGTTCCGGACCGCTCCAGGCTGAGTTGTTGGCATGTCGGGAGGGATTAAGCCTTGCTCTACAATGGTCTACTCGCCCGGTAGACATCGAGATGGACTGCATGGATGCAGTTGATCAAGTCGCCTACCCTTGACAGATCGCCACATAGAATGATAGTTCAGGATATTAAAAGGCTCTTTGGTGAAAGGGATATCTCTATTGCTCATGTAAGTAGGAATCAGAACGTTGTTAGCCACACACTTGCTGCTTTCGGACGATCGGAGGGCCGAACTGCAGTTTGGTTGCGTTTTGGACCTGCAGACGTTCCTCTGCTATGTAGAAACGAATATTCCAACAGTTGAGCAATGAAATCATTTTAACCCCAAAAAAAAAAGTCCGGGAGTTCGCTAATGCACGAACCGGGGGAGCTGCAGCCACCACGTTCACTCGCCGTCCTCGAGGTACCGGACTCCGAATACTCGTCTCAGCAGGTTTTTCCGAAGGTTTTTGCTTCAGACATCTAACCTGAAGAAAATACACACTGAACGCGTGGACGAGACGGTTTTTTCTTGGGACATCTAACCTGAAGAAAATGCAGATTGAACGCGTGGACGAGACTGAAAGTGCCTTCCGTAAGAGATGGTACCTCTGCACTAGATATTATTGAAGCATCTCATTGAGTACTCGAAATTGAGGCAGACACATCATGAAATACACCGTACGTGCTTGTAAGTTGTAACAAAGCAGGACACGAATTTTTGGAATTTTTGGAACTAGAGTCCACACGTATCCCTTATGAATAGTAACAAAAACCAAGACGTAATAAAAAAAATATTAACAAATGGTCTGTGAAGTTCCTTAATCTAGATGATATTTGCTGTGGGAATTGGTTATAATATATTTTATATGAGATTTGGTTGTACAAAGCATGAGTAGTTTGAGTTATAAATGGCTAAAACCAAAAGTATATATTATATATTGTATTTGATTATTATATAATTATATAAATTGTGTATTGGATGTAAGTAGCATAATATAGTGGGCTTTTTTTGCCATGCATGTTATGACGTACCTTTGATGAAATGGCATGTGTATATGTTGAGGTAAATAGAAACAATGTGGATCAACTAATAATGAAAAATGTGGCGTGTGTACATGTTGAGGTAAATGAAAACAATGTGGATCAATTAATAATGAAAAATGTTTTTCCATGCATGTAGAGGTGTTCTTTGATGAGATGGCATGTGTGCATATTGAGATAAATAAAGTAGTGTGGATCACCCACTTAACTAGGATAAATAAGGTATTGCTACAAAGGAAAAAAGTGCCCCTGATATTCCTCAAAAACAGCACATACGAGTAGAACAGTTGACCAGTTTTATTAACCTTAGAATTTAAATTCTCTTATTATTATTATTTCAAAAAAATTATATGTATTGTCATCATAAGAGGGGTGCTTAGACCCATGCTCACTACTATTGTACTTTAACATAATAACTCATATCTTCCTTTATACTAATAAGAGAGAGAATGATAAAATTGTGCATAAAAAAATAATTCTGTTCTGTGTCCAAAATTACGATGACAATTATCTGGCACTATGTCCCTGCGATCGGGTCTACATCATGTACGCCCTAATAAGTACAACTGTCATCTTCTGCATTTCCTCTCAATAGTTGTAGACCATCTGCCTATTCGACCAAAACATCCTGTTTATTAGACAAGGGTTTTAGGGTTTTTGGCACACCTCCAAACGTGGGGTGACCTTTTCATTATATAGTGATGTACAACATAATTACAAGTGGGGCCCAGTATATACAGAGTCTAACACCCTCCCTCAATCTTAACCGTGCTCAAAAGAATTTACTAGGTTGAGATTGCGCCTACACCCTTCAAACTGAGGAAGAGGCAGTGGCTTCGTGAAGATGTCAGCAAGTTGATCTTTCGAGGAGATGAACTTGATAAGAAGCAGTTTCTGGGCAACACGTTCCGTGACAAAGTGGTAATCAACTTCAATGTGTTTGGTGCGAGCATGAAAAACTGGATTTGAAGACAAATACGTTGCCCCAATATTATCACACCAAAGCACCGGCGGCTGCTTCTGAGGAACCTTCAACTCTTTGAGCAAAAACTGTATCCAAATAAGCTCTGCTGTGGCATTTGCAACTGCTTTGTACTCAGCTTCAGTGCTACTGCGAGACACCGTTGCTTGTTTACGAGCACTCCAGGCGATCAAGTTCGAACCAAGGAAGACTGCATATCCCCCCGTGGATCGTCTGTCATCCGGACTCCCAGCCCAGTCCGCATCAGAGAACGCAGAGAGAACGCCAGAGGGGGCCGGTTGCAGATGCAAGCCATAAGAAGAAGTGGACCGGATGTAACGCAAAATGCGCTTAACTGCAGCCCAGTGAGAGTCTCGAGGAGCATGAAGAAACTGGCAGACCCGGTTGACCGCATAGGAGATATCAGGACGAGTGATAGTCAAGTACTGCAAGCCACCAACAATACTGCAATACTCAGTAGCATCATCAGCAGGGAGGAGAGAACCATCGAGAGCAGATAGGCGGTCAGTGGAGGACATAGGTGTAGTAGCTGGCTTGCACTGGAGCATACCAGACTTCCGAAGAATATCAAGAGAATACTTCTGCTGAGTGAGAGTCAAGCCAGAACCAGAAGACAATACTTCAAGGCCAAGGAAATAGTGAAGCTGCCCAAGATCCTTAACCGCAAAGTCAGCACTCAAAGCAGAAACCAAGCGATGCGCAGCATAGTCTGAGGAACTGACCACGATGATATCGTCAACATAGACCAGTAGATACATAGTAACTGTAGGTCGCTGAAGAAGAAATAACGAGGTATCGGCCAGAGAGGGAACAAATCCATGAGCCCGAAGAGTGGTGCCAAGACGCGCATGCCAAGCGCGCGGAGCCTGCTTCAGACCATAGAGTGCCTTAACAAGACGACAGAGATGTTGCGGACGAGCTGGATCAACAAAACCGGGAGGCTGACGCATATAAACCTCCTCCTCAAGAACACCATGAAGGAAAGCATTCTGAACATCAAGCTGACGAAGAGACCATCCACGGGTAATTGCCAGTGAGAGCAGAAGCCGAATCGTGGTCGGTTTGACCACTGAACTGAAGGTGTCCTCATAATCAAGGCCAAGGCATTGTTTGAATCCTCGAGCAACCAGTCGAGCCTTGTATCTCTCGATAGAACCATCAGCATGTTTCTTTACCTTGAAGACCCACTTTGAGTCAATGATGTTGACACCAGCCTTTGAAGGAACCAGTCGCCACATTTCATTCTTAAGAAGAGCGTGGTATTCTTGTTCCATCGCAGTACGCCAGTGAGGGATACTCAGGGCAGCCTGAAAATGTTGAGGCTCAGCAGTAGGGTCGGATTGCACCTGCGCCATGCAAGTCGCAAGCCAGGCCACCGTGCCATCCTTGCGTTCCTTAGGACGAAACACCCCACTTTTGCTGCGTGTATGAGGACGCAACACCGGGGGCGGAGCAGGTGGCGAAACCGATGGTGAGGATGATGAAGGGGACACATCATCCGTCATGGCAGAGGCTGATGCAGTCGGTGGCGGTGACGAAGAAGACACAGCAGGAGACGCCGACCCACTCGAGGGCGATGCCGATCCAGACGAGCAGGACAAGTGCCGCACAGGCAACGAGGATGACGCGGAACTCCCAGGCGACGACGGCCCAGGCGTTGATGGCGGGGGACTCCCAGGCGGGGACGGCCCATGCGTCCGTGCAGGTGACGGCCCAGGCGTCGCTGGCGAGGACGCCGGTGCAGACGTGACGGCTCGCTGGGCCGATGCGCCAGTCAGCAGAAGCGGCGGCTGGGCCAGAGTGGTGACGCGCGGTGCAGCAGCCGCGATCACGGGCACAGGCGGGCTCGTTGCATGGGACATGCACGAAGCCAGCCGATCGACGTGAGCAAGTGGTGATGACGGAGCCGTCGGGGACGAGGGAGCCGGAGTGTCAACCTCATCCAGGAGCTCAAGCTGCGCACATCTCCCAATACCTGCACCATGGTTAAACAACAAAGAGGGCGAATGTGCAGCATCTACAAATTGATCAGGCAATATAGTGGATGGGTGCACTGGCGGTGTGGAGCTTGTGTCAGGTGAGGGAAGAGCAGCAAAGAGAAAAGCATGCTCATCAAAAACAACATCGCGGGAGATATACACACGATTAGACAGGACATGAAGGCACTTATACCCTTTGTGAACAGAACTATACCCCAGAAAGACACACTTCTTTGATCGGAACTCAAGCTTGCGATTATTATACGGACGGAGATGCGGCCAACACGCACAACCGAACACTTTAAGAAACTTGTAATCAGGAGTCTGACCAAGCAAGAGTTCAAGTGGAGTTTTCATATGAAGGAGCCACGAAGGAAGCCTATTTATAAGAAAACAGGCTGTAGTAAAAGCATCGCTCCAAAAACGAAATGGGACAGAGGCATGAGCAAGCAAGGTTAACCCAGTTTCAACAATATGACGGTGCTTACGTTCAGCTAAACCATTCTGCTGATGTGTATGTGGGCAAGAAACACGATGAGCAATTCCAAGTTTTTCAAAGAAAGTACTGAGGTTGCGGTATTCACCCCCCCCCCCCTAGTCTGACTGGACGTGAATGATTTTATGATCTAGGAGTCTCTCAACATGTGCTTGAAATTGTAAAAACACATTAAACACATCAGACTTATGCTTAAGAAGATAAATCCAGGTAAAGCGACTATAAGCATCAATGAAACTGACATAATATTCGTGCCCGCTAACGGACCACTGGGCAGGACCCCATACATCTGAAAACACAAGCTCAAGAGGAGTTTTGACTATATGTGTAGAAACAGAAAAAGGTAACTGATGACTCTTGCCTTGCTGGCAGGCATCACAGACAGCAGCATCTTTATTACTAGACTCGGACGGTAGCTCATGACGATGGAGGACATGGCGAACAATGGGAGATGCTGGGTGACCAAGACGAGAGTGCCATAGTGATGGAGACACACGAACGCCACTGAAGACTTGGAAGGCAGCAGCAGGAGCGGGAACGTTGGTGGGGGCATCAAGAGCATAGAGACCATGGCGGTAGCGACCTCTAAGAAGTATGTTCCTCGTAGCACGATCCTTAACAAAGAGATGAAACGGATAAAACTCACAGAAAACATTATTATCCTGTGTAAGTTTAGGAACAGAGAGTAAATTACGTGCAACTGTGGGAACACGAAGAACATTTCTAAGATGCAATGTCCTAGAGGAGTTTGTGAGAAGTGATGCCTGACCAACATGCGAAATGTGCATACCTGCCCCGTTAGCCGTGTGAACCTTGTCATGCCCACGGTAAGGCTGCTGGACAGTTAGCTTGCCCAGCTCGTTCGTTACGTGCGTGGTTGCTCCAGTATCCATGTACCAAGAAGGATCAACAGGATAAGAAGGGGTGTGACCCTGTTGCGCCATGTTAACTTGACGCTCGTTGCCCTTGCCATTATTGCCGAGGCCAAGGAAGTCCGTCTTGAACCGGCGATGACAGCGAGAGGCGACATGGCGAGGCAGGCCACAGAGCTGACATGGCTGAGCCGCACCACAGGCGGTACAGCAGGCGCAGGCACGGCCGTCAACGACGACTACCGGGGCACCAGGACGCGGGGCCTGCTGCTGTTGTGCCGAGGACGCACCTCCACCGGACTTGCCCCCTCCTCCCGAGGAAGCTGCAGAGGGGCACGGCCACCGCCTTTGCCGTGGTACACGGCGTTGACGGAGGAGTCGATGGAGACGTCGGGGCGGCGTACGTTGAGCCGTTGCTCCATTGACAAGAGACGGCTGTAGAGTTCCTGAGGACGAAGAGGCTCCTTGCGTTCATTAATCACCTCGGCAAGCGAGTCGTAGTCGCTGTCGAGGCCGGCTAGGATGAAGGATGTGAACTCGCTGTCACGAAGGGGCTCTCCAATGGAAGCAAGAGTGTCAGCCAACTTCTTGATCTTGTTGTAGAAGGTGGTCACCGTACCATTGTCCTTGCGAGTTTCACCAAGCTTGGCACGGATGGCCATGGATTGAGCAGTAGACTGAGACGAGAAACTCGACTCCAGTATGTCCCACACCTCATGAGAGGACGAAGCAAAGAGGACGAGCCCGGCCACACCCTCACCCAGAGAAGACTGGATGGCTGAGAGGATGGCTTGGTCCTGAGCGATCCACGCACGGAACATCGGATGATATGGCAGTGGACATGGCAGTGTACCGTTGAGGAACCCCTCCAAGTAATGGCTGCGAAGGAGAGGAAGCACCTGAGCACGCCAATATAGATAATTGTCCGGTTTAAGCTTCACCAGGAGGAGGTGGGAGAATAAAAACGGCGGCGAGGAGATCGCGGCCAGAGCAGCTTCAGCACCCACGTATGGCGTCGGAGAGGGCATTGGTGCAGATGGCGCCGCAACCGTTGCGTACAGGTGCGAGGGGCCGTACGGGTAGGGCGCCCCATAGGGCGGCGGAGCCGGGTACGCGCCCTGGCCAGGGTACACACCATAGGAGGGATGCGCAGGTGGCGACGGGCCGTACGGCGCCGCGTACAGTGGGTAGCCGCCGTGATTGGCATGGGCGGCATCGGCAATAGTCGGGCCGACTGCGGTGTAGATGGAGGCAGCCGGAGCAGGTGCGATCGCACGCATTGGGTGTGACGCGGTAGGTGGTGGCGGCGCAGGCACAAGGGAGTGCACGGCAGCCGGCGGCGGCGACAGTTGCTGGGACCGGGCCGAAGCAGCAGGCGATGAAGAGGAGACGACGGCGTACAGCGAAGACACCGGGTCGGCGAAGAGAGACCCCGCCGATTAGGTCTGCAGGTGGCCGAGCGATCCGTCCGCCGTGTAGGGCGCAGTCCCGACGTTGAGGAGACGCGCGAGAAACGGCGGGAGGAACAAGTGATCCATGTGGACGGGGGCCGGCGGCAGAAGGGCGGGGAAGGAAACCGCGGTGCCGGCGGCGCTTGAGGCAGCGGCGGCGGCGGCTGGTGGCGGAGGCGGAGCGGAAGACATTAGATCGTTAGGTCGGATACCATATTAGACAAGGTTTTAGGGTTTTTGGCACACCTCCAAACGTGGAGTGACCTTTTCATTATATAGTGATGTACAACATAATTACAAATGGGGCCAGTATATATAGAGTCTAACACTGTTTGACTTCAAGTATGTTCGCTATGGTTGCAATGGCTAGTCGCTAGGGAAATAATCTTTTTTGCATGGGGGAAGGATTGTGTATTAATTAACTTAGCTCAAGATTACCCAGTGCGCATAGTTTTACGACTCCCTCAGGACCGGACCGTAACCGGACGGACGCCTTAATCTTAACTCTCCCGATCTGAGCTAATTCATGACTAACACGATTATTGCCCCTTTTAGTAGGCTGGATCTTAATTTCTCTCTCCCCTCTCATCATAGTTGTGATCTATCAACCGAGGGGTTGGATATCATTGCAGCAACTTTAGCACTATCCGTTTCAACGATGAACAGAAGTGAGCTCCATTCCAAAGCAAGAGCAATTCCCTCCTTGCACGCCGCGAGTTATGTAGTTAGAGCATTACCGCGTGTGAAGAGATGTCGACACGAGCTGGAAATAATGCTACCAGAGCTGTCTCGTGTCTCGGAGCACCATTCACGTGCCCACATTGCCTGCATGTGCTATGCACCATCCACGTTTAGTGTGAGCCACCCCAGCTTAGACGCTCTCCAGCTCTTAGGCTAGTCATAGTGGAGAGTATATGTTACTAGTCTATGTTATTATCTTCATATTGGGTAGTGTCATATATGCGGTAACATAGATACCTTCATTTATTACTTTGTAGATTTATTTTGCATTAGAAAGTGTTATGTGATGGTAACATATTATGTTACTCTATTTGACCATTTTATCTTTTTCTCGGTCTGCCGTGATCATCAAGAGTGCCATGCGAGATGTGCCTGAGAGCAGCTCAACCACGGCAAAGAGCCATCCGGGCATGTGTGCCGCACCGGCTTAATGTCCCGGAGCATCCAATCTTTAGTCATCGCCCTCCAAAGCTCGACTGCATGAGGGCACTTACACATTGCGTGGAATTCATCCTCGCGTTCCAGACCACACAGGGAGCATATGTCAGTGGTTTTCAAATGATAGGAGAGTTTATTCACCCACGCTTGCAAGAGAATTTGTGACAAGCCGCCAAGCAAACACACGTATCTTTGGGGGACCTGATGGCGCGTCAACCATCCGGTGCCATGGCAATAACCAACAGGCCAAAGATGACAACAAACAATGGCGTGGAGCACAGATAAACTGGCGTGGCTACTAGATGGTCCGTCATCAAAATAATGATTGGAACACCACTTCATATCCAAGGTGAAAACTACTATTCTGGCCTTCATTCATTGGTTAGGCTCAGCAACGTTGAACTTGTGCTGTTACCTTATCAAAGGTGTTACCTTGTTGCTATTGTGCTAGTCTTCAACGGTTAGTTTTGGCAACAAGAATGAAAATCCTCGTCTTGTTTGTCTTCCACCGGACGTGACCACAGCGATGTGAGAGCGCTTATTTCTTGAAAGAAGTCAGATTAGTCATAGATGTTTGTTCTATACATTTCATAATGACTAAGCCGTGTTTGTCTTTTTCTAACTCTGCTTAATAATTAATAAGAATAATTATGTGCATTATGATGATGCAGAGGCAAGAGTTTAACCTTTTTTGTTTGAAAAAAATAGCAGTAGACGCTCGATCCATGTCTGGTTTGTACGACCGGCCGACGACGAACACACGTACGGTAGTGACAAGTACGGTAGTGGGACGATCCTACGCGCCGACAGGACGACAGTGCCAAGACAACGCTAGGCTCCTCAGCTCTCTAGCTCATTCCGGTGGCTGCGTCAGATAAGCACGCCCGGACGTGGCATCCGTCCGGTGCCTCGCCCAACGCGTGTCAATGCGTCAGGGACAGCAAGAGGAGAGGCTTGCGTCCGCGTCGTCGCACACGCGCCGTCTCCTGCGCCCGCGACGCGCCTCGCTACCTCCTCCATCACCAGCATCAAACAAGCAACCACAAGCACCGCACAAGCTGAAGCGGTAGAGCACACACGCTCCCTTCCAGTTGAGGTCGAAGTAGCTAGCGAGGAGTGAGCGATGGCCTCCGGTCAGCAGGAGAGGTCGCAGCTGGACCGCAAGGCCCGCGAGGGCGAGACCGTCGTCCCCGGCGGTACCGGCGGCACCAACCTCCAGGCGCAGGAGAACCTCGCCGAAGGTACGTAGCAATGCACGTCGACCTTATGTGTTGGTGGCTTCGGCTACTCATGTCGTGTCTACGGTGTTGGCAGGGCGCAGCCGCGGCGGGCAGACGCGCAAGGAGCAGATGGGGGAGGAGGGGTACCGCGAGATGGGGCGCAAGGGCGGGCTGAGCACCAACGACGAGTCCGGCGGCGAGCGCGCCGCCAGGGAGGGCATCGACATCGACGAGTCCAAGTTCAAGACCAAGTCCTAGATGATCCGTTAGCCTAGCAAGCAAGACGACTGCTTAGTTGGTTGGTTTACCTTGCAGGATGAATAATGTAGGTCAGGGATCCTGACGTGTGCACGCATGTAGGAGATCATATGTACTAGATCATGTGTGCTTGGTGGTTAATAGTAGCCGGTAGTCCGTACTAGGTACTGATGGTCAGTCAGAGTCGTGTGTCCGTGTCAGTCGGAAGTGTGGTTGTGGCTCCGGCGGCTGGTCCGGCCTCTCTTCCCACACCAGCTTTCCGCTGTATCCTTGTGTTTCCAGTAATGTAAGTCGTCGTTGCTGAAATCTGAAGCTTTGTAGTGTGCTACTTCTGCTTTGCTAATTGTTGGTGTTCCCGGTTTTTTATTGTTTACCGTAAAACCTCTCCTGAACGGGAACTCTACGTGCCGCATCACCAGCCACCAAACTAGCCAATGCCACCAGTTAGAATGTGAGCATGCAGGAGGTAGTGTTCTGGCAGTAGCAGCGGATAAGGACGGCACTTGAATGCCTAGGCCTAGACATTCATAACGGGCAATATTGCTGCAAGTACAAGACTAATCTTTTGGAAAAAATAAGTCCCTTCTTGAATTTTAGAACTTAGAATTTATTGCCCTAGAAAAAAAGGATTATGCAGCACTGTTTTCCAGCACAAGACGGACCTTTTTTTTCATTTTCTCATGAATGATGCTCCTCTGGAACGGAAGGAGAGGCTTTACCGAAATGCACTTTCCAGGAGAAACAATCTGATCATAAACCATTGTCACGTACCGTATCGTATCCAAAATTACGTTATACAGCCAACTGATAACATCACAAACAAACAACCTGGCACCGTGCACCTACGGTCTACGCGCACTAAGGCACGGCACGGCAGCAGAAGGAAAGAGCCACCGCCTAACGTTTCCATCTTCAGCATTCAGGGAGGCCTTCTTGATGTTGTTGCTGCAGATTTATTCCACTATCTGTGTTGGTGTGTACAAAATGCCTCCTCATCCAAAGCATCCAGCTTGATTTGAGGTCTGTCCGTCCGTCAGTGGCTGGTCGCCAGGGCAGTAACCAGCAGGCCGAACACGAAGAACGGTTGCGCACTCGCCTGCATTAAGCACGATCAGATGGCGGCGGCACGATAAGATGCAGTTTTGGGAGAGGCCGTGGATGCTGACTGGAGAGAAAGAAAAAGAATGCAGGGGGAGACGACGACCGCGCGCACCTGGTATTTGACGTCGTACTTCACGGGGTCCTTCAGGAAGTACTGGAACTGCTCAATGAAATCAAGGATTAGAATGTACACAACGTAAGTGGCAAAGTCAGTGTTTTCTTTTCATGTTTATTACTCTCCCCGTTCACGAATATAACATGTTTTGGATATTTCGATATGGACTACATACGGACTGAAATGAGTGAATAAACAAACTAAAACGTGTCTATATACATCTGATTTAGAAAAAAGTTAGAACATCTAATGGAGTATTTGTGAATGGAGGTGTCTACATACATCCGATTTAGAAAAAAGTTAGAACATCTTATATTTGTGAATGGAGGGAGTAAGTGCTAAAGGACAGTCTGACAAGCCTTGCAGATAAAGCTTTTGTTCATAATATAAGTCATCTAAATGATTTTCACTTATTTCATGTGACCGTGTGAATAGGAAATTCTGGGGGAGTGGGAACATCTGAAATACAATAACGAGAAATAATTATATCCAAGGTCCAAAAAGATTGGTCAGCTCACCTGCAAGATCACCTGGGGAATTGTCAGTCCAACTAGTGCCAGGGCATAATACAGCTTACCAGTGCTCAGGAGGTAGGCTGAAAATGGAGTTACAAGATTAGGGCAAGTTCCCAACATAAATTCAGGATAGATAGATAGATAAATAGATAGCGAATGAACGTAAGTTTCCTCTGCTCCCTAATTTATACTGGTAGATTGTAGTACAATTCAAATTCAGGCACTCTTGTTCGGCCCAACAAAAACAGAAAATAGTTATACTACGGCAAGCTTTGGGTGTAGTTTGCCAACATCTGAAACTTTCTGGTAACGCTGAACATCTTTTTATCTTCACTAAACACATCTTCTATCGTTATGACTAACACCAACTGCCTTCCAAGGTTCCATGAAAGCTTCCATCATTAGGCTGAAAAGTTGTAGTATGATCTATTCACTTCTCGACATAAAGTACGATCTATTTTCGCAGCTGGCCCATGACATTATGGTATGGTAGGTACTAGGTAGTCGCATAAATCCATGAACTACTCTATTACTCCCTCCGTCCCACAATATAAAAACGTTTTTCAAGCTATGTTAGCTTGAAAAACGTTCTTATATTGTGGGACGAAGGGAGTATATGTTTTTTTGTCAAGTTTGGGTTGCAAACCACGTGTTCCACGTGGCCACTCAATTATATGTTCAGCCAATGGCTTAATAGTAAGCCATGAAGGAAGAAAGAAATGAAAATTTTGTATCTTTACCTGCAACAGATAATTGAGTGATGTCGATTGCTCCAACACATATCCATTTTGCAGTCTCCATACCAAAGGCAACAGGGAGTGACTACAAAAAGGTAAAATGGTAAACAGATATGCTTTGACAATAAACCTACAATATAGGCAAAAAGAATAATAACCTGAAGTCCCAGAGTTCTATCCCCCTCGATACTCTTAAAATCATTCACGATAGCGATCCCTAGCTACAAAGCCAGGAAAAACAGTTAGCGATCATGGTATACAGGATTGCAAACAAGCAATACAGATCATGAAATATAAATACCCCAGCTATGCTGTACAAAGTAGTTAGGACAACAATATCAGGAGTAAGAGTTCCAAATAATGCCTGGCCAGCCCACCTGCACAAAAGATATAAGGATTTTACGGTACCTTAGTAGAGTAACTCTGGTCCTTGAATCCTAATATGGAATTCTCTTCCCTATTATTCCTCATGGTATTTTATACATTTTAACACAAACTAATTAAGTCTCAACAGAATTCACAAATTCCCACCCGACAGCTCGGCACTGAGCTTCAGGCCACACCTGTACTTCTGATGGGAAGTGGAAGTTGCGTCTATGTTGGAGCCAAGTAAATTGGCTCTTGCACATACCGAGTGGTATTGATAAACGTGATTAAATAACTTCGGTAATCAATCAGCAAACTACCAAGTGCGAACTGGTTACGGACTTGCAGTTCCTCAGTCATGGGCTAGGGTTCTGATGTTCGGAAAGTGAGTTTTTTTTTCTTGAGAAGAGGAAAGTGACAGTTGTGCTGGGACTGAATGCAATATGTTACCACTAACGAAAATACAATCCCTTCTACTTGGTATTGTAGTCTGATAAAATCCAAACTAATTTGTCCATTACATTGAAAATGATAGACAGTCCACAGTAATTAGTGGTTACCACAAAAAAGCGGGGAAAAAAGATGCATCTTCTTGCATATAGTATAGGTGACATCCAACAGAACATTATCCTCTTATTAAACATGAAAAAAAATATTCACAGCTTTCATCCTACCAGGGCAAGCCAATGTAACTCGCACCAAGAGCAAAGTTTCCTATCCATCCATTCTGCTTGAGCTGAAATGAGGAATAATAAGACATGGACATTTTTTTTATCAGAGTTCACAACAGAGTGTACTATGCTAAAATCGAACACAAGTACTCAAGTACCTTGAGAGGCGGCGCTGAATATATGTAAGAAAGCAAGGATCCACCCAGAGCAAGGTAGAAAATAATAGGAAAATCATGCCCTGCCTGAAATGAAACTAGAGAATAAGCAAAGAAGGAACGTATCTTCAACCTCTTAGTATACTAAAGTAAGTCTTGTTGTGACTTACCCATACGTCTAACAAAGCACCCAACCCAAGACCTGCTAACAATAATACCCAGATCTGAGTAATTACCTGGATCCAATCAACAACATTAGTAAGACATGTCAATTCTCAGTAGACATCTGACATCAGCCTTTAGAGTAAGATCGGACGATCGGAAGCTTGTCATTATAAGAAGCCAATTTTGTTTGAAACGTTCTACAGAAGACTGTAGCAATACATATTCTTCATCATCTCATAAGAAAACAAATCCGCTTGGATAAAAAGGCAATTCGAAAATGGGGTTCCAACCAGTAAAGCACAACAATTTCAAACAAAGTATCGCATCAATCAACTTGCCATCTAGATAATGTTATAATATTCGGAAGCGGATTTGTAGCACCCGGGCGCTCCACACCCCTATACGAACATTAAATTCAAAAAAATACCAAGAAATTTGAAAAAACAAATCTGAGATTTTGGGATATCAAACCTGGAAATGTATTCATGGCAAAAAGATAAAAAATTCCTATGTATAGAAAAAATTGTTTGGGCAGATTTTTGTTCGACAGTATTTCCTTCGCCGCGGATATGTTTTCTGGTATTTTTTCATGAAATTTCACACGGGAGTTGATTGAGAACCCAGGTTTGATATCCCCAATTTCAGATTTTTTTTTATTTTTTGGTATTTTTACATTTAATATTCGTATAGGGATGTGGAGCACCCAGGAGCTCCTGTGTATTTTCCTATAATATTCAAGCTACAATATAAGTGAAACACATGTTAAGCTTCATGCACTATCCAACGCAACCAAAAGTACAAACTGATGGAAAGCACTAGGCAATCCACATATACACTTCAACAACACAGACTCTAATGAGAACAGAACCCATGCGGAAGCAATTATAGGGACATGCCAGTTATGAAGTTTTGATGTTTTGAACCAAAAAAACAAAAATGAGGGAGCGCCCCCAGCCTCTGGATGGATTGATGCACGCAACCATCTTTTATTACACAGTATCTTGCTCAAAAATAATATCAAATGATCCAGCGGTATATTTTAAATGAGATATTGGACTTATGGCACCAAAAATGCATTGTCTATTGTTTATAATGACCTAAAAACATAAAGGCAAAGTCCGTGTGTAGCATTCTACAAATGGTGTAGCATCCTAAGAATTGATGTCTTTTATTCATGCACCATCACTGGATAATAGGGCAGATGAAAAGGGTCAACTTATAACATAAATATGCTTACAATATTTATTGAAAGAAAATAGAAACAAGTACATGTGAAATCGAATAAGAAAAAGGACATATAGACAAAGATAACTAAACATCTTGTAAGCATGTGGTTGTGACAGTAATATATTTGAGAAGTCTGCTTAACAGTTATAGAAGTCCTACATGCATTCTCTAGCATAAACTTTGGAAAGGAAATACTAGGATATTCTACAGTGGTTGTTTTATGAAAAGGAAAGGAGAAACAATATGACACATTGCTGAAAAGATAATGTTTTCATAGTCAAGATAAACTTTGCAATGCATCTATGATGCAGCGTCTGGGGATAACAAAAGCCTCCATTATCTTTTTTTTCCCTCAAAAGATAAGAAATCAACAAGTTCGTTTTATGCATGTAGAATCTACTTACAGAGGCATATTGGATTTTTCCCAAGGATCGATCACATCAAAAATCACCAACACATGGGAGAAGGGCCATTTCATTGCTGAGTGCTTGGCCGAGCTGTGTGAGACATGCGGCAAGCCGGCTCATGCCTCGGGGGAGTGCCCGTTCTTGCGTGACCAGGCTCCGTCGCTGACTGTGTATGGAGTCTACTGTGCTGAGCTTATGTTCTTTGAATCACCGGCTGCGCGAGAGATTCCAGATGAGACCCCGAGCTTGACCACCGGGGTTGTGAAAGCTACCCAGGGAGAGGTGACTAAGGCTCAGATCGTGCGGAGGCTGCAGGAGCTGGCTCCGGGGGACTTTCGGTGGGAGCTGGTGGTTCTCGAGGATAAGGCCTATAAGGTTGATTTTCCCACGGTGGATGACTTGCGGCGGTTGTTGAGCTTTGGTTTGTGTAGAGTTCCTGGCACATCGTGCATTCTGGAGTTCCACGAGTGGAAGAAGGTGGAGCCTAAGGGAAAGCCGCTTACGCAGGTCTGGTTGCGGTTTGTAGGGGCCCCGTCTAAGCCTTTGCAGGATGTTCGAGTTGTGGCCAGTTTGGGTATGTTGGTTGGGAAGACGGAGAGAGTTGATATGGCTTTTACCCGGGCTCATGGGGTGGCCCGGCTTCTAGTCAGTGTTCTGGATATTGAGTTCGTGCCTGATGTGGTCAACTGGACTTATAGGGGAGAGGTGTTCCCGCTCGATATTGAGTTTGAGGACACAGATTTGTTTGTTGATGCGGTTAATGGGAATGATGTTGATATGCATGAGGGTGATGGCGGTGCGGGAGCCAATGGGGCACAGACTGATGAGTCCACATGAGAGGGGTCTAACGGATCTCGCCCAGATGCTCAGTTGCCCGGGGATGGGACCAGGGTTGAGCCGGCAGCATCGCCATCGGTGCCTATGACCTCGTTGCGGTTCGGGTCTTTTGAGCCAGCATCAGCGCCTCCCAGACTTTGGAGTGACCGGGTAGACTCTGATGATATGTTTAAGCGCACGCTTCCTCTTTTGGAGTTTGAGGGGGCTGGCGGTTCTGTGCCTGGACGCTTGGTGAGGGCCTCATCGGCGAGGACTCTGGATGGAGTTGGGGTGGGGGAGCCGGAGGTCGCTTCTCTTTCCCCTCCTCCTCTTGTGGTCGAGGATCCGGTGCGGATTGCTACCTGTGAGCTGGTGTTGGGGGGAGGGGGGTCGGGGCAGGAGGCCTTGACGTCTCTCCTCCATATCCCGACGCCGGCGACGTCGGTCACGTTGGAGTCGGCCAGCGCCAGGGGAGGGAGCCCAAGGCAGGTGGCCTCGGCTCCTGCTACTCCGGTGGTGGCGGCGACACCTACGCCATCTGCTGCGTTGGGGGGAGGGTTGGGGCAGGAGGCCCTGGCTCATCCTTCTTCCCCGGCGGTCTGGAGGACCGCCTCTCCTTCGCCGACAGTTCTTCCGTCTGCACCGGCGGGTGGGGCGGGAGGAGGGCGCGGGCAGGCGGCCCCCGCCATCCCCTCTCCGATCGCACCGGTGGCCGTGGACCCCAGCGTGGGGCACCTGTCTGAGGGGCTTGGGAGCCCGCAGCCGCCTTCTCTGGTAACCTCGGTTGATCCTTTGAGGGACTCAGCGCCAGGTTTTACTAGGGAGGAGGTTGTTGCTTTTGGCGGGATCCCGGACCCCGTCTCGACGGGGAGACGGATGAGTGCTCGCATCCACGAGTTCCCGAAGGTGGATGATATGCAGCAGCGGTGCGCTATGAGGGCGGCCAAGCTGCAGGAGGCTGCATTATCTTCTGGTATGTCCGTCAACATATCTAACTCTTTATTGCATTTTTCTAATGAGGAGATTATAAATAATGCAAACCAATTAGGAGTTTCACTAGGTGCCATGGATAGTGAGATTACTAATTCGGTCAATGATCTGTTAGATTTGGAGGCGGAACGTGTCTTAGAGACTATTCGTAATCTTGCAGCGGTTAAACCAATGAATGATGATGAGATTGATGCGTTAGGGGTTAGAGTGCTCGATAATCTGTGTGCGGATCTAGCACCTCCAAATCATGTGTCTGAGGACGATGATGTACCCATAGAGAATGATGCTGGTAGTTTAAGTGAACCCGGTTATGAGGACCGCGTGTCAGAGCCTAGCAAACCAAAACGTAAGTGGAAACGGAAGATCTATCCTGATTCCGCAGTTCGTAGGAGTGCTACGATTCGAATCACTAAAAAATTCCATGATGAAATATGAGAAGAATCTTTTGGAATAGCAGAGGTCTGAAGGACTTGGCTAAAAGAAGGTTCCTTACTGAGGCAGCTTTAGAGCAAAAGTTAGATTTTGTTGCTCTATCGGAGACTGGCAGAGAAAACTTTGCGCCCCAGTTTCTTTCCTCTCTTGTGGGTGGTATTGATTTCGATTGGCATTGCCTCCCTCCGCGAGGAAGATCGGGTGGTATCTTACTCGGTGTGAGATGCGATTCGCTTGAAGTACGAAGTGTAGTGATGGGTGACTTCGCGGTGAAGTTTCGAGTCAGGTCTAAGATAGATGGGTTTAACTAGGCTTTGGTGGCGGTTTATGGTGCCGCACAGCCCGAGCTCAAACCGGAGTTTCTGGCAGACCTTGTTCGAATCTGTGGGTCAGAACAGCTTCCAATTTTAGTTGGAGGTGATTTCAATATCATCAGGAGGAGAGAGGAGAAGAACAATGATAACTTTGACGGCAGATGGTCGTTTATGTTCAATACCATTATTGAAAGCTTGGATCTGAGGGAGATTGAGCTTTCTGGTAGAAAGTTTACCTGGGCTGATGCTGCCAAACCCAACTTATGAAAAACTTGATCGAGTTCTTGCGAGCGTGGAGTGGGAACAAAAGTTCCCTCTGGTTACGGTGCAAGCTCTCTCCAGGGGAATATCCGATCACACACCCTTGTTCGTGGACTCAGGGGAGCCGAACCACGTAGGTAACAAGAACACCTTTTCTTTCGAGATGTCATGGTTCGAACGCGAGGGGTTCTTGGACTTGATTGCCAGGGAATGGGAGAGAGGTGCAGGAGGCACGACTGCGATCAAGCGTTGGCAGAATAAGATTAGGCATTTAAGAAGTTCCTTACGGGGTTGGGCTAAGCACCTCAGTGGCTCTGTTTTCAAGGCGTCCCTAAGGCGTCGCCTAGGCGACGCTTAGGCGTCAGGGCGCCCTGCGAGGGCAAGGCGTCCACCTCGCCTTAGGTGGGTGTCTAAGGCGTCCGCCTTAAGCTATAAGGCGTCCGAGGCGTCTGCCTAGGCGTCCGAGGCGTTGCCTTAGTCCATTTTGGACGCCTTAGCTTGCCAGGCAGGCAGGGGAGCTGTTTTAGGCGGGAAACTGGAATCATGTTGGCGCCAACAGGTAAGAGGGGAGAAAGAGAGAGAGAGAAACAGCCCCCAATCCACACACTCCTCCCCCTCCTTCTCTTCAGTGGCTCCTCTCCAGCAGATCTGGTTCCTCCTCCTCTCCAGCAGCTCCTCCCCCTCCTCTCCAACGGTTCCTCCTCTCCAGCAGCTCCTCCTCTTCCTCCTGTCCAGCAGCTCCTCCTCTTCCTCCTGTCCAGCAGCTCCTCCTCATCCTCCTGTCCAGCAGCTCCTCCTCTGCAGTACAGCAACAACAAGCAAGAGCAACAGTAAGGTATACCTCCCTCTCCCTTCTCCCACACCCTCCTCTGCTCTCTTTCTTCTTTGCTGGACTGTTTTGTGCTAGCTGGTTGGTGGTTGCTCACTTGTCTCTTATAGTGGTTAGTGCCTTAGTGGCCAGGCATATGTTAGTGATTAGTTTAATGATAGTGGGGTTAGTGCCTTAGTGGATGCTCCTTGGTTGAATAAAATAATGCATGCTGTTGGCCTGTTGGGTGGATTAGAATAAAGGCTAGTTGAATACTGATGCATGATGTGTTGTGCTCAACAATGGATTAGTTTAATGACTAGTTGAATGCTGATTAGTTTAATGGCTAGTTGATTGTCGCTGTTTGCTACATCTGCATGAGTAGAGTAGTTTAGTTGCTGCCACAGCAGCCTTTTCATATGCCATGGCAGCCCTTTTATCAGTTATGCTAATATTCCTTTGTGTTTGGTTGTTTGCTGCAGGTAGTAGAAGTGTAGCACCATGGATGGAAATGCAGCAGCTGATGGGGGTGAGCCCACCTACGATCCAATGAAAGATCCAACAAGGAAGCCACAACGGTCAAATGATCCGGGATGGAACTATGGATATTGGTCTGAGCCTCCAAATCGGGATCTTGTTGTGTGCGCTCTTTGTGGCAAGATAACTTCTGGAGGGATCAAGAGGCATAAAGAGCATCTTGCGGGCGTCGGGGGAGATGCAATTGGTTGTCCTAAGGCCACCACACAATTGAGGAGAGAAATGGAACATATTTGGAGTAAAATAGGAGGATCAAGGGAGTAGTAGATGTAGATGATGTTCAGGAGGTTGTGGAGGTGAGTTCAGTTGGAGCAAACATCGCCTCTAAAAGGCCAAGCTCAGGGACAGCAGCCAAACAGAATAAGAAAGCGTTTATCACCAACATGCAAGGTAAAAAGAAGTCTGTTTCTGTTGTGTCTGCCGCCAATAGTTCCAAGCCAATTGTTGCCATGCTACGAAGAACACCCGAGGATCTTGTAGATGAAAGACGCTCTGGTGTTCTCAAAGCACCATGGAGTCCAGCACAAAGACTCCAGAAGAGAGGCAGTATGTCAATATGCAGTGGGCATTGTTCTTTTACGAGTGTGGCATTCCATTCAACGCTGCAAGTAGTAGGCAGTTTGAGGTTGCAATTGAAGCCTCTTGTCAATATGGGTCAGGTTACAAGCCTCCTAGTGCACATGAGCTGAGAGAGAAATTGCTTAATGATTGTGTGAAGGAAACAGGACTTTTGAGGAGGCAACACGAGGCAGCATGGAAAAAATATGGATGCACACTCATGTCGGATGGCTGGTCGGATAAAAGAGGACGCCATTTGATTAACTTCCTTGTTAATAGTCCAGAGGGCACTTTCTTCTTGGAGTCGGTTGATGCCTCAAGTGTATGTCATGATGGTGATATGATAGCTGATTTGCTTGAGAAGAGAATTCTGGATGTTGGAAAAGAGAATGTGGTACAAGTTATCACCGATAATGGTGCTAATTACAAGAAAGCTGGCCACCTTCTAATGGAGAGGATGCCTACTCTATATTGGAGCCCGTGTGCATGTCATTGCTTGGACCTAATGTTGGAAGATATAGGAAAGTTGAAGGCATTTAAGAAGCCTATTGCAGGGGCTAGACGTGTCACAACTTTCATCTATAGACATGGAAGACTTCTTAGTCTAATGAGGAAGGCCACGGGTGGGGATCTTGTGAGACCAGCAGCCACTCGTTTTGCCACAGCCATCCTCACACTTAGGAGTTTGGTCAAGAACAAGGCTGCATTGAGGAGTTTATTTACATCTGAAGAATGGGTTGGAAACAAGTTAGCAAAAACACAAGTTGGCTTGAATGTGCAAGAGATTATACTTTCAACGGAGTGGTGGAGCGCAATTGAGGACTGCCTTAGAGCTTCAACTCCACTTCTTAGAGTTCTTAGAGTAGCAAATGGTGATGAGAAGCCTGCCATGCCAGAGATTAAAGCAATTATGATTTATGCAAAGGAGAGGATCAATCTAGGTTTCCCTCAACAAAACAAGCAACCATTGCTCAAGAAGATCTTGGCCATTGTTGATAAGCGTTGGGAGAATCAAATGGATCATCCATTGTATGGGGCTGCTCTATTTTTGAACCCAGGAAAGTTCTTTCCTATTGTAAGCAGAAATGATGATGCCTTAGTTGGGGAGCTTAGGAGCTGCTTTAATGATGTGCTTGCAAAAATGGTACCGGATGCCAATGTTCGAAAAAAGATTGATCAACAATCTGTGCTCTATGAGCAACAGCGAGAAAGCTTTTCTAATCCATTGGCACTCGAGACCATGAGCACAAGAAACCCTCGTAAGTCATATTAAATGCATCATGTTAATTTCAGCATGTTAATTCCAGTTCCAGCAATGTAATTTCTGTACAAACTCTTAATATGTGTCAGTTTTTATCATTTTAGTTGATTGGTGGAGTTCATTTGGTGGTCGGGCCATTGACCTACAAAGGTTTGCAAAGCGCATTGTTAGTCTTTGTGCTTCATCATCTGGTTGTGAGAGGAATTGGAGCACGTTTGAATTTGTAAGTCAACTAGTAAAGCAGTATTTGTGTTTGTTCAATGATGATTTCAGCAAGTTATTTACTTATTTCACTTGTTGTTTCTACTTTGTAGATCCATACAAAGAAAAGGAACAGATTACAATGGAAAAGGTTGAATGATCTTGTCTTTGTTTCATACAACCGGAAGAATATGCAACGGTTTCAAAAGAGGCGTGAGAAGGTGGGCGAGAATAGCTTTGAGGCTTTGGTCATTGAGGATTTTGATTGGGGCAATGAGTGGGTGGACCCATCACTATCACAACCTCAAGGTGCTCGAGGTTGTCCTGAAGACAATCAAGACATTACATGGGAGGATGTTGATGTGGCTATTGGTGCATCTTCAAACCTTCGAGGCCGCAATCTGCATAGGACAGCAACTACACTTCGTAGGGGCCAGACAAATGTCCGTCTGCACTACGCACGCAAGAGACCTACTACAACACGACCTATAATTCCTGAAGAAGATGAGGTAGAGGAGGACTTGGAGCAAGAGCAACACTCAAGTATGCCCAATGCGGAGGGGGAGGATTCAGACTACGTTGAGGATGATGATGATGTGAGCAATGACGATCAAGAGCCAACTAATGTTGACCAAGATGGTGAAGACAACACCAATGCCAATGAGTTTGATGATGATGACTTTTGATTGAGACTTTGAGAGTGGAGAGACATGAGAGAGCTGAGCTGGCCACCTTTATCCCTTTTGCTATGCTGGAATTATCTATTATTCTGTTTGTCTTATGTGGAATTATCTATTATTCTGTTTGTCTTATGTGGACCATTGCAGATTGCAGTTGCACTCATACTTGCTATCTTTCTTTCCACTTTTGTTTGCTGCCTCACTTTTATTTCTATTTTTTGTGGAATGTGCACTGGTAAGTGATACATTATTCTAACATATTTGTTCATGACTTCATGTTGATGCAGAATTCTGTTGGGGAGAAAAGCAAGTGCAAAGAGGATGGGGGCTCTACAACAATCAGTTGCAAGGTGTGTATGGCTGTATGCCTACCAAATTCTACTTAATTCTGTTGCTTACAAGTCTCTAAGGCGTCGCCTCGCCTTATGCCTCAGCGCTTAGGCAGTGAGGCGCCCCCCCCAGCGCCTCGCCTCGCCTTACCGCCTTAAAAACATAGCTCAGTGGTGTGTATAAGATTGAAAAGGATAGACTCCTTTCTCTTATACAGGCCCTGGACATTAAGGCCGAGTCCACTATTTTACTGCCAGCTGAGCTTCAGGTTAAAACTGAGGCGGAGAAGAGGATGAACTGCTCCGCGAAGAAGAATTGAAGTGGGCTTTGCGTGCTAAAGTCCGCAAAGTGGTCCAAGGGGACGCGAATGCTCAATTCTTTCATCTGATAGCTAATGGTAAACACAAAAAGAAGTGTATCTTTCAGCTTGAACAAGATGAGGGCACTATTTTAGGACAGGATAACCTAAAAATTTATATTACCAAGTATTATAAGCAGTTATTTGGACCTCCGGAGGATAATTGTGTGTCCCTCGATGAGTCCAGGACTGAGGATGTGCCTCAGCTATCGGCTGCCGATAATGATATTCTGGTTGCCCCGTTCTCAGAGAAGGAGGTGTTTGATGGTTCTCAGAGAAGGAGGTGTTTGATGCTATTGCACAGATGAAAAACAATAAGGCTCCCGGACCGGATGGATTCCCGGCCGAGTTCTATAAAAAGTGCTGGCACATTATTAAGGGGGATTTGCTACATATGTTCCATGATCTGTTCTCTGGACAGCTTCAGTTATTTCACTTGAATTTTGGAACTATCACACTACTTCCTAAGAAAACGGATGTTGTGCGAATTGAGCAATTCAGGCCGATCTGCCTCCTCAATGTTAGTTTCAAAATTTTCACCAAGGTAGGGACTAATAGGCTCACACAGATTGCGCATTCTATGGTGCAACATTCCCAAACTGCTTTCATGCCGGACAAAAATATCCTTGAAGGGGTGGTCGTCCTGCATGAAATGCTCCATGAAATCCATTCCAAAAAATTAGATGGAGTAATTTTTAAGGTGGATTTCAAGAAAGCGTACGATAAGGTCAAATGGCCATTCCTCCAACAGTCATTGCGTATGAAAGGTTTTGATGAAGCCTGGCGCCGACAAGTTGACTCATTTACGCAAAAAGGTAGTGTGGGAATTAAAGTTAATGATGACATAGGCCATTACTTCCAGACACATAAAGGCCTAAGACAAGGAGATCCGATGTCCCCTATCTTGTTTAACATTGTGGTGGATATGTTAGCAATTTTGATAGGAAGGGCTAAGGAAAATGGTCAAGTAGGTGGATTGATACCTCATCTTGTTGATGGAGGTGTTTCCATCCTTCAGTACGCTGATGATACAATTATCTTTATGGAGCATGACTTGGCCAAGGCAAGAAATATGAAGCTTGTGTTATGCCTATTTGAACAATTGACCGGGTTATTCATAAGAGCGAGCTGTTCTGCTTTGGTAGAGCCAAAGACGAACAGGAGGCTTATAGGCAATTGTTTGGGTGCGAGTTGGGAGAGTTACCCTTCTCTTATTTGGGTATTCCAATCCACCATCGTAGGCTGACAAACAAAGAGTGGAAGTGCATCGGGGACCGATTTGAGAAGAAACTGAGTTGTTGGAAGGGTAAGCTCATGTCATACGGAGGCCGATTAATCCTGATTAATTCGGTGCTCACGAGTATGCCTATGTTTCTCCTATCGTTCTTTGAGGTCCTAGTTGGGGTTAGGAAGAGACTGGACTTCTATCGATCGCGTTTCTTTTGGCAGGGTGATGAGCTTAAACGAAAATATCGGCTTGCTAAATGGGATATCATTTGTAGACCGAAAGACCAAGGGGGTCTCAGTATTGAGAATCTAGAAGTTAAGAATAGATGCCTTCTTAGCAAGTGGTTGTGGAAGCTCTCAACGGAGAATGATGCCATGTGGGCTCAAATCCTTCGTACCAAGTACCTCCAGACAAAAACTTTGTCCCGGGTTACAGTCAGGCCGACCGATTCACCTTTCTGGAAAGGTCTGATGAAAGTCAAACAATCTTTGTTTAATAGGATGAAGTTTGTTATTGGAAACGGCACTAGTACACGTTTCTGGGAGGATACTTGGCTCGGCGAGACACCTTTGGCCATCCAATATCCGTCTTTGTACCGTATTGTTCAACGACGTGAAGTGTTCGTCGCATCGGTATTTCAATCTATCCCCCTTAATATTCAGTTCCGACGGATGCTAGCGGGCAATCATTGGGAAGAATGGCTCCGTCTAGTTAGGAGACTGATGGAGGTCCAGCTTTCCCAACAACCCGATGAAGTACGCTGGAAATTGACTAAGTCCAGAGTATTCACTGTTAAATCAATGTATATTGATGTTATTAATTCAAACTCCATTCCTACTTCCAAGCATGTTTGGGATGTCAAAGTTCCTTTGAAAATAAAAGTGTTTATGTGGTTTGTCCATAAACAAGTTATTTTAACCAAGGACAACTTGATAAAGCGTAATTGGACAGGACCTACTAGGTGTAGTTTCTGTGTTCGGGATGAGACAATCAAACACCTTTTTTTCGATTGCCCGTTGGCCAAAGTACTTTGGCAGACGGTCCACATTGCTTTTAATATCAATCCACCGAATTCTGTTAACGCGTTATTTGGGACATGGCTTAATGGGATTGAGCCTGACTTCGCGAGACACATTCGGGTTGGAGTTTGTGCCTTGCTGTGGACTATCTGGACTTGCAGAAATGATTTGGTTTTTAACAGAATATCATGTATCCATTTTTTGCAGGTTATATTCCGAACTACGGCACTGATCCGTTCGTGGTCGCTACTCACCCCGACGGAGGCCAGGGAGCATTTGGTTACTGGGTCTTTCCGCTGGGAGATGGTAGCTCGGGATATCTTCAACCGGTTTGGATGGCGGTCATGTAATAGGATAGGCATGTAGTTTACCTATCTAGTTCTAGCCAGCCGGTTGTGGCGTCTTTTCATGGCTAGTGGGTGTTTCTAGCCTTTTTGGCTCTGTGTGAGCTTTCTTTGCTTCGTTATTACTTGTGGAGACCTTCGAACCATGTTGGCACTACTTTATTTGGTTAATAAGATGGCCGTATGCATTTTTCTGATGCAGAGGCCGGGGAATTCCCCCTTTTCGAAAAAAAGGCACATATTGGAGAAAATTCCTTATTTGACACTGTCTTAAAATCGGGTTCCTTATTTGACACTGGAAAAGTTTTTCTTCCCTATTTGACACTAGTCCTAAATTTTATTCCCTATACGACACTTCCGTTCATTTTGAGTCTAAATGACACCTGAAAAGACGATTTTGCCCCTCATGTGGTATGTGTGCGCGCGTGCGTGTGCTGTTGCGTGTGTGGGTGCAGGCGCACATGTGTGCTGCTGCTGCATGTGTGTGTGCATGTGTGCTGCTGCGTGTGTGTTTGCTACTGCGTGTGTACGTGCGCGTGTGTGTGTTGTTGCGTGCCTATGTGTTGCCTGCGTGTGTGCTGCTGCGTGTGTGTGTATGTGGGTGTGTGCTGCGTGCGTGTGTTGCTGTGTGTGTGTGTGTGTGTGCGTGTGTGTGTGTTGCACGCGCGCGTGCGTGTGTGTGCGCGTGCGTGTGTGTCGGTGCATGTGTATGTGTTGATGCGTGTGTGCTTCTGCTTTCGCATTGATGCTGCGTGTGTGCGCTATTGCCCCCCACACACATACCACATGAGGGGCAAAAGAGTCTTTTCAGGTGTCATTTAGGCTTAAAATGGACGAAAATGTCATATAGGGAATAAAATTTAGAACTTGTGTCAAATAAAGAAGAAAAACTTTTCCAGTGTCAAATAAGGAAGCAGATTTTAAAAGGAAAACTTCTCCACATATTGTGCCCCTCTTCTTTTTATTTATTTCCCAATCCAGCATACAATCTCACAGCCCTTGTGCACGTATATATGAGACCAAAGCTAGCTAAAGCTAGACCTACTCAACTTAGGACAATTAGCAGTTAGCACAACTCGGAATCGAATTACTACTGAGTCCTGGCCAGCACGTAGACCTATACTCATATCCGAACAACTAGCACCAAGGCATGGAAAATCGGAAACCAACTCCAACACATGCCCGTAAAAAAAACTGTCCTAATTAGAACTAACTAAACCCTAATCGGACTAGCATTACTTAGACTTACGGCAAGCAAACACAAACCTGATTACAATTCAACTGGACTGCATTAGAGGCAATATTGTCTCCAACAAAGCATGCATACACATGCCCAGTAATCGATGATACAATGACAAATATATGAATGAACGTTTCCGGGAATTAAATATTTTTTCATTGCTAAAATAAAATGTGGTGACAAATAAACCTACAAAGTGGTAAATAGTTTATTAAAGTCATGAAAGTAAACAAAATTCTAATTAGCAGTTGCCATGGAATAAATCTCACTCCCGGAGATGGTCATACCTCATTTTCTGATATAGCTCCTGAAGGAATAGGACGATAAGGCTCATTAATAGCGTCGATGTCTCGGTCATACCAGTCATTAATTGTCTACAAGCAATAATTTTTGAAGCTGACATATTCTTTAGTAAAAATAGTTTTCCATGAAACATGTGAGGTTGCAAAATATGAATAGATCAAACACGATGAATCTAAAATAAACCTGCGTGTATCCTGTAAGACATGGACCAGACATTAACATGCAAACAATAGATTTTGCAACATCTTCAACTGTCCAGTGGAAATTTCCTGCAGCATGAGAGGTTCAAATAAGCATAACAGTTGCATTGTACACCAAGAGGAACAGCATTCATTAGCACAGAAGCCATAATGGTATTGTATTCTCATCCTAAACGCTAGAAGTTCTAGACGTCTGACAAGAGGGGAGAATAGTATTGTTGAGTTGCCATGTGTTGTTTTGTTGCAGAAATTGGGTGAAGTTTCCTGTAGTCAATCAATATTCAATTCTTTGGTCCACTCCAAAATAAATATATGGGACCAAGGATAGTGAGAAAGATACTGTAGGCCCACAGATCATATCGACACCATTGCAAGCCAGCACAACTTAAATCACCATGTTACAGATGACTAGCAAATCTAAGGAATGTGGCACAATGTAACAACGATGCATCTCATATGGAAAAATATAGCTGTCCAACTCCAACTCCAACTCCACTTAAGTATAAACTATTCATGTACAGATAGAAACCATAATAGTCGATAAAGCATACCAGAGGCAGCTGCTCCACAAAGTACACCCCAGACAAGCGGAGGCCATGTCACCGGCTTAGTAAGTTGAAGGCGGATCTTCCATATGTTCTGTATATGCAGCATGATAAAGAGGGGGTTAATGAGCAAATTATCATTTCTAGTCCCTACACAAAATTAGCTAGATAGTGATTAGTCTAAGCACAAAGCTAGTACACACAAGCCATGCTCGCAACTCCATAAAACATACTCCACAAAAAGGTGAAATTCATAAATTTCAGCATCCACAGCCAGACACTTTGCATCTGCTGCATGCTGAATCCCGAATTCAACGCATGCCTGACCAACCAGCCAACTAACAAACGACTCCGATTTGGATCCATAAATACTAATATTGCGATGAGAAACCAGTTCATGGGAGCAGATTAATGACTCACGTCTTCTTGCTTGGCGCCCTTGATTCCGAGCAGCTGGTTGAAGCTCGAACCCGCCGCCGGCGCCTTCTCCGGGACCTTCGGCTTCGTTGCTACCGTGCCCAACACAGTAAAACAAATCACACGTCAGAACTTCAGCCGAAACGCCCAGGAATCAATCGCGGAACAAGCTGAACTTCACAAGGAACGGCGCGCACTTTCTTTAGCGTCGGCGTCGGCCGCGCTGACCACCGGGAACGGCCGCCGCCCTGCGAACGGAACTCACGTGCATCAGCACAAGACGCGGCAGCATAGATACACAGTAAAGTAATAGGCCAGAGAGGAAGAGGGTATACGGCTGAGGGTTAGAGAAGGAGGCGGCAGGGAGAGGAAGCGGAGAGGGGGGCGGAAGGCGGCGGAGGAGGAAGATGTGGCGGCGGCGGCGGCGAGGAAGTGGGAGGTGGCCATGGGGAAGCGGGGGAAGAGGAGACGGCCACTAGCTGCTTGGAGTGGACAGTGGGAAGTGGGAGGGGGAGGATAACGCCGGCGCAATTCGTGCCTGTTGGCCGGCTTTGCCCGCCCAAGCCTAGAATTGGAATGGTTCCGGGAAATGGATTTAACTATACCGATACCGAATTGGATTTATAGTTTCGTGTAGAATATTAATTCAGTCATTATGATTTTCATTATGTAACAAATGTTTGCATGAGAAAACTGTTAGGGCATCTCCAATGCTGACAATCAAACTATCGACATCCGTCTCAACTCGTTCTACTCTCGCAAGTATTCGCAACTACCAAAAAAGAACTAAAATAAATCTAAACATAGTATAAAACATATGAATCCAAATCAGCTTCTTACGAAATAGCGCATAAACTAGGGTTTAAGTTTCTGTCACTCTAACAACTCATCATCTAATAAGTACTACCTTCGTTCGGGTTTATTGGGCCTGCTAGCCACCCAACTGCGTCCATTTTAACAAGGCCGCTAGACAATTACCTCAATTCACTTCGCTAGGCATGTGCACGATTGGTTGAAAATGCGAGCGGCCAGCTACATGGAGAATCGGAATACCAACCAGCTTCATGCAATGAATATGGACTGGTCTGTTACTGCTGGACGTGGCCATGATTGGCTGCATGCAAAAAAGGAAGCGGGCACCCGCTGCATGCGCTAGTCTGGTTGGCTCCGAAATCACGCATTAGCAGCGTTAATATCTTGTCATGGTCTTTGTGTTTTGGCTAAAGGGCTCAATAAATACGGAGTCCCGGATGAGATCACGGACATGACAAAGAGTCTCGAAATGGTCGAGACATAAAGATTCATATATTGTAAGGCTACATTCGGACACCGGAATGGTTCGGGTCGTTTCAGATAAGTTTCGGAGTACCGGAACACACACCCCCCCTCCGAGAAGTTATTGGGTCTCATGGGCAAAATGGTGGAAGAGAGGAGGCGGTCCAAGGTGTGGCACGCGCCCCCCTAGCCCAAACCGAATTGGACTAGGGCTAGGGGAGCGCCCCCCCCCCCCTCCTTCTCTTCTTCCTCTCCTTCCTTCTTCTCCTACTAGGACTAGGAAAGGGGGAACCTACTCCTACTAGGAGTAGGATCCCCCCCTTGGGCGCGCCCCTTGTGGCCGGCCCTCCTCCTCCTCCCCTCCTTTATATACGGGGGAGGGGGCACCCCATAGACACACAAGTTGATCTTTAGCCGTGTGCGGTGTCCCCCTCCATAGTTTTCCACCTCGGTCATATTGTCGTAGTGCTTAGGCGAAGCCCTGCGTCGGGAACTTCATCATCACCGTTAACACACCGTCATGCTGATGGAACTCACCCTCGGCCTTAGTTGGATCAAGAGTACGAGGGACGTCACCGAGCTGAAGGTGTGCAGATCGCGGAGGTGTCGTGCGTTCGGTACTTGATTGGTTGGATCTCAAAGACGTTCGACTACATCACCCGCGTTACTAAACGCTTCCGCTATCGGTCTACGAGGGTACGTAGACATAATCTCTCCTCTCGTTGCTATGCATCTCCTAGATATATCTTGCGTGGTCGTAGGAAATTTTTTGAAATACTGCGTTCCCCAACAGTGGCATCCGAGACAGGTCTATGCGTAGATGTTATATGCACGAGTAGAACACAAAGAATTGTGGACGATAATAGTGATACTGCTTACCAGCATGTCATACTTTGATTCGGCGGTATTGTTGGATGAAGCGGCCCAGACCGACATTACATGACCATGTTCATGAGACTGGTTCTATCGATGTTTTTCGCACATAGGTGGCTAGTGGGTGTCTCTTTCTCCAGCTTTAGTTGAATCGAGTGTGACTACGCCCGGTCCTTGTTGAAGGTTAAAACAGCACACTTGACGAAAATTCGTTGTAGTTTTTGATGCGTAGGTAAGAACGGTTCTTACTAAGCCCGTAGCAGCCACGTAAAACTTGCAACAACAAAGTAGAGGACGTCTAACTTGTTTTTGCAGGGCATGTTGTGATGTGATATGGTCAAGACGTGATTATATAAATTGTTGTATGAGATGATCATGTTTTGTAACAAAGTTATCGGCAACTGGCAGGAGCCATATGGTTGTCGCTTTATTGTATGAGATGCAATCGCCATGTAATTGATTTACTTTGTTACTAAGCGGTAGCGATAGTCGTAGAAGCAATAGGTGGTGAGACGACAACGATGCGACGATGGAGATCAAGGTGTCAAGCCGGTGACGATGGTGATCATGACGGTGCTTTGGAGATGGAGATCAAAAGCACAAGATGATGATGGCCATATCATATCACTTATATTGATTGCACGTGATGTTTATCCTTTATGCATCTCTTTTGCTTAGTACAGTGGTAGCATTATAAGATGATCTCTCACTAAATTTCAAGGTACAAGTGTTCTCCCTGAGTATGCACCGTTGCTACAGTTCATCGTGCCGAGACACCACGTGATGATCGGGTGTGATAAGCTCTATGTTCACATACAACGGGTGCAAACCAGTTTTGCACACACAGAATACTCGGGTTAAAGTTGATGAGCCTAGCATATCCAGATATGGCCTCAAAACACTGAGACCGAAAGGTCGAGCGTGAATTATATAGTAGATATAATCAACATAGTTATGTTCATCATTGAAAACTACTCCATCTCACGTGATAATTGGACATGGTTTAGTTGATATGGATCACGTGATCACTTAGATGATTAGAGGGATGTCTATCTAAGTGGGAGTTCTTAAGTAATATGATTAATTAAACTTTAATTTATCATGAACTTAGTACCTGATAGTATTTTGCATGTCTATGTTATTGTAGATAAATGGCCCGTGCTACTGTTCCTTTGAATTTTAATGTGTTCCTAGAGAGAGCTAAGTTGAAAGATGATGGTAGGAACTACATGGACTGGGTCCGTAACTTGAGGATTATCCTCATTGCTGCACAGAAGAATTACGTCCTGGAAGCACAGCCAGGTGCAAAGCCCGCTGTAGGAGCAACACCAGATGTTATGGACGTCTGGCAGAGCAAATCTGATGAATACTCGATAGTTCAGTGTGCCATGCTTTACGGCTTAGAATCGGGACTTCAACGACGTTTTGAACGTCATGGAGCATATGAGATGTTCCAGGAGTTGAAGTTGATGTTTCAAGCAAATGCCCGAATTGAGAGATATGAAGTCTCCAATAAATTCTATAGCTGCAAGATGGAGGAGAATAGTTATGTCAGTGAACATATACTCAGAATGTTTGGGTACCACAACCACTTGACTCAACTGGGAGTTAATCTTCCTGTTGATAGTGTCATTGGCAGAGTTCTTCAATCACTGCCACCAAGCTACAAAAGCTTCGTGATGAACTATAATATGAAAGGGATGGATAAGACAATTCCCGAGCTCTTCGCAATGCTAAAGGCCGCAGAGGTAGAAATCAAGAAGGAGCATCAAGTGTTGATGGCCAACAAGATCACTAGTTTCAAGAAGAAGGGCAAAGGGAAGAAGGGGGACTTCAAGAAGAACGGCAAGCAAGTTGCTGCTCAAGTAAAGAAGCCCAAGTCTGGAACTAAGCCTGAGACTGAGTGCTTCTACTGCAAAAGGACTGGTCACTGGAAGCGGAACTGCCCCAAGTATTTGACGGATAAGAAGGATGGCAAAGTGTAAGGTATATTTGATATACATGTTATTGATGTGTACCTTACTAATGCTCGCAGTAGCGCCTGGGTATTTGATACTGGTTATGTTGCTCATATTTACAGCTCGAAACAGGGGCTACAGATTAAGCGGAGATTGGCTAATGACGAGGTGACTATGCGTGTGGGGAATGGTTCCAAAGTCGATGTGATCGCGGTCGGCACGCTACATCTACATCTACCTTCGAGATTAGTTTTAGACCTGAATAATTGTTATTTGGTGCCATCGTTAAGCATGAACATTATATCTGGATCTTGTTTGATGCGAGACGGTTATTCATTTAAACAGAGAATAATGGTTGTTCTATTTATATGAGTAATATCTTTTATGGTCATGCACCCTTGATGAGTGGTCTATTTTTATTGAATCTCGATAGTAGTGATACACATATTAATAGTATTGAAGCCAAAAGATATAAGTTTAATAATGATAGAGCAACTTATTTGTGGCACTGCCGTTTGGGTCATATTGGTGTAAAGCGCATGAAGAAACTCCATTCTGATGGGCTTTTGGAATCATTTGATGCTTGCGAACCATGCCTCATGGGCAAGATGACTAAAACTCCGTTCTCCGGAACAATGGAACGTGCAACAGACTTATTGGAAACAATACATACTAATGTATGCGGTCCGATGAGTGTTGATGCTCATGGCGGGTATCGTTATTTTCTGACTTTCACAGATGATTTGAGAAGATATGGGTATATCTACTTGATGAAACATAAGTCTGAAACATTTGAAACGTTCAAAGAATTTCAGAGTGAAGTGGAAAATCATCATAACAAGAAAATTAAGTTTCTACGATCTGATCGTAGACGTGAATATTTGAGTAATGAGTTTGGTATTCATTTGAAACAATGCAGAATAGTTTCGCAACTCACGCCACCTGGACCACCACAGCGTAATGGTGTGTCCGAATGTCGTAACCGCACTTTATTAGATATGGTGCGATCTATGATGTCTCTTACTGATTTACCGCTATCGTTTTGGGGTTATGCTTTAGAAACGGCTGCATTCATGTTAAATAGGGCACCATCAAAATCCGTTGAGACGACACCATATGAACTGTGGTTTAGCAAGAAACCCAGGTTATCGTTTCTTAAAGTTTGGGGCTGCGATGCTTATGTGAAAAAGCTTCAACCTGATAAGCTCGAACCCAAATCAGAGAAATGTGTCTTCATAGGATACCCAAAGGAAATTGTGTTGGGGAACGTAGTAATTTCAAAAAAAATCCTACGCACACGCAAAATCATGGTGATGCATAGCAAGGAGAGGGAAGAGTATCGTCCATGTACCCTCGTAGACCATAAGCGGAAGCGTTATGAGAACGCGGTTGATGTAGTCATACGTCTTCACGATCCGACCGATCCAAGTACCAAATGTACGGCACCTCCGAGTTCAGCACATGTTCAGCTCGATGACGTCCCACGAACTCCGATCCAGTAGAGCTTCACGGGAGAGTTCCGTCAGCATGACAGTGTGATGACGGTGATGATGTTGCTACCGACACAGGGCTTCGCCTAAGCACCGCTACGATATGATCGAGGTGGATTATGGTGGAGGAGGGTGTCGGTGTCAAAATCGGCGGATCTCGGGTAGGGGGTCCCGAACTGTGCGTCTGAGGTCGATGGTAACAGGAGACAGGGGACACAATGTTTTACCCAGGTTCGGGCCCTCTCTATGAAGGTAATACCCTACGTCCTGCTTGACTGATCTTGATGAATATGAGTATTACAAGAGTTGATCTACCACGAGATCGTAATGGCTAAACCCTAGAGGCCTAGCTTGTGTGGTTATGATAATGTCCTTCTCTCCGGACTAAGTTCTCTGGTTTATATAGACACCGGGAGGATCTAGGGTTACACAAGGTCGGTTACAAAGAAAGGCATCTACATATTTAGTCGCCAAGCTTGCCTTCCACGCCAAGGAGAGTCCCATCCGGACACGGGTGCGGTCTCCGGTCTTCGTATCTTTAGAGCCCATCAGTCCGGCCCATGGCTAACAGGCCGGACGCCCGATGACCCCTTAGTCCAGGACTCCCTTAGTAGCCCCTGAACCTAGCTTCAATGACAAGGTATCTGGCGCGTAGGCCTGTCTTCGGCATTGCAAGGCGGGTTCCTCCTTCCGAATTCCAAAATAGTCTTCGGACGTATCGACGTGTCCGGACCTGTAACACATACCACACACAACCATAGAGAGAATATAAGTTTACACGAGTCCAATCTGCTGACAACTTTCCGTAACATGACATCACATCTGTTCGGTCATAATTTCGAACCGTTTTTCGTCTGCCGCTCCATGTTTCGAGACGCGGTTGCCATTGGCACGTCTTGTCAAAGCGGAGATCGTGTCCCCTTATTACGGGATTCTCATCAATATGGGTGTGGGTAACCCAACCGTGCCGTTTACACAGCCCTTGGGAGTAGACGAATTTTAAGGCGAGTGGGGAGGCGTCCAATATTTACTGCCTATATAAGGAGATAAGAATCCCTTTTCTTCACCCACGCCTTCTCTCTTCCTCTGCCCTTCCATTCTTGAGCTCCAGCGCCCAAGTTCTCATCTTCTCCGTCTCGAGCAAGCACTCAACCATGTTCGGATCCAGAGGTCAAGGCAAGTGGATGGCCTCCTCCGTCCAGGAGGAGGACATCGCCGAGCTTCGGGCGGCCGGGTACCTGGCGAAGGGAATCGCCCACCGCCTTCCGGCCCAGGGACAAATCGTTCCCACGCCGAAGCCCAACGAGAGGGTAGTATTCATCCCTCATTTCCTCCGCGGGTTAGGGTTTCCACTCCACCCCTTCGTCCGCGGGATGATGTTCTACTACGGGATAGACTTCCATGATCTATCCCCGAACTCCCTCCTCAACATCTTGCTGTTCATCGTCGTGTGTGAGGCCTTCCTCCGCATCCAAACCCACTTCGGGCTGTGGCTCAAGGTCTTAAATGTGAAGCCGAAGGTGGTGGATGGCCAGCACGCGGAGTGCGGAGGCGCCATGGTGAGCAAGCTGGCCAATGTCTCCTGGACAAAAGGCACTTTTGTGGAGACTGTGAAAGAATGGCAGAAACATTGGTTCTATATCACAGAACCCCGTGGCACCACCTGGGCCGCAACTGCCGAATTCAACTCTGGCGCTCCCATGTGACTCACCTCCTGGGTTGAGAAGGGCCCGAACTGGTGTTCGCCAGACGAGCTGACAGCGCTGCAAATGTGCATTCAAAGCATGGTGGATAAAGATATCAAACTCGTCGATATAATCCAGGTGATGCTAGTTTGCCGAATTCTCCCATGCCAAAGCCGAAGCCGCCCTCTATGGGAGTTCAATTCAAAGATGTACCATACCCTGAAGAGGCTCTTCGAAACCACTCATGAAGATTCCTGGAGGTTGCTTTTTAAGGGCAACGAAACACCGCCGACCACAGATTCGGACCGCGATCATGACATTAACCACCTCGCCAACGAGGTATGTTATTCTTACTGCATCCCTTACTTGCCTGTTTCAAGGATGATGACTAAGTTATCGTCACCGTTTCTTCAGGACTGGATGGAGAGGGCGAAGCCGTTCCAATGTCCGGCTCCGCTTCCTGAAGAACCAGTCATCCCGCGTTTAGCGAAGATGCTGGTGCCAGCACCCTACAAGGCACCGGAGAAGAAGGCCACAGGGAAGGCCAAGGGGGTCTGGAGCGTCCCCCGCCGCAAGGATGCTTCAGACACAATGTCCGAAGACAAGACTCAGTCCTCCGCCGCCGAAAACGATGACGATGAGGAGGAGGAAAACAACCCTTCCCCTGATGAGGGTAAGAAAAATAGGGCAGACTCCACCATTCTGGAGGCGGAGGCGCCCAAGAAGGGGAAAGGCCCACTCGTGGGCAGCTCCGCATGGGCGTTGAAAGCAGTCCGGAGCAACGCCCCCGCACTAAGCCGCGGGCCGCATCGTAAGTGCTAAGACTTATATACACCCATAAAGTTTCTCCTCCTCATTGCATTAACATGATTGGTTATGTTATTGTAGTCCAGTCCACAACAGCTCCCCGCGATCCTCGTCAGGAGGTTTGCTGGATTCCAAGCCGATGACCAACGAGTCACCGCCGGCCGCTCACTCCCCCAAGGCCAAAGATGATGCGGAGGTGCTATCCCGAAGGACTGTTCCAGGCAGGGGAGAGGCTCGGGAGGTGCCAGAAGGCGAAACCCCCGTCATCGGACACCAGGGGGAATCAATCCCCAAGGAGACTGGTGGGGAGGGCCGTATTCAGTTCGGCCCTCAGCCGGACTCGATTCCAGAGACCGATGCGGCTCCGGAATCCAGCACGCAACCTCCTTCGAAAGAAGGGGGGATGCCTATTCCGCCGGTGACCCCTGTCCAACCAGGGGCACCGGATAATCTACTAGAAGCACTGCGAGGCACTTCCATTGTGGATGAGCACCGTGTCCTTATGGGCACGGTAATTGAAAGGGTTCAGTCCGCCAAGAGCGGACTAACCGAAGCATGCAGCAGCCTGCTGACAGGTTTTGAGGTAAGCGACATAAAAAAGAGAAAATCCCAATATAGACAGTAGCCCCTGAGACACTGTCCGGTGTTCAGAGAGAAAAAGCCGGACAGAGGATCAATCTCCTATTGCAGGAAACTAACTAATTTTTTCTAAAATGTAAACACAGGCGTCGCTGTTGGCCGTAGCCTCGCATACTGCCGAAATTTCCGGACTGAAGCAGAAACTGGCGGAGGCCAAGGAGGAGCTAGGCCAAGTGAAGAGGCAGCTTCAGGAAAAACAAGGTAAGTAATAACCTGTTATGTTCGAAAAAAGGAAACTGATATGCAATGACCGAAATGCCATGATGTGTACAGAGGCTACGACCGAGGTCGAGGCCCTGAGAACGGCCCTGGTCGAAGCCGAAGGGAAGGCTGTCAAGGAGCAGGCCGCTCGGAAGAAGCTCATGGCCTGGGTCAACAAGGTCCAACAGGAGCTCGAGGATGCGGTGAAGAAGTGCGAGGCCTTTGAGTGCGATGCATCGGTTCAAGAGACCGAACTTGCCAAGGCTCGTCAGAGTGCGGAGGCAGCCCGGAATGAGGCCCAGGGCGCCCTCCAGGAGATCCGGGAGGCCAGGAAGATCGTGGCGGGTAAGGCATTCAACATGCAAAGCAAGAATGCGAAGATGAAATATCATTTACTAACCCGGATTCAGAGTTCTCCATGGGCTTTTACTGATCTGCCACGCAGTGTGGCTGACGCCGCAGAGTTCTTCCGAGCCAAAGAAGAGAGCTCCGTGGAGAAGCTGTTCTGGTCGCAATATCTTGTGCCAGAGCATCCGGTGTCTTTCAGCGATCAGCTAAAACAGCTGGTCGAGCTGCATAGGGTGGCCGAACTGGCCATGAAGGATTTAATAATCCGGTTGTGGCCAGCTGAAGCTATACCCGGCAGTTACTTCGGTCTCGTGAAGTGACTAGTGGATGTTTGTCCTCGGCTGGACGTCGTCAAGTGGTTCGTCTGCATCGAGGGCGCACATCTGGCCTTCTCCTATTGCAAGGTCTGGTGGGCGAAGCTTGACGCTGTTAAATTAGCAACCGAGGGGCCGCCGGAGGGCAAGGAGCACCGCACACCCGAGCGATACTTCGGCGATGTCTTGGAGGGGTCCTGCATTATTGCGGATCATTGTGCGAAAGACACTATCTTTGAATGAATGTATTCGAGCTCCCTCTACCTTGTATGATAAAACAAAGTGATTGTGCAATGTAATGCTTGTTATGTTTTTATATTTTACTTCCTGTGCGGCCGTGTTGTATGAAATCTAAGGGTTAACCAGTCGTCAGCTTCTGCCCCCATGTAGGTAGTATGAGGGTGTTCGGGATGGAATCTAAACAATCTTGATCCAATTAGATGGTCCTTGAAGGAGTTGTTTAGCGCAACGAACCAGTAACCAGACTATGCGGCTGTAACGCCCTCACTTAGCCATAGGAGTTCGACAATAAAAACATGGGCGCAACCCCTAGTATCCGAACTAGAGTGCTATGAGCGTCTGATTGGGAAGTACCAATCCTTCGCGTAATGCGGAAGAAATCTCGAACGATTTGTAACCTCCGAACAGCTGACCGGCTCTCGCCGCATCATGACAGTCAGTTTTCGGCTTTGTCTATCGAGGTGCTCCTTTGGATAAACCAAGGCACAATCGCAGTAGTTCTCCCTTTACTACCTTAGCCGATATAGCAGAACGTAAGGTAGCAAGCACAGGAGCCGGGCAACCCAACTATTGACCAAAGACATGATTCGGAGCCAATGCATATAATGCTAAATTCGGGGTGCCGAACTATACTTATAAAAAGTGTTCAGACTTTTGTTGTCATAATGTGGGGTGCTATGAAGCCCCTGGCCAACATCAAACATATCAAAGTGTACGGATGCTACCTGATAGGGTTATCCACATGGGAGCTGAAAAGGAGAAAGAAGACAAAAAAGGTACATGTCGGATTTCGGGTTCCGCCAGACCCTTGAGGTTCGAACACTGGGGTGCGCGCGGAGATTTCGCCTCCTACCTACCTGCACCCCTCCGCCTTGCTAGGATCTGAACTATGGAAAGAACAACACAAGAGACACAGGGTTTATACTGGTTCGGGCCACCGTTGTGGTGTAATACCCTACTCCAGTGTGTGGTGTGGTGGATTGCCTCTTGGGCTGATGATGATGAACAATAAAAGGAAGAATAGCCTCGCGAGGGTCTGTTCTTGGCTGGGGCGATGAACTGCTAGGAGGAGCTCAGTCACCTTTCTCTCTCTATCTTTCTGATCTTCTCTCTCTCTCTTTCCCTGCCTGCCCCCCTTGCTCTGTGGGTGGCTGGTCCTATTTATAGAGGCCCTGGTCCTCTTCCCAGATATCGAGCGGGAAGGGAGCCAACAATGGCGGGCTAATTTGAAGGGGGACAACCAGTATCAACTATCCTGACAAAAGTAGTCTTCGCCTGCACAAAGCTCTGGTGATGACGCCGTCTTGGGCTCCACGGTGACCTCCATCTCGTAGTCCTCCTGGTCTTGGTCTTGTTGCACCAAAATGGCAACCTTTGCCTGATGCCTCGGTACTCCGCGGCTGCGCTTGCCCCCTTTGCACCAAAGAGGAAGGGAGGACGCTGCGTGGGCTGGCACCCGCCTGACGCCCCCGGTCGTCATGGCTTGCGTCACGGGCACCTCGTGAGGTACCCCGCCTTGATCTCTCCGCCTCCTCGTGAGCCAGCCTGACGAGGCCGCGCCTGAGGAAGCTTCGCGTTGTCTGCCTCGTGAGGCTTAGCCCCTCGCGAGGGTCTTGGGTTTGTGTTGGTGAAGATGGGCCGCGCTGGGCCCCCCTTTGAGCCATGCCGCAGGCCGCAAGCAGGCAAGTCTGGGGACCCCCGTTCCCAGAACGCCGACAGTAGCCCCCGGGCCCAAGGCGCGCCCGGACTTGGCCGTGCTGGGAGGCGGAAGGGCAAGAGCGAAGCGCCATAGGCCCTAACAGTCTGCGGCCTTCGGGGCCGTGTGGTGGTTGATTGGACGTGGGCGGCACTGTTCCCCCACGCCCTCCTTATCTTGCGCCGTGCTAGGCGGACCCGTAGTCGTACACAGCCGTCCCCCTGTTTGGTTGCTCGAGCGCCCTCTGTCCTTCCTCCGCTCGAACTCTGGTTTCTGTTTCCAACTCAATCTTGAACCTTCCCCCCCTTCCCATCGCCATGGCTCCGACGAAGAAGGGAAGAGGGGAGAAACCTGTGTCTCCGCCTTGCCCGCTGCCGTTGGCGGCCCCCGCCGAGGGCTTGGGCAAGGTCAGCTTGGCTCTGGCCACCATCTTCAATGAATGCGGGAGGACGACGGCTTGGCCCGTGTCCCACTTCTCCATCGGCAGGATAGCCACCGAGGTCCCGTATTTTGCCGACGCCCTGTGGGCGGGTCTGGTTCCTCCTTTTTCTGATTTCCTCAAAGCCGTGCTCTCCCATTATCAGATCCACATGATGCATCTGGGTCCTGAATCCATCGCTCTCCTTTCGATCTTCGCCTTTGTTTGCGAGGCTATGATGAGCATCCTTCCTTCGGTTGCCTTGGTGCGCCACTTCTTCTCGCTGCGTCTTGTTGACCCTACCCAACGCTGGGCGTGTGTGAGCTTCGTTGCCGCGCCTGAGACGGCGGCCTCTGGGATTGACTTCAAGATCCCTCCGCCCGCGGCCGGGTTCTGCGAGCGGTGGCTGTATGTGGATGCTGGGGTGCCCAGCCCCCTGCTGTCGGAGCCAACTTCGCCTGCTGTCCCCAATTCGGGCTGGGGCCAGGAGACGCTTGAGAGCCCCCGGCTCGTCTTCGTCTGGCACCGCTTCACGTTCTTGAGGTCGCTTGGCGTGACAGCGCCCAAGGTGGTGAAGGAGTTCCTGCTACGCCGCATCGCTCCTCTCCAGCGCCACTCCCACCGGATGTGGGCCTTCAACGGGCGCGATGATCGTATGAGGCTCCAGGAAGAGGACCTGACACCTGAAGTGCCGAGGACGGCGCTCTTGACCCTGACGGGGGACCCCAACCCTGGCAGTATCCAGCAGGGAGGGGCCTTGCTGTACCTCTGCCAGAGCGGGGGCGATCTTGTGAGGCAGATGCCTATCTTCGATGAGTGGGGGCCGCTGAAGGAAATATGCCCTAGAGGCAATAATAAAGTTATTATTTATTTCCTTATATCATGATAAAAGTTTATTATTCATGCTAGAATTGTATTAACCGGAAACATAATACATGTGTGAATACATAGACAAACAGAGTGTCACTAGTATGCCTCTACTTGACTAGCTCGTTAATCAAAGATGGTTATGTTTCCTAACCATGGACAAAGAGTTGTCATTTGATTAACGGGATCACATCATTAGTTAAATGATCTGATTGACATGACCCATTCCATTAGCTTAGCACCCGATCGTTTAGTATGTTGCTATTGCTTTCTTCATGACTTATACATGTTCCTATGACTATGAGATTATGCAACTACCGTTTGCTGGAGGAACACTTTGTGTGCTACCAAACGTCACAACGTAACTGGGTGATTATAAAGGTGCTCTACAGGTGTCTCCAAAGGTACATGTTGGGTTGGCGTATTTCGAGATTAGGATTTGTCACTCCGATTGTCGGAGAGGTATCTCTGGGCCCTCTCGGTAATGCACATCACTGAAGCCTTGCAAGCATTGCAACTAATGAGTTAGTTGCGGGATGATGTATTACGGAACGAGTAAAGAGACTTGCCGGTAACGAGATTGAACTAGGTATGGGATACCGACGATTGAATCTAGGGCAAGTAACATACCGGTGACAAAGGGAACAACGTATGTTGTTATGCGGTCTGACCGATAAAAGATCTTCGTAGAATATGTAGGAGCCAATATGAGCATCCAGGTTCCGCTATTGGTTATTGACCAGAGACGTGTCTCGGTCATGTCTACATTGTTCTCGAACCCGTAGGGTCCGCACGCTTAAGGTTACGATAACAGTTATATTATGAGTTTATACATTTTGATGTACCAAAGTTTGTTCGGAATCCCGGATGTGATCACGGACATGACGAGGAGTCTCGAAATGGTCGAGACATAAAGATTGATATATTGGAAGCCTATGTTTGGATATCAGAAGTGTTCCGGGTGAAATCGGGATTTTACCGGAGTACCGGGAGGTTACCGGAACCCCCCGGGAGGTATATGGGCCTTAGTGGGCCTTAGTGGAAGAGAGGAGAGGTGGCCATAGATGGGCCGCGCGCCCCTCCCCCCCCCTTGGTCCGAATAGGACAAGGAGAGGGGGCCGGCCCCCCTTCCTCCTCTCTCTCCTCTTTCCCCCCCTCCGCGAATCCTATTCCAACTAGGAAAGGGGGGAGTCCTACTCCCGGAGGGAGTAGGACTCCTCCTGGCGCGCCTCCTCTTGGCCAGCCAGCCCCCCTTTGAGCCTTTATATACGGAGGCAAGGGGCACCCCTAGACACACAAGTTGATCCACGTGATCATATTCTTAGCCGTGTGCGGTGCCCCCTTCCACCATAGTCCTCGATAATATTCTAGCGGTGCTTAGGCGAAGCCCTGCGACGGTAGAACATCAAGATCGTCACCACGCCGTCGTGCTGACGAAACTATTCCCCGACACTTTGCTGGATCGGAGTCCGGGGATTGTCATCGAGCTGAACGTGTGCTAGAACTCGGAGGTGCCGTAGTTTCGGTGCTTGATCGGTCGGGCCGTGGAGACGTACGACTACATCAACCAAGTTAACGCTTCCGTTGTCGATCTATAAGGGTACGTAGATCACACTCTCCCCCTCTCGTTGCTATGCATCACCATGATCTTGTGTGTGCGTAGGAATTTTTTTGAAATTACTACGAAACCCAACAGTGGCATCCGAGCCTAGGTTTTATGTGTTGATGTTATTTGCACGAGTAGAACACAAGTGAGTTGTGGGCGATATAAGTCATACTGCTTACCAGCATGTCATACTTTGGTTCGACAGTATTGTTGGACGAAGTGGTCCGGACCGACATTACGCGTACGCTTACGCATGACCGGTTCTCCCGACGTGCTTTGCACAAAGGTGGCTAGCGGGTGACAGTTTCTCCAACTTTAGTTGAACCGAGTGTGGCTACGCCCGGTCCTTGCGAAGGTTAAAACAGCACCAACTTGACAAACTATCATTGTGATTTTGATACGTAGGTAAGATTGGTTCTTGCTTAAGCCCGTAGAAGCTACGTAAAACTTGCAACAACAAAGTAGAGGACGTCTAACTTGTTTTTGCAGGGCATGTTGTGATGTGATATGCTCAAGACATGATGCTAAATTTTATTGTATGAGATGATCATGTTTTGTAACCGAGTTATCGGCAACTGGCATGAGCCATATGGTTGTCGCTTTATTGTATGCAATGCAACCGCGCTGTAATGCTTTACTTTATCACTAAGCGGTAGCGATAGTCGTGGAAGCATGAGATTGGCGAGACGACAATGATGCTACGATGGAGATCAAGGTGTCGCGCCGGTGATGATGGTGATCACGATGGTGCTTCGAGGATGGAGATCACAAGCACAAGATGATGATGGCCATATCATATCACTTAATTTGATTGCATGTGATGTTTATCTTTTATGCATCTTATCTTGCTTTGATTGACGGTAGCATTATAAGATGATCTCTCACTAATTATCAAGAAGTGTTCTCCCTAAGTATGCACCGTTGCGAAAGTTCTTCGTGCTGAGACACCACGTGATGATCGGGTGTGACAGGCTCTACGTTCAAATACAACGGGTGCAAAACAGTTGCACACGTGGAATACTCAGGTTATACTTGACGAGCCAAGCATATACAGATATGGCCTCGGAACACGGAGACCGAAAGGTCGAGCGTGAATCATATAGTAGATATGATCAACATAGTGATGTTCACCAACGAAACTACTCCATCTCACGTGATGATCGGACATGGTTTAGTTGACTTGGATCATGTAATCACTTAGAGGATTAGAGGGATGTCTATCTAAGTGGGAGTTCTTTAAGTAATATGATTAATTGAACCTAAATTTATCATGAACTTAGTACCTGATAGTATCTTGCTTATGTATGTTTGATTGTAGATAGATGGCCCGTGCTGTTGTTCCGTTGAATTTTAATGCGTTCCTTGAGAAAGCAAAGTTGAAAGATGATGGTAGCAATTACACGGACTGGGTCCGTAACTTGAGGATTATCCTCATTGCTGCACAGAAGAATTATGTCCTGGAAGCACCGCTGGGTGCCAGGCCTGCTGCTGGAGCAACACTAGATGTTATGAACGTCTGGCAAAGCAAAGCTGATGACTACTCGATAGTTCAATGTGCCATGCTTTACGGCTTAGAACCGGGACTTCAATGACGTTTTGAACGTCATGGGGCATATGAGATGTTCCAGGAGTTGAAGTTAATATTTCAAGCAAATGCCCGGATTGAGAGATATGAAGTCTCCAATAAGTTCTATAGCTGCAAGATGGAGGAGAACAGTTCTGTCAGTGAGCATATACTCAAGATGTCTGGGTATTGTAATCACTTGATTCAACTGGGAGTTAATCTTCCGGATGATAGCGTCATTGACAGAATTCTCCAATCACTTCCACCAAGCTACAAGAGCTTCGTGATGAACTATAATATGCAAGGGATGAATAAGACTATTCCCGAGCTCTTCGCAATGCTGAAAGCTGCGGAGGTAGAAATCAAGAAGGAGCATCAAGTGTTGATGGTCAACAAGACCACTAGTTTCAAGAAAAAGGGCAAAGGGAAGAAGAAGGGGAACTTCAAGAAGAACAGCAAGCAAGTTGCTGCTCGAGAGAAGAAACCCAAGTCTGGACCTAAGCCTGAAACTGAGTGCTTCTACTGCAAGCAGACTGGTCATTGGAAGCGGAACTGCCCCAAGTATTTGGTGGATAAGAAGGATGGCAAGGTGAACAAAGGTACATGTGATATACATGTTATTGATGTGTACCTTACTAATGCTCGCAGTAGCACCTGGGTATTTGATACTGGTTCTGTTGCTAATATTTGCAACTCGAAACAGGGACTACGGATTAAGCGAAGATTAGCTAAGGACAAGGTGACGATGCGCGTGGGAAACGGTTCCAAAGTCGATGTGACCGTGGTCGGCGCGCTACCTCTACATCTACCTTCGGGATTAATATTAGACCTAAATAATTGTTATTTGGTGCCAGCGTTAAGCATGAACATTATATCTGGATCTTGTTTGATGCGAGACGGTTATTCATTTAAATTAGAGAATAATGGTTGTTCTATTTATATGAGTAATATCTTTTATGGTCATGCACCCTTGAAGAGTGGTCTATTCTTATTGAATCTCGATAGTAGTAACACACATATTCATAATGTTGAAGCCAAAAGATGCAGAGTTGATAATGATAGTGCAACTTATTTGTGGCACTGCCGTTTAGGTCATATCGGTGTAAAGCGCATGAAGAAACTCCATACTGATGGACTTTTGGAACCACTTGATTATGAATCACTTGGTACTTGCGAACCGTGCCTCATGGGCAAGATGACTAAAACACCGTTCTCCGTTACTATGGAGAGAGCAACAGATTTGTTGGAAATCATACATACAGATGTATGTGGTCCGATGAATATTAAGGCTCGTGGCGGATATCGTTATTTTCTCACCTTCACAGACGACTTAAGCAGATATGGGTATATCTACTCAATGAAACATAAGTCTGAAACGTTTGAAAAGTTCAAAGAATTTCAGAGTGGAGTTGAAAATCATCGTAACAAGAAAATAAAGTTTCTACGATCTGATCGTGGAGGAGAATATTTGAGTTACGAGTTTGGTGTACATTTGAAACAATGCGGAATAGTTTCGCAACTCACGCCACCCGGAACACCACAGCGTAATGGTGTGTCCGAACGTCGTAATCGTACTTTACTAGATATGGTGCGATCTATGATATCTCTTACTGATTTACCGCTATCATTTTGGGGTTATGCTTTGGAGACGGCCGCATTTACGTTAAATAGGGCACCATCAAAATCCGTTGAGACGACGCCTTATGAACTATGGTTTGGCAAGAAACCAAAGTTGTCGTTTCTGAAAGTTTGGGGCTGCGATGCTTATGTGAAAAAGCTTCAACCTGATAAGCTCGAACCCAAATCGGAGAAATGTGTCTTCATAGGATATCCAAAGGAGACTATTGGATACACCTTCTATCACAGATCCGAAGGCAAGACTTTTGTTGCTAAGTTCGGAAACTTTCTAGAGAAGGAGTTTCTCTCGAAAGAAGTGAGTGGGAGGAAAGTAGAACTTGACAAGGTAACTGTACCTGCTCCCTTATTGGAAAGTAGTGCTTCACAGAAAACTGTTTCTGTGACACCTACACCAATTAGTGAGGAAGCTAATGATAATGATCATGAAACTTCAGGACAAGATACTACTGAACCTCGTAGATCAACCAGAGTGAGATCCGCGCCAGAGTGGTACGGTAATCCTGTTCTGGAAGTCATGCTGCTAGGTCATGATGAACCTACAAACTATGAAGAAGCGATGGTGAGCCCAGACTCCGCAAAATGGCTTCAAGCCATGAAATCTGAGATGGGATCCATGTATGAGAACAAAGTGTGGACTTTGGTTGACTTGCCCAATGATCAGCAAGCAATTGAGAATAAATGGATCTTCAAGAAGAAGACTGACGCCGACGGTAATATTACTGTCTACAAAGCTCGACTTGTCGCAAAAGGGTTTCGGCAAGTTCAAGGGATTGACTACGATGAGACCTTCTCACCTGTAGCAATGCTTAAGTCTGTCTGAATCATGTTAGCAATTGTCGCATTTTATGATTATGAAATTTGGCAGATGGATGTCAAAACTGCATTCCTGAATTGATTTCTGGAAGAAGAGTTGTATATGATGCAACCAAAAGGTTTTGTCGATCCAAAGGGAGCTAACAAAGTGTGCAAGCTCCAGCGATCCATTTATGGACTGGCGCAAGCCTCTCAGAGTTGGAATAAACGCTTTGATAGTGTGACCAAAGCATTTGGTTTTATATAGACTTTCGGAGAAGCCTGCATTTACAAGAAAGTGAGTGGGAGCTCCATAGCATTTCTGATATTATATGTGGATGACATATTACTGATTGGAAATGATATAGAATTTCTGGATAGCATAAAGGGATACTTGAATAAGAGTTTTTCAATGAAAGACCTCGGTGAAGCTGCTTACATATTAGGCATTAAGATCTATAGAGATAGATCAAGACGCTTAATTGGACTTTCACAAAGCACATACCTTGACAAAGTTTTGAAGAAGTTCAAAATGGATCAAGCAAAGAAAGGGTTCTTGCCTGTGTTACAAGGTGTGAAGTTGAGTCAGACTCAATGCCCGACCACTGCAGAAGATAGAGAGAAAATGAAAGATGTTCCCTATGCTTCAGCCATAGGCTCTATCATGTATGCAATGCTGTGTACCAGACCTGATGTGTGCCTTGCTATAAGTCTAGCAGGGTGGTACCAAAGTAATCCAGGAGTGGATCACTGGATAGCGGTTAAGAACATCCTGAAGTACCTTAAAAGGACTAAGGATATGTTTCTCGTATATGGAGGTGACAAAGAGCTCATCGTAAACGGTTACGTTGACGCAAGCTTTGACACTGATCCGGACGATTCTAAATCGCAAACCGGATACATGTTTACATTAAACGGTGGAGCTGTCAGTTGGTGCAGTTCTAAACAAAGCGTCGTGGCGGGATCCACATGTGAAGCGGAGTACATAGCTGCTTCGGAAGCAGCAAATGAAGGAGTCTGGATGAAGGAGTTCATATCCGATCTAGGTGTCATACCTAGTGCATCGGGTCCAATGAAAATCTTTTGTGACAATACTGGTGCAATTGCCTTGGCGAAGGAATCCAGATTTCACAAAAGAACCAAGCACATCAAAAGACGCTTCAATTCCATCCGGGATCTAGTCCAGGTGGGAGACATAGAGATTTGCAAGATACATACGGATCTGAATGTAGCAGACCCATTGACTAAGCCTCTTCCACGAGCAAAACATGATCAACACCAAGGCTCCATGGGTGTTAGAATCATTACAGTATAATCTAGATTATTGACTCTAGTGCAAGTGGGAGACTGAAGGAAATATGCCCTAGAGGCAATAACAAAGTTATTATTTATTTCCTTATATCATGATAAAAGTTTATTATTCATGCTAGAATTGTATTAACCGGAAACATAATACATGTGTGAATACATAGACAAACAGAGTGTCACTAGTATGCCTCTACTTGACTAGCTCGTTAATCAAAGATGGTTATGTTTCCTAACCATGGACAAAGAGTTGTCATTTTATTAACGGGATCACATCATTAGTTGAATGATCTGATTGACATGACCCATTCCATTAGCTTAGCACCCGATCGTTTAGTATGTTGCTATTGCTTTCTTCCTGACTTATACATGTTCCTATGACTATGAGATTATGCAACTACCGTTTGCCGGAGGAACACTTTGTGTGGTACCAAACGTCACAACGTAACTGGGTGATTATAAAGGTGCTCTACAGGTGTCTCCAAAGGTACATGTTGGGTTGGCGTATTTCGAGATTAGGATTTGTCACTCCGATTGTCGGAGAGGTATCTCTGGGCCCTCTCGGTAATGCACATCACTGAAGCCTTGCAAGCACTGGTACTAATGAGTTAGTTGCGGGATGATGTATTACGGAACGAGTAAAGATACTTGCCGGTAACGAGATTGAACTAGGTATGGGATACCGACGATTGAATCTCGGGCAAGTAACATACCGGTGACAAAGGGAACAACGTATGTTGTTATGCGGTCTGACCGATAAAAGATCTTCGTAGAATATGTAGGAGCCAATATGAGCATCCAGGTTCCGCTATTGGTTATTGACCGGAGACGTGTCTCGGTCATGTCTACATTGTTCTCGAACCCGTAGGGTCCGCACGCTTAAGGTTATGATGACAGTTATATTATGAGTTTATACATTTTGATGTACCGAAGTTTGTTCGGAATCCCGGATGTGATCACGGACATGACGAGGAGTCTTGAAATGGTCGAGACATAAAGATTGATATATTGGAAGCCTATGTTTGGATATCGGAAGTGTTCCGGGTGAAATCGGGATTTTACCGGAGTACCGGAAGGTTACCGGAACCCCCCGGGAGGTATATGGGCCTTAGTGGGCCTTAGTAGAAGAGAGGAGAGGTGGCCATAGATGGGCTGCGCGCCCCTCCCCCCCTTGGTCCGAATAGGACAAGGAGAGGGGGTCGGCCCCCCTTCCTCCTCTCTCTCCTCTTTTCCCCTCTCCGCGAATCCTATTCCAACTAGGAAAGGGGGGAGTCCTACTCCCGGAGGGAGTAGGACTCCTCCTGGCGCGCCTCCTCTTGACCGGCCAGCCCCCTCTTTGAGCCTTTATATACGGAGGCAAGGGGCACCCCTAGACACACAAGTTGATCCACGTGATCATATTCTTAGCCGTGTGCGGTGCCCCCTTCCACCATAGTCCTCGATAATATTGTAGCGGTGCTTAGGCGAAGCCCTGCGACGGTAGAACATCAAGATCGTCACCACGCCGTCGTGCTGACGGAACTCTTCCCCGACACTTTGCTGGATCGGAGTCCGGGATCGTCATCGAGCTGAACGCGTGCTAGAACTCGGAGGTGCCGTAGTTTCGGTGCTTGATCGGTCGGGCCGTGGAGACGTACGACTACATCAACCAAGTTAATGCTTCCGTTGTCGATCTACAAGGGTACGTAGATCACACTCTCCCCCTCTCGTTGCTATGCATCACCATGATCTTGTGTGTGCATAGGATTTTTTTGAAATTACTATGAAACCCAACAGCCGCGCCCCGTCGGCCTTCAGGGGCCTCGTGAGAACCCAGTGGTGGTGACTGCCCTTCCAGTCGGCCCAGGCGACTCTTCCTCAAGTGGTGGAGCAGGGAGGCTCGAGGCGCCAGAGGCCGAGGGGGCTCCCGGCGGGGTGACAGCGTCGGGTGAGGCTCGTGAGGAAGCAGTTAGCGGGGCCCGTGCCGCCGAGGCTGAGGGTGACAAGCAGCTGCCCTCTGCGCCTTCGACCGAGGCCACTGAGGCTCCGGCGGCTTCTCTTGGCGAGGCGATTGGCGGCGCACACCAGGCAGGCACCCGTGACGCAGATCGCCTTGACGCTCCATCTTCGTCGCAGGTTGATCCCTGCGCCCGACTCTTAGGCTGCTTCCGCGTGGACTTTCAGGCCCTCCGGAAGAGAAGGGAGGCCCTGGGCGACGATTACCCTTGTCGCCTGCTGAAGCGTAGGAAGTACTTCGCCACTGATGAGTAAGCCTTCTCCTTTCCCAGCTCCCGATCCTCCTGTTGCTCTTACTGACTCTTGCTTCGCAGGCCCCTTCCAGCCGAGCTTGCGGAGACGGCTGAGGAGCCGTCCCCCTTGGTTTCGCCCCCTCCATCGTCCCCAAGCGCTCCAAGCAGTGGAGCCCTTATGGTAAGGGCGACTGACGAGGCGAACCGTCCCGAGGCGTATCGTGGCCCTGCGCACCTCGCGACCCTTCGCAGGCCTTCTCGTGGCATAGCCGGCCTGCCGTGGGCTTCTCGCTTGGTCGTGGACTGCGATTGGCTGAGGCGCTTCCTGCGCTCTTCACCTAGGGATGGGCTGGCCCCCGGCCGGGCTTCTGACGCGGCGTGCCCGGCCGTCGCGAGGGTGCCAACCCCCAGCCCCTAGCCCGGAGGGGGAGTGCTGGCTCGCAGCCCCCGGCGCTTGCTTGGGGCAGATGATGGTGTGGAGGATGTGCTCGAGCGTGCTCGGGAGCGTCGCGCTCTCTGCCAAGGATTCCTTCGAAGGGCGGCTGACGCGGTAAGCCTGCTTGGAGAGGAGCTTGCCGATGAAGACGCGTGCCTTGAGGCTGAGGGCCTGCGCCTGGCTGCAGAGAGGCGCGAGCTGGAGGGCGCCATCGCCCTTGCGCGCTGTCAGCGCGATCTTGACGACGCAGAGGCCAAGGCATCGCTGGTGGCCTCTCAGGAGGCCCGATCTTGGGCCGCTGAGGAGGCTCGGGAAGCTGACCGGCGGCGAACGACGGCGGAGGAGCGGGCTCGGGAGCTCCTGGCCTGGTACCACTCACTGGAGGAGCAGGTGGAGCTGCGCGAGGCAGCTCTCGCGTCGATGAAGGTGGCCTCTGGCGACTCAGCAGAGCTCCAGAAGCGTGAGGAGGCGCTGATGCTGGAAGCCGCCGAACGCACCCGTGAGTACGAGTGTCTGGAGACGAGGGAGCGCTTGGTGACGCAGGCGGAGGATGATGTCGCCGCATGGGAAGCCCGCGTCCTGGAGGAGGTCGGACGCTGAGTGGCGATGGCGCATTTGAACCTCGAGCACGAGTTCGACGAGAAGCTGGGGTTGATCCGGGCCGAAGCTGAAGGCAGGACTGCTACCTTGAGGGCCAAGCTGGAGAAGGCGATGCGGCGGGCTCACGCTTTCCGGGCCGCTCTTGAGGTGGCGCAAGGTGAGTTAACCGCTTCCCAAGCTGGAGGAGGCGATGCGGCGGGCTCACGCTTTCCGGGCCGCTCTTGAGGTGGCTCACGCTTTCCGGGCCGCTCTTGAGGTACCCGGCCTACGACCGAACTCTGGGTTGCAATAGCGGTGGCCTCCATCTCTGCCAAGTATGTCTTGACACGGGCAAGTGTCATACGCGCACCCTCTATGCACGTCGACCTCTTCATAGCATCGATGTGCGGCACAGCACCAACGAACTGTTGCACTAAACTAAAATAACTATTCGGCCTTGTCCCTTCTGGCCACAGATGATCCACAATAGACCTCATGGCAAGCACGGACAACCTATGGAGCTCGGCCCACTCGGTCATTCGCTCATTCAACAGCAGTGGACGCACTGGAACATGGAACTGTGACCAAAATAGCCTTTCCACTTCATGATCTTTTTGATCTTTGAAGTACTCGGCCGCATCAGCAGCACTGGCTGCCAAATCCATGTATGCGTCTGCAGAACTCCATAGTTTATCAAGAGGGGCATACTTCAGATCTCTGAAGTTCGTCCGCAACAAAAATGGCTTCCCATCTGCGATATCCCCAGCTTGACGCAGCTCCTCCTTCGCCGCTCTGATTTTAGAGCGGGCTTCCTTGGCTGCTACCATGGCCTTCTCCAGGTCCGCTGCCTTCACCCGACTTTCTTTTTCAAGAAGCTGGTAACGGTTGGCGGCATCTTTCAACTCAACGGCCATCTTGGCTATTCTTTCCTTGCTTTGGCAATGCGCATCCTGTTCAGCCCTCAGCTCTTCGACCGCCTTTAGAGCGGCCACATCACTATTCCTGTCTTGTTCCTTGGCTTGGGCAAGTTCCACGCGAAGGGTCTCCACGGTGGCGGCTCCATCTGCAGTCACAACATATTAAAGATACTAGCATCATGCTCCTCTTACTATGTGTTGATCACCGGAGAAATCACATACCCTGTGCCTCGTCGAGCCGCTTGTTGACAAGTGATGACCCACAAGTATAGGGGATCTATCATAGTCCTTTCCATAAGTAAGAGTGTCAAACCCAACGAGGAGCAGAAGGAAATGATAAGCGGTTTCCGGCAAGGTATTCTCTGCAAGTACTGAAATAAGTGGTAACAGATAGTTTTGTGATAGGATAATTTGTAATGAGCAACAAGTAACAAAAGTAAATAAAGTGCAGCAAGGTGGCCCAATCCTTTTTGTAGCAAAGGAAAAGCCTGGACAAACTCTTATATGATGTAAAGCGCTCCCGAGGACACATGGGAATATCGTCAAGCTGGTTTTCATCACGCTCATATGATTCGCGTTCGGTACTTTGATAATTTGGTATTTGGGTGGACCGGTGCTTGGGTGCTACCCTTACTTGGAAAAACATCCCACTTATGATTAACCTCTATTGCAAGCATCCGCAAATACAACAAAAGTATTAAGGTAAACCTAACCATATCATGAAACATATGGATCCAAATCAGCCCCTTACGAAGCAACGCATAAACTAGGGTTTAAGCTTCTGTCACTCTAGCAACCCATCATCTACTTATTACTTCCCAATGCCTTCCTCTAGGCCCAAACGATGGTGAAGTGTCATGTAGTCGATGTTCACATAACACCACTAGAGGAGAGACAACATACATCTCATCAAAATATTGAACGAATACCAAATTCACATGACTACTAATAGCAAGACTTCTCCCATGTCCTCAGGAACAAAAGTAACTACTCACAAAGCATAAACATGTTCATAATCAGAGGGGTATTAATGTGCATATAGGATCTGAACATATGATCTTCCACCAATTAAACCAACTAGCATCAACTACAAGGAGTAATTAACACTACTAGCAACCTACTAGCACCAATCCCGGACTTGGAGACAAGAATTGGATACAAGAGATGAACTAGGGTTTTGAGATGAGATGGTGCTGATGAAGATGTTGATGGAGATTGCCCTCTCCCGATGAGAGGAGCGTTGGTGATGACGATGGCGGTGATTTCCCCATCCGGGAGGGAAGTTTCCCCAGGAGAACAGCCCTGCCAGAACCCTAGATTGGTTTTGCCTCATGGTGGCGGAGATTCGTCCGAGAAGATGGCTTATGATTTTTTTTCCATCGAAAGAGTCCATATAGCAGAAGATGGTCATCGGAGGGCCACCAGGGGGCCCACGAGGTAGGGGGCGCGCCCAGGGGGGTAGGGCGCGCCCCCCACCCTCGTGGGCAGGGTGTGGCCCCCCTGGTGAGGTTCTTGCGCTCAATGTTTTTTATATATTTGGAAAACATTATCCGTGAAGTTTCAGGACTTTTGGAGCTGTGCAGAATAGGTCTCTAATATTTGCTCCTTTTCCAGCCAGAATCCCAGCTGCCGGCATTCTCCCTCTTTATGTAAACCTTGTAAAATAAGAGAGAATATGCATAAGTATTGTGACATAATGTGTAATAACAACCCATAATGCAATAAATATTGATATAAAAGCATGATGCAAAATGGACGTATCAACTCCCCCAAGCTTAGACCTCGCTTGTCCTCAAGCGAAAAGCCGAAATCGAAAAAAATATCCACATGTTTAGAGATGAAGGTGTCGATAAAAAATAAAATACGGACATGAGGGCATCATGATCATTCTTAGAACAGCAACTTATATAATTCTTGTCATATGATATCTTATGCTAGAGTAATAATTCAATCACAATATCAAGTATGAATTGTAAACTTCATTGAAAACTGACAAACTATAATCTCAGTCATTGAGGCAATTGCAATTTATCATAACATAGGAAAGAGTCAATGTATAAGAGCTTTTCATCAAGTCCACATACTCAACTATCATATAATCTTTCACAATTGCTGACACTCACGCAATACTTATGGGTATGGAGTTTTAATCGGACACAGAGAAAGATAGGGGCTTATAGTTTTGCCTCCCAACGTCTTACCTCAAGGGTAATGTCAACAGTAATAGTTCATGAAAACTCACATCCAATTAGCCATATATACCAAGATCTTTCCAACATATTGTGCTTGCCAAAGGATAAAGTGTAAAAAGGAAGGGTCAAGATCACCATGACTCTTATGCAATGTAGGAGATAAAAGTAAAAGATAGTCCCTTCGTAGAGGGAAGCAGAGGTTGTCATGCGCTTTTGTGGGTAAATGCACAAAATCCTGATGCGAAAGAACATCACTTTATATTGCCACTTGTGATATGGACCTTTATTATGCAGTCTGTCGCTTTTATTACTTCCATATCACACGATTGTATAAAGCTTATTTCTACCACACCAATCAATCATACATATTTAGAGAGCAACTTTTATTGCTTGCACCGATGACAACTTACTTGATGGGTCTTACTCAATCCATAGGTAGGTATGGTGGACTCTCATGGCAAAACTGGTTTAAGGGTATTTGGAAGCACAAGTAGTATCTCTACTTGGTGCGATGAATTTGGCTAGCATGAGGGAGAAAGGCAAGCTCAAGATGTTGGAGGATCCAAGACAATATAATTTATCTTAGATGTAAGAAAACATAACCCATTATGTTGTCTTCCTTGTCCAATGTCAACTCTTTAGCATGTCATATTTTAATGAGTGCTCACAATCATAAAAGATGTCCAAGATAGTATATTTATATGTGAAGACCTCTCTTTATTTATTACTTCCTATTAATTGCAACGATGACCAAAACTATGTTTGTCAACCCTCAACAACTTTTATTCATCATACTCTTTACAAGTGAGCTCATTACTCTCCATAAGATTCACATGATCTCTTTGTTTCTTTTTATTTCTTTCTCTTTTCTTTTATTCACTTGGGCTCATGGCAAAAATAAGCAAGCCTTGACTCAACACTAATCTTTATTATATAGCTCACAGACTCGATTACATAGAAGGGTAATAAAGCAAAATTCACGACTAGATCATACTAAGAACTTTTATTCTACTAGATCAAAATATTACCAAAAGGATCGAACTAAGAAAAACGGTAAAGATAAAAGTGATGGTGATACGATACCGGGGCACTGCCCCAAGCTTGGCAGTTGCCGAGTGGAGTGCCCATACCAGATACTCAATTCTTCTTTGTTGGAGGAGACGGTGGTGATGTTGTTGATGGCGTAGGCTTATCGTCTTTCTTCCAAGGCATAGGCTCACCATCATAGAAGGATGACCGAGTCTCCAGGATCCTCAAATCTTCAGCCAAACTCATCCTTTTGAATCTATATTCATACTCACAGTTTTGGTTTTGCAGGTCATAGATTTGAGCTTGGAGGTGCTCAATTTTCTCGTGAAGCTTGAAGATGGTCTCCCTGATGTTTTCGGCATCCATCTTGTGTTTGTTGGTGAACTCTGCGATCATCATGTAGTTGGAGTTGAGTCCATGCTCCACCATCCCCTGACACTTGAAAACTTGTTGTTCCATTGCTTCGAGCCTCGTCTCCATGCTTCCGGTCCCCTTCGGTCCTTCAGCATCACGGATGTGCAGCAACCCATCACGCATCTCAATGGCTTGAGGGTGTCGCTGCACCTCCGCTAGGTAAGGGTTGATGGCTGAGGGAGTCCTGGATTAGGGGGTGTCTGGATGGCCGGACTATACCTTCAGCCGGACTCCTGGACTATGAAGATACAAGATTGAAGACTTCGTCCCGTGTCCGAAAGGGACTTTCCTTGGCGTGGAAGGCAAGCTTGGCGATACGGATATGTAGATCTCCTACCATTGTAACCGACTTTGTGTAACCCTAACCCTCTCCGGTGTCTATATAAACCGGAGGGTTTTAGTCTGTAGGACAACATACAGAACAACAATCATACCATAGGCTAGCTTCTAGGGTTTAGCCTCTCCGATCTCGTGGTAGATCTACTCTTGTACTACACATATCATCAATATTAATCAAGCAGGACGTAGGGTTTTACCTCCATCAAGAGGGCCCGAACCTGGGTAAAACTTTGTGTCCCTTGCCTCCTGTTACCATCCGGCCTAGACGCACAGTTCGGGACCCCCTACCCGAGATCCGTCGGTTTTGACACCGACATTGGTGCTTTGATTGAGAGTTCCTCTGTGTCGTCGCTGTTAGGCTTGATGGCTCCTACGATCATCAATAGCGATGCAGTCCAGGGAGAGACCTCCCCCCCTGACAGATTTTCGTCTTCGGCGGCTTCGCACTGCGGGCCAATTCACTTGGCCATCTGGAGCAGATCGAAAGCTATGCCCCTGGCCGTCAGGTCAGATTTGGAAGTTTAAACTACACGGCTGACATCTGCGGGGACTTGATCTTCGACGGATTCGAGCCACTGCCGAGCGCGCCGCACTGTCACGACGAGCATGATCTAGCTCTGCCGCCGAACAGTGCCCTGGAGGCCGCACCCGCATCGGCTTCGACCCTTAATTCGGAGCCAACTGCGCCGATCGAGGATGGGTGGTTGGACGCCGCCTCGGGGGCTGCGATCCCAATGGCGATCGAGCCGAACACCAGCCCCGCACTCCGCGAGACTCGTGACTCCAAGGAGCCGGACTCCTCTTCGGACTCCGAACCCTCCGCGCCCCTGCCGATCAAATCCGATTGGGCGCCGATCATGGAGTTTACTGCCGCAGACATCTTTCAACACTCGCCTTTTGGCGATATTCTGAAGACACTAAAGTCTCTCTCTTTATCAGGAGATCCCTGGCCGGACTACGGTCAACAAGTTTGGGATACGGACGATGAACAAATTCAAAGCCCACCCACCACCCACTTTGTAGCCACTGTCGACCATTTAACCGACATGCTCGACTTCGACTCCGAAGACATCGACGGTATGGACGCCGATGAAGGAGATGATGAAGAACCAGCGCCTATTGGGCCCTGGAAAGCCACCTCGTCATATGACGTATACATGGTGGACGCACCAAAAGATGACGACGAGGAGCGGAAGGACGCACCGAAGGCTTGTTCCCTCGAAAAGCAGTCAAAGCGGCGACGCTAGCACCGCCCCAAATCCCGCCTCGATAGAAATAACGATCACACAGACCAATGCTGGAGCAGGGCAAACCGCTGCCGGACAACGGCAATCCGGATAATCAAACCGAACAAACAAATTCTATCAAGGATAATGGTCCGGACGACATAACGCCGGACAGGCACCCGGAGCAGCAGAATGCCCGTAAAAGGCTTGTTGCCACCGCGAGGAGTCTTAAAAAGCAGAAGCAAAGGCTCAAGGCTGCGCAAGACACACTCCAAATCAGATGGAGTAAAATACTCAACACAACAGCGAGGTACGGCGACAATCGCCCCTCCAAGAGCTACCCAAAGCGGAAGCTGCTACCTGAATTCGATAAGGAGGCCTCAGACCCCCCACAACCAAATATCAAAGCAGCCACCTAGCCGGATAGACGACCCCTCTACCAACACAGAGCGGCATACAACGCCACTCACAATACAACACACGACCCATGCGAGGGCTCGCACCCAAAGGACGGCGCAACAAGATCCATCTATGGACCACGCAAGCGCGCCCCAGCATACAATGCAACACAACAAACATCCGAACAACGCAGTACACCCAGCTACAGGGGTGCCGCACACCCCCTATGTTTCACCGATGAGGTGCTGGACCATGAATTTCCAGAGGGATTCAAACCCATAAACATAGAGACATACGATAGAACAACAGACGCTGGGGTCTGGATTGAGGACTACATCCTTCATATCCATATGGCTCGAGGAGATGATCTCCACGCCATCAAGTACTTACCCCTCAAGCTCAAAGGGCCAGCTCGTCACTGGCTTAAAGGCCTCCCCGAAAGCTCCATTGGAAGTTGGGAAGAGCTCGAAGACGCCTTTCGAGCAAATTTTCAAGGGACTTATGTCCGACCTCCGGATGCGGACGATTTGAGTCCTATAACTCAACAGCCCAGAGAGTCAGCCCGAAAGCTTTGGAACAGGTTTCTTACTAAAAAGAACCAGATTGTCGACTGTCCGGACGCCGAAGCCTTGGCAGCTTTTAAGCATAGCGTCTGTGATGAATGGCTCGCCAGACACCTTGGCCAAAATAAGCAGAGAATGATGGCCGCATTAACAAGCCTCATGACCCGCTTTTGCGCGGGTGAGGACAGCTGGCTAGCCAGATGCAGCACCAGCGACCCCAGTACATCTGAAGTCTGAGATGGAAATAGGAAATCACGGCGCAACAGCAATAACAAACGCCGGAAGAAAGAATACAGCATGAAGGGCACGACAGTAAATGTCGGATTCAAAAGCTCTCGGCCAGGTTAAAAGCCGCCCTCTAAAGGCACCAGGGATGAACTGTCCAGCCTCAACAAAATTCTGGACCAAGTATGTCAGATCCATAGTACCCCTAGTAAACCTGCTAATCATACCCACAGAGAATGTTGGGTCTTCAAGCAGTCCGGCAAGCTCAACGCCGTACACAAGGGGGAGGATACACCAAGTGAAGACGAGGACGAGCCTCCCAAGCAAGACACTGGGGAACAAAAGAAATTTCCACCAGAAGTCAAAACAGTAAACGTGTTACACGTTATCAAGGGAAAAAACAACGCGGCACTCCCAGGAAAATATACCCAAGTGCCTGTCACCGCGAAGTCCTGCCACTGGTCGTCTCAACCGATCACTTTCGACCATCGCGATTACTCAGCAAGTATCCGACGCGCAGGATGGGCTGCCCTAGTATTAGACCCAGTAATTGGCGGATATCACTTCACACGAGTCTTGATGGACGGTGGCAGCAATCTAAACCTAATATATCAAGATACAATCCGCGGGATGGGGTTAGACCCAACAAAAATTCGCCATAGCAATACTACCTTTAAAGGAGTAACGCCAGGCCCAGGGGCTCATTGTACGGGCTCCCTCCTACTACAAGTTATATTCGGCTCCCCCGATAACTTCCGTCGCGAGCATTTAACCTTCCACATCGCTCCGTTCCAAAGTGGCTATCAAGCACTGCTCGGACACGAAGCTTTTGCTCGCTTTAATGCAATACCACACTACGCCTCCCTCACAGTCAAGATGCCTGGTCCACGTGGCATCATTTCAGTGAACGGAAATATCAAGCGATCCCTACCCGCCGAAGAGAGTGCGGCTGCCTTGGCAGCCGCACACTAAAGGCGCCCGGACCAGCGAAAGCATCCAATTGGTCGTCAAGACCTCAGACACAACTAGTCAAGTCCGACGCTGCTATTTATACCGAATAAATGGTCACACCCCTATTTGTCAATACAAGGGGCTCAACACGCGCAGACAAGTGGCAATTTCTTCTCATCTTGAATTATACATGGTTTCTTTAAAAACTATCTTTTTGCACAACAACTTTTTTACCTAAATTCCTATCTTTTATAGACGATCATCGTGCTACACCCGTCTAGGATACGGCACAACGGAGAGACAGGCGCAGACGTGCAGCAGGGACCCGCTCCAAGGATTATTTTTAGATTAAGACCCTGCGTAAACCTTTTTTACTGTCTCTTGTTGATACATATCCATCGTTGAGAAGGATGCTGACGTCTTGGCATGTGGCCACGCCAGAACAATGCACGTACCTTGACACAAGGGGCTTCTTACAAAGGCCATTATTTAGGCCCGGTTTATACCACAATGACCGAATACCTTAGGGAGTGTTCGGCGTCGCGAGTTTGGCCCTATATGCATCAGCTCCGAATCATTGTCTTTGGTCAAATGTTGGGTTTTCCCGGCTCCTGTGTTTTGGTGCCTTACGTTCCGCTTTACCGGCTAAGGTAGCACCAGGAGCACTACTGCGATTGTGCCCTGGTTCATCCGGACGAGCACCTCAGTAGAGAAAGCCGCAAACTGACTGTCATGATATAGCATGAGACTGGTCAACCACTCGATGACCTGTTGGAATGTTAGAATTCCTCCGCCTTAACGAAGGGCCGTTTTCCAGCCAGGCATGTACGCACCCCGGGATCGGGAGAGTGCGGAGCCACCAGGGGCTATCTAGTAGCCCCACTGTCAAACTCCTATGGCCAACTGAAAGTGCTAAAGCATTATAGTCCGGTTGCCTCGCTCGCTCCGCTATCACCTCCTTAATAGGACCAAGACGTTGGGTTAAGTGTGAACACGTGTTTTTTGCGAGCACCTCCGCATTATATGCGTGGGGGTTGAAGCCGACGGCTGCAATCTTTCAGGTTATACACATGTATACATAAACGGCCGCCCAGGAGGCATCATATTACTTTCAGGCAAAAGTATAAAAATAGCCTTATAAAAATTTATAAAAGCATTTCGCTTACAATGAGATTACATATCACTCAAACATAATATCTTTTGAGCACTGGGTCTCTATTAAATGAGCACCCTCAATAAATTCTTCAAAGTAGCGCTCAGCAGCCATTCGACCTATGGCCGAATCCCGCGCTGCAACAGTTGTAGCATCCATCTCCGCCCAGTATGCTTTAACATGGGCAAAGGCCATCCGTGAGCCCTCTATGCACGCCGACCTCTTCATCGCGTTAATGCGTGGCACCACGTCAAGGAACTACTGCACCAAGCTGAAATAGCTATTCGGTTTTGGCCTTTCCGGCCATAGCGGATCCACAACAGACCTCATGGCGAGTCCGGACAACCGATTCAGTTCGGCCCATTCCGCTAATTGGTCAGTCAATGAAAGTGGATGCTCGGGAGAATGGAATTGTGTGCAAAACAGCTGGTCCACTTCACGGTCCGTCTGACCCTGGAAGTACTTGGCCGCATCGGCAACGCTCGCCGCCAAATCCATATACACATCCTCCGAACTCCATAGCCGATCCAGAGAGGCATACCATGGATCTCCGAACTTCCTCCGCAACATAAAGGATTTCCCAGCTACAATATCCCCGGCTTCCCGCAGCTCCTCCTTCTTCGCCCTCATAGCAGAGCGGATGTCTTTTCTCGTCGCAGCAGCCTTCTCAAGGTCCGATGCCTTTGCTAGGTTTTCCTTTTCAAGAACCCGGCAACGGTCGGTGGCGGCTTTTAATTCTATGGCCATCTTGGCCATCTTATCTCGGCTCTCGCCATGCGCGGCCTTCTCGGCTTTCAACTCTTCGGCCGCCTTCAAAGCAGCCGCATTACCAAACCTCGCTTGTTCCTTGGCTCGGGCAAGTTCTGCCCGCAAGGCTTCAACAGTGGCAGCTCCATCTGCAGTCACAACATATTAAAGATACTGGTATCATGCTGCTCTTACTATGTGGCGTTTACCAGATAATGACACTTACCCTGTGCCTCGTCAAGCCTTTTGTTAAGAAGCTCGATGTCGGCGTCTGCCGCATCCAACTGCCGTTTTAAATGGGCAAACTCGCTAGTCCGGCTAGCCACCGGAGCTTCCATCACCTGCACATAGAGGCAGTATGGTTATTACCTGGGAATATGATCCTCTGTTCGTCGTCGTTTTCGACGACAACCAGAGTCTCAAGGGCTACTATCTACACAGGGCACACCTAGCATGTGCAGGACTATCATACATTATTTTACGTACCTCAAAACCTGTCAGTAGACTCATAAAAGCTTCATGCAATCCACTTTCGACGGACAAGATTCTCTCCATCACCGTATTCATCAGCACACGGTGTTCATATGAGATGGCCGCTCGCCCCACTAACTCCCTCAGAACATCCGATCGCACACCAGACGGTGCCGGACTCTTTTGTCCGCTCTCTTCGGGAGCCGGACACTGGGAGCTTCGGTGGTCAATGGGATTATCTTCTGGCCTCATCGGACTCGGAGAGGCCCTCCGCGACGACACTTCCGGGTTGCCGCTTCCGGAGCGGAGGAGTCCGGAGGAGGCGTTTCGCTCTCCATCATCTCTGGAAGAAGATCCCCCGAAGACGAGCTCATTTGAGAGGGGCTAAGGCCCGAACTGCAAAGATATATGCGGTGGTTATTTCCTCAGAAGAAAAAGATGGCATACCTGTGCTATTAAAGTATTTCGGGTCACTTATGACTCGCTGGAGAATTGATCCCCACGTGGACTTTGTGCGGTAAAAGCACCCCCCAAGGTAGGACCCTATGTGGGAGACTTCTTCTCCCGTTTGGAAGCTTCGGCTTCCGAATCCCCGGGCGCAGTCCTTTTCCTCCTCCGGTCGCCTTCCTTCTTGGAGACGCTCGCTCCCTCGGTTAGAATGGGCAGCGTTGGGGGCCCGCGTCCGCCCGTATTATCCTCCCCAGTATCTTCCTTCAAGGGCTCCGGGCAAGGTGCGACCTGGAGCATCTTTTCCAATACCGAATTGTCCAAACCCTCAGGGAGGGGGGCCGAACACCGAATCAACTTCGCCTTTGTTAGCCAGTCCTGGTCAAAAAGCAAACTCTTAGAAATAACTTCGTAACAAATGAAAGATAGTATGTTCGGCTGGAAGATTCCTTACCTGTTCGACGGCGCGGTTACTGCTCAGGCCCACGTCCTCGGTGATTTCCGGACACTCTACCCGAGGTCCGAAGAATGATGTAACACCCCAGATGTAACTTTCCCTATTCGTACTCCAACTCTTGCCGTTTCCGGCGTTAACTTATTTTATTTTCTCGGGTTCGGGTCTTTGTCCCCGTGTGTTGTTGTCGTTGTCATGCATCTCATATCATGTCATCATGTGCATTGCATTTGCATACGTGTTCGTCTCATGCATTCGAGCATTTTCCCCGTTGTCCGTTTTGCATTCCGGCGCTTCGTTCTCCTCCGGTGGTCATTTCTACCTTTCTTTCGTGTGTGGGGATTAAACATTTACGGATTGGACCGAGACTTGCCAAGCGGCCTTGGTTTACTACCGGTAGACCGCCTGTCAAGTTTCGTACCATTTGGACTTCGTTTGATACTCCAACGGTTAACCGAGGGACCGACAAGGCCTCGTGTGTGTTGCAGCCCAACACCCCTTCAATTTGTCCCAAAACCCACCTAAACCCTCTCCATCGTCTAGAGCGTTCGATCACGATCGCGTGGCCGAAAACCGCACCTCATTTGGACTCTCCTAGCTCCTCCTATGCCTATTTAAAGATCCCCGAAAATCTCCGTCTTCTTCCCCCCGAAAACCCTAGATCTCATCACCGCGCGCCGCCGAACAAAAATCCCACCGACGGACACGTCCGGGACGACCCCACCACCGCCATGTGTCGCCTCCTCACTCGCCGCCGCCTCGCCCCACTTCGCCGGCCCGGGAGGCCCAGGGAGGGCCCCC
>NC_041380.1:407529589-407538887 GCF_002162155.2 Triticum dicoccoides
GCGGCCCCGCCGCGCCCACGCCTCCCCGCCGCCGACAACCGCCGCCGCGGCCCTACCGCGCCGTTCCCCGCCGTCCCGCGGCCAGATCCGGGCCGCCGGTGAGCTCCTGTCGCCGCCCTACCCTTCTCCGGCGAAGATTCCGGCGGACCTCGGTTTCCGTGCACTGGATCCAGATCTGAAAATATCTCCTCGGGTTGACTTTTTCTCTCGAAACCCTAATCCATATGCTCATGTTCATAGCCTCGTAACTTTGCATCCGTAGCTCCGATTCATGCATATAGCATATCAAAATGTTCATCTCAGAGAGTAGATCATTTCATTCCATTGCATCATTTTCATTTGAGTTCATCTTGATGCCCGAAATACTGTTAGAAGATGGCTACTTGAGATAATTGTCAGATCTGCTACTCCGTTTAGCTTTTTGTCATTTTTGCCATGATTATTGTGTGCATGATATGCCCTGATGCTCTACATATGTTTTGCTAACGGTTTTTCCATCTTTCCAGAGGTGCAACCCACGTAATTGTGATGTGTGTGGTGACTTGCACAAGCTTGCAAAGTGGTGCACTTGTTAATTCTGTTTTCAGGGACTTAGCATTTCCACTAAGTCTTTGAGCTGTTTATTTCATATGGCCATATGTTCATGTTGTTTCCTAGTGATCCGTGCCTCTTTTGAGGATGATCATTAAGGATGTTTTGTTTGTATTGTAGTGCTCTATCCATCCATGTCTTTGTTTGCAATTATGGAGCACCCTAGCTTGAGTCAATCGAGCTCTACTTTTGCTACTTTGTGAATCTGGGCAGATTGTCAACTTGTTTGCAATTTTGCCGATATTGTTGTAGTTGATCCGTGCATGCTATGTTATTGTTCTTGCCATGTCTAGCTTGAATTTTGTGTGTTCTTGATAGATGTATGCTTAGCTTGTCATGACTTGTTCCGTAGTGAGTGCATCGAGCTCGTAAACATGCCTACTTGAGTTATGTTTCAGCATGTGCCAGTTTTTCACTAAGTCTGAAAACTGATTATGTTTTTGCCATGTTCACATGCTTGCAATTGTATTTTCTGATCCCTTTTGGCTCAAGGTCACTAAGGGACTTTTGTTAAGCTCTTTAAGTAGCTCCATGCCATGCTTTATTTTGCCATGTTCAGGTCCTGTAGCATATAGTTTTGTTGCTCCGAAGAGTGCTATCTGATCTGAAATTCCAGACAAGTGTTAATTTCACTTAGTCTGAGATCTGTTTACCATATGCATTTTTGCCATGCTTGTTTGAACCTGTTAATGGGTGAATTGGCCGTAGCTCAGTGCTAGACTTTTGTTAAGCATCTTGAATTCATCCCTGCCATGTATTTTGTTTTCATGTTTGGGTGCTGTAGCATGTTCATCTCATTGCAATTAGATGGCTACTTGCTGTAAATCGCAGACCGGTGTCATATTTGAATCGCTTGCCATTTCCAAACCGTAACTCCGATCCCGACGTTCTTTATATTGTTTTCAAGCGATTTCATCTCATCTTTCCAGTGGTACACTTGGATCTCCAAGTTGAGGCCAGGTTCTTGCATTTCCTGTCATATCTTGCATATGCATCCCGCATCACATCCCGCATAGCATACCATCATTGCTTCGTATTGTTTGTTCCTTGCACGTGGTTGATTGTGTCCTTGTTGCTTGTTTGTCTTGGTTGGGTAGAGCCGGGAGACGAGTTCGCTAACGAGGAGCCCGTTGAGTTTGCTTTCGAGGATCCAGTCAACTCTGACAACTGTGCAGGCAAGATGATCATACCCTCGAAATCACTACTATCTTTGCTATGCTAGATTGCTCGCTCTTTGCTATGCCAATGACACAATGCCTACCACTTGCTTTCAAGCCTCCCAAATTTCCATGTAAAACCTCTAACCCACCATGTCCAAGCAAACCGTTGATTGGCTTTGTTACCGCTTTGCTCAGCCCCTCTTATAGCGTTGCTAGTTGCGGGTGAAGATTGGAGGCTGTTCCTTGTTGGAACATTTATTACCTGTTGGGATATCATCATATTGCCATGTTATCTTAATGCATCTATATACTTGGTAAAGGGTGGAAGGCTTGGCCTCTCGCCTAGTGTTTTGTTCCACTCTTGCCGCCCTAGTTTCCGTCATATCGGTGTTATGTTCCCGCATTTTGTGTTCCTTACGCGGTTGGGTTATAATGGGAACCCCTTGATAGTTCGCCTTGATTAAAGCTTTCCAGCAATGCCTAACCTTGGTTTTACCATTCGCCACCTAGCCTCTTTTCCCCTTAGGTTTCCGGAGCCCGAGGGTCATCTTATTTTAACCCCCCCGGGCCAGTGCTCCTCTGAGTGTTGGTCCGAACTGAGCTGCCTGCGGGGCCACCTCGGGGAAACTTGAGGGTTGGTTTTACTCGTAGCTAGTCTCATATGAGTGTGCCCTGAGAACGAGATATGTGCAGCTCCTATCGGGATTTGTCGGCACATTCGGGCGGTGTTGCTGGTCTTGTTTTAACCTGTCGAAGTGTCTTGAAGAACCGAGATACCGAGTCTGATCGGAACGTCTTGGGAGGAGGTCTATTCCTTCGTTGACCGTGAGAGCTTGTCATGGGCTAAGTTGGGACTCCCCTGCAGGGATTTGAACTTTCGAAAGCCGTGCCCGCGGTTATGGGCAGATGGGAATTTGTTAATGTCCGGTTGTAGATAACTTGAACCTTAACTTAATTAAAATGAATCGACTGAGTGTGTTACCGTGATGGCCTCTTCTCGGCGGAGTCCGGGAAGCGGACACGGTGTTGGAGTAATGTTTGCGCAGGTTGTTCTCTAGTTTCTCGCTCGCGCTTTGCCCCCTCTTCTCGCTCTCTTTTGCGAATAAGTTAGCCACCATATATGCTAGTTGCTTGCTGTAGCTCCACATATATTTTTACCTTGCCTTACCTATAAGCTTAAATAGTCTTGATCGCGAGGGTGCAAGATTGCTGAGTCCCTGTGGCTCAGAGATTACTATTACACCAGATGCAGTGCCTGATGATTCCGCTCCAGGTGACGCGCTCGAGCTCAAGTGGGAGTTCGACAAGGACTCTCAATGTTACTATGTTTCCTTTCCTGATGATCAGTAGTGGTGCCCAGTTGGGGTGATTGGGACCGTGTCGCATGTTGGGTTCTCGTTTATTTTGGCGCCGTAGTTGGGCCATGAGTGGTTGGTTGATGTAATGTTATTTATGTACTTGATTGACGTGGCGAGTGTAAGCCAACTATGTTATCTCCCCTTTATTATTCATATTACATGGGATGTTGTGAAGATTGCCTAACTTGCGACATATGCCTTCAATGCGATTATGCCTCTAAGTCGTGCCTCGACACGTGGGAGATATAGTCGCATCGAGGGTGTTACAAGTTGGTAATCAGAGCCTTCCCCGACCTTAGGGGCCCCATTGCTTGATCGTTATTAGCGGCCGAGTTGTGTCTAGAAAAAAATGTTTTGAGTCATTTAGGAATTATATATCGGAGAGTTTAGGAATTCTTTTTACTTCCCAGTCTCCTCATCCTCTGGTAAGACATCCTAACATAGAGTTTTGGCTCTTCTCTTCTCAAATTTCACTAAAACAAATTTTAGGATCACGCGGGTATCTTGGAATTGTTCCGATGGTTTTATGATGAGAACATTGTCTTGGTGCCTCTTGTCAGGGGTTTAGTAGAAGTGTCCCGGGGAGTTGAGCTCTGAGGTGTTGTCATCATAATTTTATCGTTGCAGTTCTGGAATACCTGAGTTTAGTACGCCGACATCGAAAATCTCTTTTATGCAGTTCGTTGGTGAGATAACCTCGACGCCACCCAGTACTGGGGCGGGAGTTCGGGAGTATCGCCATAACTTGTATAACGGATGCTTTTCGAAGGTTGAGGTAGATGGTTTCCGAAGGTTTCTTGGTTATGTGTTGAAGGATGGATACAGCTGGATGTAGGATTTGCTAGTTTGGGTGAGATATTATGCTTCCCCTGTATCCCCAACACCTGATTGCATAACCGGAAAGGTTCGGGAGTTTCATAGGTGGGAATTCTACTAGCTCTAGTTCTTCTTCCACGGATATTGGTTTGAGATTGGGATTTCTTACCAATTATTCATTCTTGATCCGTACCTTGTTGATTTATTTCTCTACCTTAATTCTACGTGGCTTCTCAATTTATGGATATGTGACCATTTCAAGAGGAATGCATTCGTTCATTTTGTTCAGATGTGAAGACTATATGTTGCAATTTTCATTCCGTTGGATTCAGCTTCAATATTTGTCTGTCAATGTGCTGATGGATGTCAACCTCTTCAGGATGGCTCCTCCAACGCGCACGACTCCGAATCCTAATCCGCCACCACCTCCACCTCCTCCGGAGGCATGGCTAGCTGTGATGGCCGCAACCAATGCAAATACACAGTTGATCATGCAAATTCTCCAAGAGCGCAATCAAGGCAACCAAGGGAACCAAGGCAACAATCAGAATCACTTTCCTACACTCAACCAGTTCCTTGCTAACGGGCCAAAGACTTTCAGCAACTGTGTTGAGGCAACCGATGCTGACGATTGGCTAGTGGATCTGTGCAAGCATTTCGAGTGCAGTAATGTCAGGCCTGAGGACTTTGTTAAGTTCGCTTCCTTCCAACTCAAAGATCAAGCTGCAGAATGGTTCCAGCAGTACAAGGATTCCAGAGGTGGACGTGTTATCACTTAGGATGAATTTCGTCGAGATTTCCGAGCTCATCATAATCCCCAGAGCGTGGTTGAAAGTAAGCGTGAGGAATTCCGCAACCTGAAGCAAGGCTCTTTGTCTGTCTATGACTACAACAAGTTGTTTCAGAAGCTCGCCCGCTTTGCCAAGCAGGACGTCCCTGATGAGAAGAGCATGATATACTAGTTTAGGGGTGGTCTCAGAGAAGAAATTCATCTAGCTCTTGTTCTCTTCAAGCCCTTGAGGTACGATGAGTTCTACAACATGGCATTGAAGCAAGAGGCTGCTCAGTTGAGGTGTGATGCTTCCAAGAAGCGAGTCAGAGATGCTACTCCTTCTTCCTCTACTCAAGTGGCCAAGCAGCAGAAGTATTGGCTTCCTCCTCCTCTGTTTCGTCATCCCTATCAGCATAAGAGCAAAGGTGGCAGTGGATCTTCCCACCCACCCAATCCTGGCTTTCAGAACAAGACTTCGTCTCAAGCTCCAAGATCGAGTGCTCCGTATCACCGTCCGCTTTCAGAGGTCACGTGCAACAAGTGCCAACAGAAGGGTCACTATGCCAACAAGTGTTTCAACCAGAGGCGCCTTCCTCCTCCTCCTCTTGTGAGATCGGCAAGTACAGCTGTGGTCAAGCATAATCCTAAGCACGCCAAGGTCAACTTGATGAACGCAGCCCAGGCAGAGGACTCGTCAGATGTGATCATGGGTAACCTTCCTGTTAACGATGTTCCTGCAAAAGTTCTTTTTGACTCTGGTGCATCGCATTCCTTCATGTCATTCCCATTTGCATCAAAGAACAATTTTAGTACTAAGGCCTTACCTAGAGCTATGCAAGTCGTCTCTCCGGCTAAGCGTCTGAGTTCTAGTATGATGGTTCCAGATATTTCTATAATGATGGGTGATTTCAAGTTTCTGGCTTCTCCAATGGTTCTTGGTAACTCGGATATTGATCTTATTCTCGGAATGGATTGGCTTTCTAAGCACAAGGCTCAGCTTGATTGTGTAGCCAGGCAGATTCAATTGACTCATTCGTCTGAGGATGTAATTGTCTTTGCTGCTCGGGATAATACCATCCGTCTATTTTCTCTCAATGAGAAGGGTGAATTGGACGCTATCTCGCAAATTCCAGTCGTTTGCGAATATCAAGACGTCTTTCCAGAAGAGCTTCCAGGATTGCCTCCGCACCGGCCAGTTGAATTCGTAATTGATCTTGAGCCCGGCACGGAACCTGTGTGCAAACGTCCTTACAAGCTCGGACCTGAAGAGTTGAAGGAGCTGAAGAAGCAACTCAATATTCAAGAGAAAATGGGTCTCATCCGGCCTAGTTCTTCTCCGTGGGGTTGTGGTGTTCTTTTTGTGAAGAAGAAGGATGGAACGGACCGACTTTGTGTTGATTACTGTCTAGTGAACAAGAAGACCATCAAGAACAAATACCCACTTCCCAACATCAATGAGCTATTCGAACAACTCAAAGGTGTCCAAGTATTCTCTAAGCTTGATCTCCGTATGGGTTATCATCAGATTCGTATCCGTGAGCAAGATATTCCCAAGACGGCTTTCAGGACAAGCTTTGGTTCATATGAATACAATGTCATGTCTTTTGGCCACGTCAACGCTCCTCCGACGTTCTCTCGCATGATGAACTTCATCTTCAACGCCTACACCAATGACTTCGTTTTGGTCTATCTCGACGACATTCTGGTTTTCTCGAAGAACAAGGAAGATCATGCCAAGCACTTGCGTTTGGTACTCGATAAGCTTAGAGAACATCAGTTCTACGCCAAGTTCTCCAAGTGTGAATTTTGGCTCGATGAGGTTCTTTATCTTGGTCATATTATCTCTGCCAAGGGCATTGCCGTGAATCCTGAGAAGGTGTCTGCAATTGTGAATTGGGAACCTCCTCAGAACGTGAAGCAACTCCGCAGTTTCCTCGGTCTCGCAAGCTATTGCCGAAGATTCGTTGAAAACTTTTCTAAGATCGCGAAGCCTCTCTCAAATCTTCTCCAGAAGCACGTCAAGTACGTTTGGTCTCCGGAGTGTGATATTGCTTTCAACACTTTGAAAGAGAAATTGATCACTGCTCCAGTTCTCACTCCGCCTGATGAATCCAAGCCATACGAGGTCTTTTGTGATGCCTGTCTCCAAGGTCTTGGGGCAGTATTGATGCAAGAGAAGAAAATTGTTGCTTATACTTCTCGCCAGTTGAAGCCTAATGAGAAGAACTACCCCACTCATGATCTCGAGTTGGCGGCAGTTGTGCATGCTCTTTTGACTTGGAGACATCTTCTATTGGGAAGAAAAGTGGACATTTTCACTGATCACAAGAGTCTCAAGTACATCTTCACTCAGCCTAATCTCAACCTCAGGAAAACTCGATGGGTCGAAATGATTCAAGAGTATAATCCGAGTATAGAGTATACTCCAGGCAAGGCCAATGTGATTGCTGACGCACTGAGCAGAAAGGCTTATTGCAACAGTCTGATTCTTAAGCCTTATCAACCCGAGCTTTGTGAAGCTTTCTGCAAACTTAATCTGCAAGTTGTTCCTCAAGGTTTCCTCGCCAACCTTCTAGTCTCTCCTACCTTGGAAGACCAGATTTGCCAGGCCCAGCTTCTTGATGCTATGGTGAAAAAGGTGAAGATTGGGATTGCCAAGAGTCAACCCAAGTACAAGTGCTACCGCCTTGATGACAAGGATACTCTATTCTTCGAGGATCGTATTGTTGTACCCAAAGGTGACCTCCGTAAAGTGATCATGAATTAGGCTCCCAATTCTCTCCTCTCCATCCACCCTGGGAGCACGAAGATGTATCAGGACCTCAAGCAAGCTTATTGGTGGACTCGAATGAAGCGCGAGATTGCTCAGTTCGTGAATGAATGTGATGTCTGCAGAAGAGTAAAGGCAGAACACCAAAGGCCAGCTGGTGTCCTCCAACCTCTTGCCATTCCAGAATGGAAGTTTTACCACATTGAAATGAACTTCGTGACTGGGTTTCATAAGTCCAGGCGTGGCAATGATGCTATATTCATTGTCATCGACAAACTCACTAAAGTGGCTCACTTTCTGCCTATCAAAGAGTCGATCACTGCAGCTCAATTGGAGGAACTCTATACCTCTCGTATTGTCTCTCTGCACGGTATTCCACAAGTGATCTCTTCAGACCGTGGTAGCATCTTTACCTCGAAGTTTTGGGATTCTTTTCAGAAGGCCATGGGCACCAACATCCGCTTCAGCACAGCTTTCCATCCTCAAACTAGCGGTCAAGTCGAGCGTGTCAACCAGATTCTTGAAGATATGCTCAGGGCTTGTGTGATCTCCTTCGGCATGAAGTGGGAGGATTGTCTTCCTTATGCTGAATTCTCCTACAACAACAGTTTTCAAGCAAGTTCGGGCAAGGCCCCATTTGAAATTCTGTATGGCAGGAAGTGCCGTACCCCTCTCAACTGGTCTGAAACCGGTGAACGTCAGCTTTTGGGTAATGACTTAATCACAGAGGCAGAATAAATGTGCAAAGTCATTCGAGATAACCTCAAAGCAGCCCAATCCTCTCAGAAGAGCTACTATGATAGTAAGCACCGCGATTTGGCTTTTGAGATCGGAGATCATGTTTACCTCCGCGTCTCTCCTATGAAAGGTACTCGTCGCTTCGGTATCAAAGGGAAGCTTGCCCCCAGATACGTGGGACCTTTCAAGATTGTCAGCAAGAGAGGCGACCTCGCCTATCAACTCGAGCTTCCTTCAAACTTTGCAAATGTTCATGACGTGTTCCATGTCTCTCAGCTTCGAAAGTGCTTCAAGACTCCTGACCGCATCGTCAACTTCGAGGACATTGAGCTCCAAGAAGATCTCTCTTATCGTGAGCACCCAGTTGCTATTCTTGAAGAGACCAAGCGCAAGACTCGCAATAAGTCAATCAAAATTTTCAAAGTCAAGTGGTCACACCATTCCGACCGTGAAGCTACCTGGGAATGCAAGGATCACCTCCGTTCTGAGTACCCGGCGTTCTTTCAGTCCTAGATCTCGAGACGAGATCCTTTCGTAGTGGTGGAGTGTTGTAACACCCCGGATGTAACTTTCCCTATTCGTACTCCAACTCTTGCCGTTTCCGGCGTTAAGTTATTTTATTTTCTCGGGTTCGGGTCTTTGTCCCCGTGTGTTGTTGTCGTTGTCATGCATCTCATATCATGTCATCATGTGCATTGCATTTGCATACATGTTCGTCTCATGCATTCGAGCATTTTCCCCGTTGTCCGTTTTGCATTCCGGCGCTTCGTTCTCCTCCGGTGGTCATTTCTACCTTTCTTTCATGTGTGGGGATTAAACATTTCCGGATTGGACCGAGACTTGCCAAGCGGCCTTGGTTTACTACCGGTAGACCGCCTGTCAAGTTTCGTACCATTTGGACTTCGTTTGATACTCCAACGGTTAACCGAGGGACCGAGAAGGCCTCGTGTGTGTTGCAGCCCAACACCCCTTCAATTTGGCCCAAAACCCACCTAAACCCTCTCCATCATCTAGAGCGTTCGATCATGATCGCGTGGCCAAAAACCGCACCTCATTTGGACTCTCCTAGCTCCTCCTATGCCTATTTAAAGAT
>NC_041380.1:407539588-407639615 GCF_002162155.2 Triticum dicoccoides
CGCCGCCGCCAACCGCCTGAGGGGCGCCGCCCTCATTGCACCGCCCGGCCCCCGCCGCCCGAGCGCGCCGCCTCCTCCTCCGAGCCGCCGCCGACGACCGCCGCCGCGGCCCCGCCGCCGACGACCGCCGCCGCGGCCCCGCCGCGCCTCCCCGCCGCCGACAACCGCCGCCTCGGCCCTACCGCGCCGCTCCCCGCCGTCCCGCGGCCGGATCCGGGCCGCCGGTGAGCTCCCGTCGCCGCCCTGCCCTTCTCCGGCGAAGATTCCGGCGGACCTCGGTTTCCGTGCACTAGATCCAGATCTGAAAATATCTCCTCGGGTTGACTTTTTCTCTCGAAACCCTAATCCATATGCTCATGTTCATAGCCTTGTAACTTTGCATCCGTAGCTCCGATTCATGCATATAGCATATCAAAATGTTCATCACAGAGAGTACATCATTTCGTTCCATTGCATCATTTTCATTTGAGTTCATCTAGATGCCTGAAATGATGTTAGAAGAGGGCTACTTGAGATAATTGTCAGATCTGCTACTCTGTTTAGCTTTTTGTCATTTTTGCCATGATTATTGTGTGCATGATATGCCCTGATGCTCTACATATGTTTTGTTAAGGGTTTTTCCATCTTTCCAGAGGTGCAACACATGTAATTTTGTGATGTGTGTGGTGACTTGCACAAGCTTGCAAAGTGGTGCACTTGTTAATTCTGTTTTCAGGGACTTAGCATTTCCACCAAGTCTTTGAGCTGTTTATTTCCTATGGCCATATGTTCATGTTGTTTCCTAGTGATCCGTGCCTCTTTTGAAGATGATCATTAAGGATGTTTTGTTAATATTGTAGTGCTCTATCCATCCATGTCTTTGTTTGCAATTATGGAGTACCCTAGCTTGAGTCAATCGAGCTCTACTTTTGCTACTTTGTGAATCTGGGCAGATTGTCAACTTGTTTGCAATTTTGCCGATGTTGTAGTAGTTGATCCGTGCATGCTATGTTATTGTTCTTGCCATGTCTAGCTTGAATTTTGTGTGTTCTTGATAGATGTATGCTTAGCTTGTCATGACTTGTTCCGTAGTGAGTGCATCGAGCTCGTAAACATGCCTATTGAGTTATGTTTCAGCATGTGCCAGTTTTTCACTAAGTCTGAAAACTGATTATGTTTTTGCCATGTTCACATGCTTGCAATTGTATTTTCTGATCCCTTTTGGCTCAAGGTCACTAAGGGACTTTTGTTAAGCTCTTTGAGTAGCTCCATGCCATGCTTTACTTTGCCATGTTCAGGTCCTGTAGCATATAGTTTTGTTGCACCGAAGAGTGCTATCTGATTTGAAATTCCAGACAAGTGTTAATTTCACTAAGTCTGAGATCTGTTTACCATATGCATTTTTGCCATGCTTGTTTGAACCTGTTAATGGGTGAATTGGTCGTAGCTCAGTGCTAGACTTTTGTTAAGCATCTTGAATTCATCCCTGCCATGTATTTTGTTGTCATGTTTGGATGCTGTAGCATGTTCATCTCATTGCAATTAGATGGCTACTTGCTGTAAATCGCAGACCGGTGTCATATTTGAATCGCTTGCCATTTCCAAACCGTAACTCCGATCCCGACATTCTTTATATCGTTTTCAAGCGATCTCATCTCATCTTTCTAGTGGCACACTTGGATCTCCAAGTTGAGGCCAGGTTCTTGCATTTCCTGTCATATCTCGCATATGCATCCCGCATCGCATCCCGCATAGCATACCATCATTGCTTCGTATTGTTTGTTCCTTGCACGTGGTTGATTGTGTCCTTGTTGCTTGTTTGTCTTGTTTGGGTAGAGCCGGGAGACGAGTTCGCTAACGAGGATCCCGTTGAGTTTGCTTTCGAGGATCCAGTCAACTCTGACAACTGTGCAAGCAAGATGATCATACCCTCGAAATCACTACTATCTTTGCTATGCAAGATTGCTCGCTCTTTGCTATGCCAATGCCACGATGCCTACCACTTGCTTTCAAGCCTCCCAAATTGCCATGTAAAACCTCTAACCCACCATGTCCTAGCAAACCGTTGATTGGCTTTGTTACTGCTTTGCTCAGCCCCTCTTATAGCGTTGCTAGTTGCAGGTGAAGATTGGTGGTCGTTCCTTGTTGGAACATTTATTACTTGTTGGGATATCATTATATTGCCATGTTATCTTAATGCATCTATATACTTGGTAAAGGGTGGAAGGCTTGGCCTCTTGCCTAGTGTTTTGTTCCACTCTTGCCGCCCTAGTTTCCGTCATATCGGTGTTATGTTCCCGGATTTTGCGTTCCTTATGCGGTTGGGTTATAATGAGAACCCCTTGATAGTTCGCCTTCATTAAATCTTTTCCAGCAATGCCCAACCTTGGTTTTACCATTCTCCACCTAGCCTCTTTTTCCCTTGGGTTTCTGGAGCCCGAGGGTCATCTTATTTTAACCCCCCCCCCCGGGCCAGTGCTCCTCTGAGTGTTGGTCCGAACTGAGCTGCCTGCGGGGCCACCTCAGGGAAACTTGAGGGTTGGTTTTACTCGTAGCTAGTCTCATCTGAGTGTGCCCTAAGAACGAGATATGTGCAGCTCCTATCGGGATTCGTCGGCACATTCGGGCGGTGTTGCTGGTCTTGTTTTAACCCGTCGACGTGTCTTGAAGAACGGAGATACCGAGTCTGATTGGAACGTCTTGGGAGGAGGTCTATTCCTTTGTTGACCGTGAGAGCTTGTCATGGGATAAGTTGGGACTCCCCTACAGGGATTTGAACTTTCAAAAGCCGTGCCCGCGGTTATGGGCAGATGGGAATTTGTTAATGTCCGGTTGTAGATAACTTGAACCTTAACTTAATTAAAATGAATCAACTGAGTGTGTTACCGTGATGGCCTCTTCTCGGCGGAGTCCGGGAAGCGGACACGGTGTTGGAGTAATGTTTGCGCAGGTTGTTCTCTAGTTTCTCGCTCGCGCTTTGCCCCCTCTTCTCGCTCTCTTTTGCAAATAAGTTAGCCACCATATATGATAGTCGCTTGCTGCAGCTCCACATATATTTTTACCTTGCCTTACCTATAAGCTTAAATACTCTTGATCGCGAGGGTGCGAGATTGCTGAGTCCCTGTGGCTCACAGATTACTATTACACCAGATGCAGGGCCTGATGATTCCACTCTAGGTGACGCGCTCGAGCTCAAGTGGGAGTTCGAAGAGGACTCTCAATGTTACTATGTTTCCTTTCCTGATGATCGGTAGTGGTGCCCAGTTGGGGTGATTGGGACCGTGTCGCATGTTGGGTTCTCTTTTATTTTGGCGCCATAGTCGGGCCATGAGTGGTTGGTTGATGTAATGTTATTTATGTACTTGATTGACGTGGCGAGTGTAAGCCAACTATGTTATCTCCCCTTTATTATTCATATTACATGGGATGTTGTGAAGATTGCCTAACTTGCGACATATGCCTTCAATGCGATTATGCCTCTAAGTCGTACCTCGACACGTGGGAGATATAGTCGCATCGAGGGTGTTACAAATGACTTGTACATCTCCTCGTGCATCAGGCCGAGGAAATTTTGAATGACACGCGGTCCCTCGGGATTGAACTCCCACAAGCGAAGGGGCCGGCGTTTGCAAGGCTGGACTTGACAAACCAACATAACTTGTATTACCGCAACCAAACTAAAATCTCCATTGAAGAGATCTCGAATGCAGCTTTGCAGTATAGGCACGTCCTTGGATGGACCCCAGCTCAGACCTCTGCTGATCCATGACATCAGTTGTGGTGGAGGGCCCGAGCGGAAAATAGGGGTGGCCGCCCACTTGGCACTTCTAGGAGCCGTGATGTAGAACCACTCATGTTGCCACAATTCAGACACCTCTGGAATGGAACCTTTGGGCCATGGAGCTCCCGTCATCTTGCATATCGAGGCACCTCCACATGCTGCATGTTGCCCCTCGATCATCTTCGGCTTTACTTCAAAGGTCTTGAGCCATAGGCCAAAGTGAGGGGTAACCCGGAGGAAGGCGTCACACACGACAATAAATGTCGTGATATGAAGAAAGGATTCCGGAGCTAGATCATGGAAATCTAGCCCATAATAAAACGTCAAACCTCTGATGAAAGGATCTAGAGCAAGGCCTAGACCTCGGAGGAAGTGGGAGACGAACACGACGTTCTCGTTGGGTTCGGGGGAGGGGACGACCTGCCCTCGGGCAGGCAGCCGATGCAAAACCTCGGCGGTCAGATATCTGGCCTCCCTCAACTTTTTGATGTCTTCTTCCATGACGGAGGAAGGCACCCATCGGCCTTGAAGGCTAGATCCGGACATGATTGAAGGTTCGGAGCACCTGACCTGAACTTTGGGTGTTTGAGCTTGAGGTGGGGGAAGGATTCAATTGAGCACGGGAGGGAAAAAATAAAAGCCTTGTCTCTTTATAAAGAGGGTGAATATCAAGCGTCCTCTCTGTGGCCGTTTGGACTTGCCTATAGTCTAGGAGTCCTAGAAGCGGTTGGGTTACCCACGTCCGTATTGATGAGAATCCGGAATAAGGGGACACGATCTCTGCTTCGACGAGACATGTCAAGGAAACCGCCTCGCATGACACGCTGAGGTGGGACAATAAAACGATTTGAATAAAGGCTTGGCCGTGGTGCGATGTCACGCTACGGAATACGTCAGCAGATTAGATTTGTGTAAATATTATTCTCTCTATGGCAATATGTAGAAACTTATTTTGCAGAGCCGGACACTATCTTTGTGTTCAAAATCTTCTATGAAGTACTTGGAGGAGGAACCCGCCTTGCAATGCCGAAAAAAATCTGCGCGCCGGACTCGTCGTCATTGAAGCCTGGTTCAGGGGCTACTGAGGGAGCCCTGGATTAGGGGGTGTCCGGATGGCTGGACTATACCTTCAGCTGGACTCCTAGACTATGAAGATACAAGATTGAAGACTTCGTCCCGTGTTTGGAAGGGACTTTCCTTGGCGTGGAAGGCAAGCTTGGCGATACGGATATGTAGATCTCCTACCATTGTAACCGACTTTGTGTAACCCTAACCCTCTCCGGTGTCTATATAAACCGGAGGGTTTTAGTCCGTAGGACAACATACAGAACAACAATCATACCATAGGCTAGCTTCTAGGGTTTAGCCTCTCTGATCTCGTGGTAGATCTACTCTCGTACTACCCATATCATCAATATTAATCAAGCAGGACGTAGGGTTTTACCTCCATCAAGAGGGCCCGAACCTGGGTAAAACTTCGTCTCCCTTGCCTCCTGTTACCATCCGGCCTAGATGCACAGTTCGGGACCCCCTACCCGAGATCCGCCGGTTTTGACACCGACAATGACCTTCTCGAAGAACTTGTCCTTGGGTGCACTTGGAGACGTCATGATAATCTAGATCTGTCAGAAAAACAACTCGAAACAAAGACAAGAGATTTTTGTGTGATACAAGAGTCAAAACCCCCGGGAGGTTATATAATGAATTTTTACCGACCAAAATACGTGTCTTGTAAGAAAACGGAGTCCGGAGAGCACACGAGGTGCCCACGAGGTAGGGGGGCGCGCCCTCCACCCTCGTGGAGCCCTTGTGTCCTTTACGGACTGCTGCTTATTTTTCTATTTTTCTAAATATTCCAAAACAGAGAAATATTGCCTTTAAAAACTGTTTTGGAGTCGGTTTACTTACCGTACCACATACCTATTCCTTTTCGGAGTCTGAAACGTTCCGGAAAGTGTCCCTTATGTACTCCTCCGGGGTTATGGTTTCAATAACATTGGTTTCAACATTTGTGGGATTGCCCGAGATATAATGTTTGATTCTTTGACCATTTACCACCTTTGGATTTGTGCCTTCGAAGTTGTTGATTTTTATGACCTCCTCGATAACGTAGGGACCTTCCCATTTAGAGAGAAGCTTTCCTGCAAAAAATCTTAAATGAGAGTTGTATAGCAATACATAATCACCTACATTAAACTCACGCTTTTGTATCCTTTTGTCATGCCACCTTTTAACTTTTTCCTTAAACAACTTGGCATTTTCGTAGGCTTGGGTTCTCCATCCATCAGGTGAGCTAATATCAAATAACCTCTTTTCACCGGCAAGTTTATAATCATGATTTAGTTCTTTAATAGCCCAATAAGCCTTGTGTTCTAGTTCGAGAGGTAAGTGACATGCTTTTCCATAGACCATTTTATACGGAGTCATACCCATAGGGTTTTTATATGTAGTTCTATAGGCCCATAATGCATCATCTAGTTTCTTGGACCAATTCTTTCTGGACCTATTAACAGTCTTTTGCAAAATTAATTTGAGTTCTCTATTACTCAATTCTACTTGACCACTAGACTGAGGGTGATAAGGGGATGCAATTCTATGATTAACATCATATTTAGCAAGCATTTTACGGAAAGTACCTTGAATAAAATGTGAACCACCATCAGTCATTAAATATCTAGGGACTCCAAACCTTGGAAAGATAACTTCTTGAAGAATTTTAATAGAAGTGTTATGATCAGCACTACTAGTTGGAATAGCTTCTACCCACTTAGTAACATAATCAACATCAACTAAAATATGTGTATAACCATTAGAGGAAGGAAAAGGTCCCATATAGTCAAAGCCCCAAACATCAAATGGTTCAATAACAAGTGAATAATTCATAGGCATTTCTTGACGTCTACTAATATTATCAATTCTTTGACATTCATCACAATATAAGACAAACTTACGGGAATCCTTGAAGAGAGTAGGCCAATAAAAACTAGATTGTAGTACCTTATGTGCAGTTCTATCTCCAGCATGGTGCCCTCCATAAGCTTCAGAGTGACACTTGCGTAGGATCTATTCCTGTTCATGCTCAGGTACACAACGTCTAATAACACCATCTATTCCTTCTTTATAAAGATGTGGGTCATCCCAAAATTAATGCCTCAAATCATATAAGAACTTTTTCTTTTGCTGGTATGTGAAACTAGGTGGTATAAACTTAGCAACAATGTAATTAGCATAATCAGCATACCATGGAGTAGTATGAGAAGCATTTATGACATTTAATTGCTCATCAGGAAAGCTATCATCAATAGGTAGTGGGTCATCAAGCACATTTTCTAACCTAGACAAGTTGTCTGCAAAGGGGTTCTCGGCTCCTTTTCTGTCAACAATATGTAAGTCAAATTCTTGTAGCAAGAGAACCCATCTAATAAGTCTAGGTTTAGCATCTTTCTTTTCCATAAGATATTTAATAGCAGCATGATCAGTGTGAATAGTTACTTTAGAATCAACAATATAAGGTCTAAACTTATCAGAAGCAAATACAACCGCTAAGAATTCTTTTTCAGTAGTAGCATAATTTCTTTGAGCATTGTCTAGAATTTTAATAGCATATTCAATAACATTTAGTTTCTTATCAACTCTTTGTCCTAGAACAGCACCTACATCATAATCACTAGCATCACACATAATTTCAAAGGGTAAATTCCAATCAGGTGGCTGGACAATAGGTGCAGAGATCAATGCTTTCTTAAGTATTTCAAATGTGTCTACACAATCATCATCAAAAACAAATGGTATATCTTTTTGTAATAAATTAGTCAGAGGCCGAGAGATATTTCAGAAGTCCTTAATGAACCTCCTATATAAACCGGCATGACCAAGGAAACTTCTTATACCTTTGATGTCCTTGGGACATGGCATCTTTTCCATAGCATCAACCTTGGCTTTATCAACTTCAATACCTCTTTCAGAAACTTTATGCCCCAAGACAATACCTTAATTAACCATAAAGTGGCACTTTTCCCAATTCAAGACAAGATTAGTTTCTTCACATCTCTGCAAAACTCGATCAAGGTTGCTTAAGCATTCATCAAAAGAAGATCCATAGACGGAAAAGTCGTCCATGAAAACCTCACAAATCTTTTCACAAAAGTCAGAGAATATAGCCATCATGCATCTTTGAAAGGTAGCAGGTGCATTACATAAACCAAAAGGCATACATCTATAAGCAAAAGTACCAAAAGGGCATGTAAAAGTAGTCTTTGATTGATCTTTGGCTGACACAGGTATTTGAGAGAAACCAGAATAACCATCTAGAAAGCAAAAATGTGTATGTTTGGATAATCTTTCTAGCATTTGATCGATAAAAGGTAAGGGGTAATGATCCTTTTTAGTAGCCTTATTTAATTTGCGGAAATCAATTACCATCCTATAACCAGTAATAATTCTTTGAGGAATCAATTCATCTTTGTCATTAGGAACAACAGTAATACCTCCCTTGTTAGGGACACAATGGACAGGGCTTACCCACTGACTATCACCAACGGGGTAAATTATACCAGCCTCAAGGAGCTTTAGTATCTCCTGTCTTACCACTTCTTTCATTTTAGGATTCAGACGATGTTGATGATCACGAACTAGTTTAGCATCTTCTTCCAAATTAATTTTATGTTGGCATAGAGTCGGACTAATGCCCTTAAGATCATCAAGAGTATACCCAATAGCAGCACGGTGCTTCTTCAGAGTTTTCAATAATCTCTCTTCTTCATGTTCTGAAAGGTTAGCACTAATAATAACAGGATATATCTTTTTCTCATCAAGATAAGCATATTTAAGAGTATCCGGTAACGGTTTAAGCTCAAACACGGGATCACCCTTGGGTGGATGAGGACCCCCTAGGATTTCAACAGGTAAATTGTGTTTCAGAATAGGTTCCTGTTTAAAGAATACTTCATCTAATTCCCTTCTTTCATTCATAAACATGTCATTTTCATGGTCTAGCAAATATTGTTCTAAAGGATCACTAGGAGGTACGGCAATAGAAGCAAGACCAATAATTTCATCCTTACTAGGTAATTCTTCTTCACGGTGTTGTCTACTAAATTTAGAAAAATTAAATTCATGATTCATATCATCTAAACCGATAGTAACAACATCTCTTTTTCAATCTATGGTAGCATTAACAGTATTTAAGAAGGGTCTACCAAATATAATGGGACAAAAGCTATCTTGTGGGGAACCAAGAACAAGAAAATCATCAGGATATTTAGTTTTCCCACACAAGACTTCAACATCTTTAACAATTCCCATTGGTGAAATAGTATCTCTATTAGCAAGTTTAATTGTGACATCAATATCTTCTAACTCAACAGGTGCAATGTCATGCATAATTTCTTTGTATAAGTCAATAGGTATTGCACTAGCACTAGAACCCATATCACACAAGCCATGATAACAATGATCTCCTATTTTAACAGAAATGATAGGCATGCCTACCATAGGTTTAGGTTTATCTGTGTCACGGGGTTTAGCAATTCTAGCAGTTTCATCACAGAAATAAATAACATGCCCATCTATATTATCAGACAAGAGATCTTTAACAATAGCAATATTAGGTTCAACTTTAACTTGCTCAGGAGGTGTATATGTTTTAATATTGCTTTTACAAACCACAGTTGAAGCTTTAGCATGATCCTTGATACTAACAGGGAAATGCGGTTTCTCAACATAAGAAGTAGGAACAATAGGATCATTATAAGTAATAGTCTTTTCTTCAACTTTAATAGGTGCAGCTACTTTTACTTCTATGGGAGGATGATATTTAAACCACTTCTCCTTGGGGAGATCAACATAAGCAGCAAAAGATTCACAGAAAGAAGCTACTATCTCGGAGTCAAGTCCATATTTAGTGCTAAATTTATGGAAAATATCAGTATCCATAAAAGATTTAACACAATCAAAACTAGGTGTCATACCTGACTCCTTACCATTGTCGAGGTCCCAATCTTCGGAGTTGCGTTTAATTCTTTCCAATAAATCCCATTTGAATTCAATAGTCTTCATCATAAAAGAGCCAGCACAAGAAGTATCAAGCATGGTGCGATTGTTATCAGAAAGCGAGCATAAAAACTTTGAATAATCATTTCTCTTGAGAGCTCATGATTGGGGCATGAATATAACATTGATTTAAGCCTCACCCAAGCTTGAGCGATGCTTTCTCCTTCGCGAGGCCAAAAATTATATATATAATTGCGATCACGATGAAAAAGATGCATAGGATAAAACTTTTGATGAAATTCCAATTTCAATCGTTTGTAATTCCAAGACTCCATATCATCACATAGCATGTACCATGTCAATGCATCTCCCCTCAAAGATAAAGGGAAGACCTTCTTCTTAAAAACATCTCCGGGTACACCTGCAAGCTTAAATAATCCACAAACTTCATCCACATATATTAGATGCTCATCAGGATGTTTTGTTCCATCTCCCAAAAAAGGATTAGCTAGCAATTTTTCTACCATACCCAAAGGAATTTTGAAGCAAGCATTTTCATTTTCAGTAGGTTCAGTAGGTTGAGCAGCAACTCTTTGCTCTACTGGTCAGGGTGAAGATACCCCGAACAAGCCCCTCAGAGGATTACTTTCCATAGTAACAAGTGACAGTAAATTTCAGCACACTATATAAATGTTTCCTTACCAAATTCCACCTACCAAAGGCGCTTCACTCCCCGGCAACGGCGCCAGAAAAGAGTCTTGATGACCCACAAGTATAGGGGATCTATCTAGTCCTTTCTATAAGTAAGATTGTCGAACCCAACGAGGAGCAGAAGGAAATGATAAGCGGTTTCCAGCAAGGTATTCTCTGCAAGTACTGAAATAAGTGGTAACAGATAGTTTTGTGATAGGATAATTTGTAACAAGCATCAAGTAACAAAAGTAAATAAATTGCAGCAAGGTGGCCCAATCCTTTTTGTAGCAAAGGACAAGCCTGGACAAACTCTTATATGATGTAAAGCGCTCCCGAGGACACATGGGAATATCGTCAAGCTGGTTTTCATCACGCTCATATGATTCGCGTTCGATACTTTGATAATTTGGTATGTGGGTGGACCGGTGCTTGGGTGCTGCCCTTACTTGGACAAACATCCCACTTATGATTAACCTCTATTGCAAGCATCCGCAAATACAACAAAAGTATTAAGGTAAACCTAACCATAGCATGAAACATATGGATCCAAATCAGCCCCTTACGAAGCAACGCATAAACTAGGGTTTAAGATTCTGTCACTCTAGCAACCCATCATCTACTTATTACTTCCCAATGCCTTCCTCTAGGCCCGAACAATGGTGAAGTGTCATGTAGTCGGCGTTCACATAACACCACTAGAGGAGAGACAACATACATCTCATCAAAATATCGAACGAATACCAAATTCACATGACTACTAATAGCAAGACTTCTCCCATGTCCTCAGGAACAAAAGTAACTACTCACAAAGCATAAACATGTTCATAATCAGAGGAGTGCATATAGGATCTGAACATATGATCTTCCACCAATTAAACCAACTAGCATCAACTACAAGGAGTAATTAACACTACTAGCAACCTACTAGCACCAATCCCGGACTTGGAGACAAGAATTGGATACAAGAGATGAACTAGAGTTTTGAGATGAGATGGTGCTAATGAAGATGTTGATGGAGATTGCCCTCTCCCGATGAGAGGACCGTTGGTGATGACGATGGCGATGATTTCCCCCTCCGGGAGGGAAGTTTCCCCGGCAGAACAGCCCCGCCAGAACCCTAGATTGGTTCCGCCAAGGTTCCGCCTCGTGGCAGCGGAGTTTCGTCCAAGAAAATGGCTTATGACTTTTTCCCATCGAAAGAGTCCATATAGCAGAAAATGGTCACCGGAGGGCCACCAGGGGCCCACGAGGGCGCGCCCCCCACCCTCATGGGCAGGGTGTGCCCCCCTGGTGAGGTTCTTGCGCTCAATGTTTTTTATATATTTGGAAAACATCATCTGTGAAGTTTCAGGACTTTTGGAGCTGTGCAGAATAGGTCTCTAATATTTGCTCCTTTTCTAGCCAGAATCCCAGCTGTCGACATTCTCCCTCTTTATGTAAACCTTGTAAAATAAGAGAGAATAGGCATAAGTATTGTGACATAATTTGTAATAACAGCCCATAATGCAATAAATATTAATATAAAATCATGATGCAAAATGGACGTATCAACAAGCACGATGTCGGCATCAGCCGCATCAAGTTGCCGCTTCAGCTCGGCAAACTCACTAGTCCGGCTAGCCACCGGACCTTCAGCCATCTACACATAAAGGTAGCCTAATTATTCCTGGGACTATGATCCTCTGTTTGCCGCCGTTCTTGATGGCAACCAGAGTCTTAGGGGCTACTATCTGCATACGGCACATCTAACGTGTGCGGTATTGTCAAAAACATACACTATTCCACGTACCTCAAAGCCTTTCAGCAAACTTGTAAAAGCTTCACGCAACCCGCTTTCAGCGGATGAAATCCTCTCAATCACCGTACCCATTAGCGTATGATGCGCTTCTGAGATGGCCGCTTGCTCCAGAAGATCCTTCAGTGCGTCCGATCGCACACCGGACAGTTCCAAACTCCTTCTGTTGATCTCTTTAGGAGCCGAATACTGAGGACTTCGGGTGGCCGAAGGATTACCCTCTGGCCTTGGCGGATCAGGAGAAACCCTCCACGACGACACTTCAGGGTCGCCCGCCTCATGAGGCGGGGTGGCATGGGGAGGTGTTTCGCTCTCCATCATCTCCGGAAGAAGATCCCCCGAAGACAAACTCTGTCGAGAAGGGCTATGATCCGAACTACAAGATATATGCTTCGGTTATTGTCTTTAGAAATAATGTAGGATATTTTTACTATTAAGTACCTTTTGTTTACTTACAGCTCGGCAGAGGGCTGATCCCCTTGCAGGCACTGTGCGGCAAGAGTACCCTCCGGGGCAGGACCCTCTGGCGAAGATTTCTTCCCCCGTTTGGAAACCTTTGTTTCCGGGTCTTCAGAGGTGGTCCTCTTCCTTCCTTGGGGAGAGGGAATTTTAGATTCTTCTCCCTGGTCATCCTCCTTCGCGGAGGCGCTAATTCCCCCGGTTGGGATGAATAATGAGTGAGGCCTGCTTTCAGCCTCTTTATTCCCCCCTTTATCTTCCCCTGAGGGCGCCTGATAAGGCGCCGGCTCAAGCATTCTGGCTAGTACTGGATTGGCCGAGACTTCGGGAAGGGGGGCTGAACACCTGATCATCTTCTCCTTTGTTACCCAGTCCTAGTCAAAGAGCGACTTTTCAGAATGATGTTGTGATAAATAAAAAGACATCATGTTCGGCCACGGGATTGCTTACTTGGGTATCTGGGCGATTACAGCTCAGACCTGCATCCTCGATGGTGTCCGGACACTTTATTTGTGGTCCAAAGAACAATTTGTACATCTCTTTGAGCATCATGCCGAGGAAGTGCTGAATTGTTTGAGGTCCTTCCGGGTTGAATTCCCACATGCGGAGGGGTCGACGTTTGCAAGGCGGGACTTGACGAACTAGCATGACTTGCATTACCGTGGCCAGGCTGACGTCTCTCTCTCTCTAAGAAATCTCGGATGCGACTCTGCAATATCGACACATCATTTACTGGCCCCCAGTCCAGCCCCTTGTTGATCCATGACGTCAGTTGTGGTGGGGGGCCCGAGCGAAAGGCTGGGGTGGCTACCCACTTGGTACTCCGGGGAGCTGTGATATAAAACCACTCCCGTTGCCATAAACTGGACACCTCAGGGAAGGAACCCTCTGGCCATGGAACATCAGCGTTTTTGCTTATTACGGCACCTGCGCACTTCTGCGTGTCGCCCCTCGATCATCTTCGGCTTCACATTGAAAGTCTTGAGCCACAGGCCGAAGTGTGGGGTAATGCGGACGAAGGCCTCACACACGACGATGATGACGAGATGTGAAGGAGGGAATCCAGGGCCAGGTCATGGAAATCCATCCCATAATAGAACATGAGCCTCCTAACAAAGGGATCCAGGGCGAGGCCTAGCCCTCGGAGGAAGTGAGAGATGAATACAACGCTCTCGCTGGATTCGGGAGTGGGAATGACCTGCCCTCGAGCAGGCAGCCTGTGCGAGATTTCGATGGTCAAATACCTGGCCTCTCTTAGCTTCTTGATGTCTTCCTCTGTGATAGAGGGAGGCATCCACCGACCTTGACGGTTGGATCCGGACATGGTTGAAGGTCCTAAGCGCCTGACCTGAGCCTTAGGTGTTGGAACTCGAGGCGGGGAAAGGATTCAATTGAGTACGAGAGGGAAAAAAGGACGGGCCTTGGCCTCTTTATAAAGAGGGTGAATATCAAGCGTCCTCCTCATGGCCGTTTGGGACTTGCCTAAAATCGAGGAGTCATACCAACGGGCACGATTGGGTTACCCACATTCGTATTGATGAGAATCCCGTAATAAGGGGGACACGATCTCTGCTTCGACAAGACGTGTCAAAAAAACTGCCTCGTGATATGTGCAGTGCTGGTTGAGAAAAGCGGTTCGAATAATGACCGGGTCGTGGTGTGATGTCATGCTGCCAAACGTGTCAGCAGATTAGATTTGTGGAAATATTATTCTCTCTACGGTGCTATGTGGAACTTGTTTTGCAGATCCAGACACTATCCTTGTGTTCAAAATCTTCTATGGAGTATTCGGAGGAGGAACCCGCCTTGCAATGCCGAAGACAAATCTGCGAGCCGGACTCATCACCATTGAAGCCTAGTTCAGGGGCTACTGAGGGTGTCCTGGATTAGGGGGTGACGGTTTCCTGGACTAGGGGGTACTCACCACGTCATCTCCTGATCTGTTAGATTGGGCTGAGGACCCCCATGGCCGTATACTCATGGGCCAGTTCGGACAGCTGCCGCATACATGGAAGATTCTACAAGACTTGGTGATCAAGACAAGGACTCCTCCCCACCGGCGTATTCGGCTAGGACTCTTGTTATCCTAGGCCTCTGGTGCATTACATAAACCGAGGCCAGGCTAGTCGATAGATACACATACAATCATACCATAGGCTAGCTTCTAGGGTTTAGCCTCTATGATCTCGTGGTAGATCAACTCTTGTAATACTCATATCATCAAGAATAAATCAAGCAGGACGTAGGGTTTTACCTCCATCAAGAGGGCCCGAACCCGGGTAAAACATCGTGTCCCCTGCCTCCTGTTACCATCCACCTTAGATGCACAGTTTGGGACCCCCTACTCGAGATCCACCGGTTTTGACACCGACATTGGTGCTTTCATTGAGAGTTCCACTGTGTGATCGGCAAAAGGATCGATGGCTCGTCTGCAGGTCAACTGCGATGCCGGCATCTTCATTGCCGGCTCGACTGGTCACCTTGGCTCGACCGAGGACCGTGCTCCATCTCCGATCGTCATCTTCGGACGAGGGCCTTCATCAACATCAACTCCGATCTCTATCAAGATCATGGAGGAATCATCCATGGAGCTCGGGGGCTCAACGTCAACATTGCCCTCGGGCGACCGTGCTGTTTTTCCGAACAGCAAACTTGTATCCACTGCCACCACCTCTTAGAGCATCGCTTTGATGATCTCTTTGGTGGAATTGTGCGGAATTGAGTCTACAACAGCCATGCAAAATTTCGTCGAGTTCCGATGGAGGAATCTCCGACAATCTACAATATACCAGAGCCCTGTCAAATCTGGACGGGAATCTGGACGAGTTTTGGGCGTGGTCTCCAGAGCCTAGCTCGAAGATCCTTTGGAAGATCCAACCGTTCATCTACTACGGAATTCCCATATCTACCACCCCTCCAAATTTCAGCTCGATCCGACGGTTCAAACTCCGGGAACCTTCCGACGCGTGGATCAATTTTCGGATCCGTTTTCTGCACGAATACGGATCCGACCCGAATTCATGTTTCTTTATGAACGTGACATTGGACAACCTTTTTAGAGGAATTCTCTTCTAGGGTATTGTGTGTTGTTCTTAAGCACATGCGCATAAATTTTTAAGCCTCCCCTGAGGTCGCCTTCATCATCATGCTGGTGTCAAACTAGTCCGGCGATATTGCTCCAAGGCTGCCGACCTACGCTAGACACGTTGTCACTTTATTGAGCCGAGCTCAACTTCTTCGGATCATCATCTCGGCAAGCCGAACAAGAGTCCAGCATCGCAAAGGATAAATCATCACCAACATCGCCGCCCCACGGATTACACGGAGCGGGCATACCGGCATCGCCGCACGGTCGCTTCATCAAGCCGACATCGACCACGTCACGACCTGCATCGGCAGGGCCGCACTATTGCTTCTTCAAGCTGGTGTCCATCACGCCGACCTACTTCGACTCATCAGCTGACATCGAGGCTTCGACATCTTGGCTATACCGGGGGCTTCGCCATCTCTTCATCAACCTACTCCGGAGACTTCGGCGTCATTAGCCGACCAACTCCGTCATGATAGCTGGACCGAGGGCTTTGCCTCGGCGAGCCAACCTTGGCCAGCATCACCATACCGTCGCTTTATTGCCCATCAGGCAATGGGTGTGCGGATCGAGTCCCAATTTTGGGAATCACCTTTCTTCGGATTGCTACAAAAAATAAACCAGGTGCTATTAATCCTAGTATTTTTTGCTTGTTTGGGTTTATTTTTCCCAAGGAATTATTACTCTGGTTTGTCCATAATCTGTACATAGGTCTATCAAATGATGGCTGCATTAACGACGGTCGCGTGGTGGTTCGGTCAGTTTCTGTACATAGTCCGGCGAACGCGGCATCCGGAACTCGCACCGACCTGTGAATTCAGGCTTTGCCACGCCTTTACCGCATCACGCCGACGCCCTGCATTGACATTAACTTCGGCGCCAGGCCATATTTCTTTTATTACTCACTTTGCATAAATTATTTATTATGCAACGATTTTTTTATTATTATTACTACTATCTCCTATTTGCACTATTTTTTGTGCACAGGAAAATGATCCGGGGACTTCGGCATCATTCTGCCGGTCCGCATTGACCGTGCTATGTCACCACTTCGGCGTGTCAAGCTCTCCGCTCCGCCACCTCGGGACCGGCTTGGGGGATGGAACCTCGTCCCGCATCAAGCTCGGACCGCATCATCAATGCCGAACACATTAATCAGCTAAGTCTCCTTCATGCTCAAAGTTTTAATTTTTAACTTGTGTTCGGTTCGACCAAGCATTATAATTTTTTGGAAAAAAGTTTCTTGTAAAAAAATTCCTTGTCCAAACTTTGTTTGTGACACACATATTCAAATACCCCGTTTATTTGGGGGCTTCCTTTATGAAGCTTTTCCTCTTGCATATGATTATACTTGTACGGCTTCGTTCCTTGTTCGTGTATTACGCCACAATATGCACCATATTGACTTAAGCGATTTGCAAGCTGGGTTGCTTGGCTCATGTGCTTACCCCTACGTTCCCGATTGTTCGGCTAGGGAGTAAAGGGAGCACCTCTGCGATTGTCACGACCGGGTCCTCCGAGCTCTGACCTCAGACTGGGTGAAGCCGAAAGCTAGCACTCTTATTGTTTTCAATCATGGTCGGCACACAACGGAACTCATGAGTACAAAAAATCTATTGCACAAGTCTCATAGTAATAATGAGCACTGAAGAAAGGTATCGGTGGGGGTACTATTTTCTTCGAAGATGCTTCTTACACTTCGTCTGTAATATAGCATAAGTTCCCTGAGCGCGCTTTGTCTGTTATAGCCTTATGACCCGGTTGTCTGGTTATGGAAACACTGTCGATATTCTCGACAGGTGGAGTACATAACACTTTTCGGTCCTTGACCGAAGAGGGAGAAGTTGACGGTCGGTTAAGACGCGTTTAAAGTTCGGTTGAACAAAGATATGATATAAGTACTTCGGTACATACAATCATTATACATAAAATCGTTTACCCAAGTCACTTGGGGGCTCTTAAAATTTATATGAGCTATTTTATAGTAAATGTGTTTTCTTCTTGGTCGTTGCAAAGTCTTTTCTATCGCTCCTTTTTCGACATGAGTGTGTGGTCAATAGCCAGATAACCCATTTTCTCTCTAGTGACTGCTCGAGTTTAGTTTGCTAAACTGGTCTAACGAGAAGCACTCCGCCTTCGGGATAGGAGGCTGCAGCCGTAGGCTGACCCGCTTGAAGTCCTAAGATCGGTGTTAAAGCACGACAAAAGCACTCTTTTATTCTATGACCAATTTTCGGATTGGCACTGAACACTTGATCTTGTTCGGACGTCAAGTTTTTACTGACGTTTTTTGGTTTTCCATGCTTATGGCACTTTTAAACTATTTGTGTGTTTTCAGCACAAGTCTCGCAGTGCAATGTCGGACACCTTTATAGATTCGGCAAAAATATTCTCGGATATCGCTATATATGCATCGGTTTTGAATTGTGTCTTCGGTCAATAGTTGGGTTGCCCGGCTCCTGCACTTGCTTCCTACGTTCCACTTTGTTCGGCTAGGCGTGCAAAGGGAGAACCACTGCGATTGTGCTTCCAGCTCACACGGTTAGGCACCTCGGTGGAGAAAGCCGAAAACTGACTATCACAATAAGTGTAAACTGGTCAACGATCCGATGACTGTGTTAAATGACGGCCACTCATAACAATGGCCGAAGTGTTTACGGCTTGACCTCGACTGTCGCCGAACACTACCGGGGGCTATTAACTGGCCTCCAAACTAAATCCTCGATATTTTGCTCTTACATAAGAGCTGAGGTTTCATGATCATGCTTAGCATGACAACCCAAAGAAAGGAACCGATAGCGGGACTATTTTCTTTGGAAGACATTTCTTATGTTAAATAGTAATATAACATATCTCTCTACGTACCTTTGTTTATAAAACCATATGGCCAGATTGCCTTGTTTGTCGTAAATCTTTGCCCTCATAAAGGCTTTATAAAGTAGGACAAACACTCTTCGGCTACTGGCCAAGGAGGTGGAAGCCGATGGTCGGTCAACAAAGTTTTGTACAATGCGGATCCGAGCATTAATGACGTAAAGTACTTAGATACATAGAGTCATTACACATAATTTGTGATTTTACTATGGATATCGATCCTTAATTCGGCCACCCGTGCCCGCATTAGGGCTCGGGGGCTACTGGGCTTCGAGCTTATTATTTACAAATATTAAAGGGGCACATCGATCCCATGATCTGGTGTTGCCACCTGACCAGTGTCTCGGGGGCTACTGCATTGCCTATCCAATGCAGAAAATTTTAAGTGCAATACAGGTTCCGAGGAGATTTTTATCCTCAGGTTGGTCGGTCGCACCCAACCTGAGTCTCGAGGACTGAGCACGCCGCTTTTTGTGTCCCGAAGTATCCTGCCGAGCTAGGACTTGATCCTCAGGCCGATTTTACAAATCAACCTGAGTCTCAGCGGCTAGTGGGATCAGCGGTCTTACGTCATCCTTCAGGTGCATCTCGGGTTTTAAACCGATACACACCTTGAGGGCTACTGGCTACATATCTCGGCAGAGAATAAATTGCACCAATCAAAAATATTGACAAAAAATCGGCCCACAGTCGGGGTGGTGCACCACCTCGGAAGCAGTCCGGCATAAAGCTCGGGCCCTAGTGGCTGGCTCTATAGAGGGCATTTCCAGCATTAAGCTCGGCTAAACTCCTTCAACTTTTTTGGATCAAGATGATCTATGACATCTTGGATATAGTCCGGTGTTGGAGCTTGGACACAGCCCAGCGTTGGAGCTCGGATACATTTCGGCGTTGGAGCTCCGAAGCAGTCCGACATTAGTGCTCGGCTGCAAAAGATACCTCGAATGCTATCCGTCTTAGAGCTCGGACGCAAGAGGACACTGCCTCCCTGGAACAACTTCAAACCCGAGGTGTGGCATAAAAATAACAAGGCATTGATAAAGGCTGGAAACTTAAAGGGGCTCCTCGGATACTCGATGTGTAAACTCGTCGAATGCATTTCGGCGATCCTCAAGATCGAAGATGGGAAGATTTATTGAACCAGTTTCCGAGACCGACAACCGAAGATGAAGAACAGTTCAGAAGAATCGAGGAGCGTCTCTAACTTGAAGACCGGTTCAGGGGGCTACTGACGGTGTCCTGGACTAGGGGGTACTCACCACGTCATCTCCCGATCTGTTAGATTGGGCCGAGGACCCCCATGGCCGTATACTCATGGGCCAGTTCGGACAGCTGCCGCATACATGGAAGATTCTACAAGACTTGGTGATCAAGACAAGGACTCCTCCCCACCGGCGTATTCGGCTAGGACTCTTGTTATCCTAGGCCTCTGGTGCATTATATAAACCGAGGCCAGACTAGTCGATAGATATACATACAATCATACCATAGGCTAGCTTCTAGGGTTTAGCCTCTACGATCTCGTGGTAGATCAACTCTTGTAATACTCATATCATCAAGAATAAATCAAGCAGGACGTAGGGCTTTACCTCCATCAAGAGGGCCCGAACCTGGGTAAAACATCGTGTCCCTTGCCTCCTATTACCATCCGCCTTAGACGCACAGTTCGGGACCCCCTACCCGAGATCCGCCGGTTTTGACACCGAGAGGGGGTCTCCGGACAGCCGGACTATATCCCTTGGCCGGATTGTTGGAATATGAAGATACAAGATCGAAGACTTAGTCCCGTGTCCGGATGGGACTCTCCTTGGCGTGGAAGGCAAGCTTGGCAAGACAGATATGTAGATCTCCTCCCTTGTAACCGACTTTGTGTAACCCTAGCCCCCTCCGGTGTCTATATAAATTGGAGGGTTTAGTCCGTAGGACAACATACAATCATACCATAGGCTAGCTTCTAGGGTTTAGCCTCTATGATCTCATGGTAGATCAACTCTTGTAATAATCATATAATCAAGATCAATCAAGTAGGACGTAGGGTATTACCTCCATCAAGAGGGCCCGAACCTGGGTAAACATCGTGTCCCCTGCCTCCTGTTACCATCCGCCATAGACGCACAGTTCGGGACCCCTACCTGAGATTCACCGGTTTTGACACTGACAGTTCTCCTGTCAAGTTCTTTTCATCTTATCAAGTTTTGCGTCCCTTCTCAACCAGAGTGCTGTCTGAAATCTTTCTTACCACTTGTGCCATTCTTTCAATAGCTCCGAAGGCAGCGTGTTGTTGATTTCATCAAGTATCCTCTCGTCTTGTTAAATCCATGTTCAATTCCTACCATTTAGAGTCAGAGTACTGTCCAAATTATATCATTCTTATTCCTTCTCTATCTTGTTTTAACCAGAGTGTTGTGTCTATCATTCCTCTTCTAACCGGAGTCTCATCCAAGTGCTTTCGTTTTGCCAAGTTCATATTCTATGACTTCCTTTTCCAACTAGAGTGTTGTCATAATTGATCCTTATCGTTCATTGTACATCTCGTTTCAACCGGAGTGCTTGCATGTACTTCTTGTCCATTGCAACCCTTTTCTTATGTCTTTAAACCTACAAGGCTCTAGTAATGTTCCTTGTTCCTCTTTTCTAACGGAGTGTTTTCAACTTTGTTCATCTTTGTTGTATTATTTCTTTCAATTCGTTCAACCTCGCAAGGTTCTTTGGTTTCAATCATTTGTCAAAGAAGCAACTTAGTTTTACCTCTTCTCTCCCTCCTCTGTTTTTCTCTGGTGCCATCCTAGATCTCGGGACGAGATCCTCTTGTAGTGGTGGAGTGTTGTAACGCCCCGAGACCGATGCGCCAGGTGTCTTCCAGTTATTCGCTATTCTTGCCTTGTCATCCGCTTGTGTTTTCATCATGTGCATTGCATCCTCATGTTTTCAAAACTTGCATCCGTTCGGTCTCCCCGTTCTCTCCGTTGTCCGTTCTGAGCCCAACCACACTCGCACGCGCCCGCGGCATGTCCGAAATAGTATTTTATAAGTGGCCGAAAAATGTTCTCGGAATGGGTTGAAAGTTGGCATGCGGTGTTTTTATAGTGTAGATAGGACGCCTGCCAAGTTTCATCGCATTCAGAGTCCGTTTGACGCCCCAACGGATAACTATATCGGTAGTATAGCCGGTCTTTTTGTCGGACGTTTTCGGTCTCTGAAAACTGTTGTCGGGTCTCTCTCTCTCTCTCTCTCTTCTCTCCCGTAGCCCTCGGCCTTCTACACAGTCACAACCAACCCCTCTAAACCCCTCGTAACACCCCTTTCCTCTGTGGCCTTTTGTCAGACCCCCTCTCCGCACAGTTCTCAGACCCCCTCGCGCGTCCGAAAACTTCCCCAAACCCGACCGGGCACTCGTGACCGTTGTGTCCGGATCGTCACCCAACATCCCTAAAACGTCTTTGGTTCATTGTTTGAACTCCCTAACCCATTTATTCGCAACCACTTGTTTTCGATCGGAGGGACTGAATACCCCTACCAAAAAACCCACTTAATATATATATACAGGACCCAACCCTAGAATCTAGGAGATTTGTCCCTCCACCACCGTCACTGGGTCGCCTCCCACCTCGGGATCGCCTCGCCCAATCCTCCTCGATCCCCTTGCCTAACCAGTGCATCCCCTCCGATCCATCCTTCCCGCACCCACCCTCTCGATCCAGGAGCCGAGCTCCCCTGACTGAGGCCGCATCCATGACAGAGCTCGCCGGAGCAAGCACCACCAGGGCGTCGCCCTCTCCCTGCTTCCCGTGCTCCCTCCTTTCTCTTCTATCCCGTACTCACTCCTCACCGTCAAATCCCTCTCGCCTCTCTCCATAGGGACCCTCCATGGAGGACCCCATCGCCCCACCAAGTGCTACGTCTTGAGCTTGCGTTGGTTTTCCCCGAAGAGGAAGGGATGATGCAGCAGAGTAGCGTAAGTATTTCCCTCAGTTTTTGAGAACCAAGGTATCAATCCAGTAGGAGGCCACGCTCAAGTCCCTCGTACCTGCACAAAGTGATAGCTACTCTCAACCAACGCGATTAGGGGTTGTCAATCCATTCAGGTCACTTACGAGAGTGAGATCTGATAGATATAATATTTTTTGGTATTTTTGGTATAAATATATAAAGTAAAAAGTAAAGGCAAAGTAAAAAAGCAAAGCAAGATTAAAGTGATGGAGATTGAGAATAGATCCGAGGGCCATAGGTTTCACTAGTGGCTTCTCTCAAGAGCATAAGTATTCTACGGTGGGTGAACAAATTACTATTGAGCAATTGACAGAATTGAGCATAGTTATGAGAATATCTAGGCATGATCATGTATATAGGCATCACGTCCGTGACAAGTAGACCGAAACGATTCTGCATCTACTACTATTACTCCACTCATCGACCGCTATCTAGCATGCATCTAGAGTATTAAGTTAAAAACAGAGTAACGCCTTAAGCAAGATGACATGATGTAGAGAGATAAATTCATGCAATATGAAATAAATCCCATCTTGTTATCCTCGATGGCAACGATGCAATACGTGCCTTGCTGCCCCTTCTGTCACTGCGAAAGGACACCTCAAGATCGAACCCAAAGCTAAGCACTTCTCCCAAGGCAAGAACTACCAATCTAGTTGGCCAAACCAAACGGATAATTCGAAGAGACTTGCAAAGATAACCAATCATACATAAAAGAATTCAGAGAAGATTCAAATATTATTCATAGATAGACTTGATCATAAACCCACAATTCATCGGTCTCAACAAACACACCACAAAAAGAAGATTACATCGAATAGATCTCCACAAGAGAGGGGGAGAACTTTGTATTGAGATCCAAAAAGAGAGAAGAAGCCATCTAGCTGCTAACTATGGACCAGAAGGTCTGAGGTAAACTACTCACACTTCATCGGAGAGGCTATGATGATATAGAAGCCCTCCGTGATGACGGCCCTGTTTCGGCGGAGCTCCGGAACAGGACCCAAGATGGGATCTCGTGGATACAGAAAGTTGCGGCGGTGGAATTAGGTTTTGGCTCCTGTCTGATCGTTGGGGGGTACGTGTGTATATATAGGAGGAAGGAGTACATCGGTGGAGCACCAAGGGGCCCATGAGGTAGGGGGCGCGCCTAGGGGGGCCGCCCCCACCCTCGTGACCTCCTCTTTGACTCCTTGGAGTAGGGTCCAAGTCTCCTGGATCACGTTCGGTGAGAAAATCACGTTCCCGAAGATTTTATTCCGTTTGGACTCCGTTTGATATTCTGTTTCTCCGAAACACCGAAATAGGCAAAAACAGCAATTCTGGGCTAGGCCTCCGGTTAATAGGTTAGTCCCAAAAATAATATAAAAGTGGAAAATAAAGCCCAATATAGTCCAAAACAGTAGATAATATAGCATGGAGCAATCAAAAATTATAGATATGTTGGAGACGTATCAGGCATCCCCAAGCTTAATTCCTGCTCGTCCTCAAGTAGGTAAATGATAAAAAGAGAATTTTTGATGCGGAGTGCTACTTGGCATAATTTCAATGTAAATCTTCTTAATTGTGATATGAATATTCAGATTCGAAAGATTCAAGACAAAAGTTTATATTGACATAAAAATAATAATACTTCAAGCATACTAACAAAGCAATTATGTCTTCTCAAAATAACATGGCGAAAGAAAGTTATCCCTACAAAATCATATAGTCTGGCTATGCTCTATCTTCACCACATAGAGTATTTAAATCATGCACAACCCCGATGAAAAGCCAAGCAATTGTTTCATACTCTAACTTTTTCAAAACTTTTTCAATCTTCACGCAATACATGAGCGTGAGCCATGGATATAGCACTATAGGTGGAATAGAATGGTGGTTGTGGAGAAGACAAAAAGGAGAAAATAGTCCCACATCAACTAGGCGTATCAACGGGCTATGGAGATGCCCATCAATAGATATCAATGTGAGTGAGTAGGGATTGCCATGCAACGGATGCACTAGAGCTATAAGTATATGAAAGCTCAAAAACAAACTAAGTGGGTGTGCATCCAACTTGCTTGCTCATGAAGACCTAGGGCAATTTAAGGAAGCCCATCATTGGAATATACAAGCCAAGTTCTATAATGTAAAATTCCCACTAGTATATGAAAGTGATAACATGAGAGACTCTCTACTATGAAGATCATGGTGCTACTTTCAAGCACAAGTGTGGTAAGAGGATAGTAACATTGTCCCTTCTCTCTTTTTCTCTCACTTTTTTTATATTTTTTTTATTTGTGCCTTTTCTCTTTTTTATGGCCTCTTTTCTTTTCTTTTTTATTTGGGCTTCTTTGGCCTCTTTTATTTATTTTTCGTCCGGAGTCTCATCCCGACTTATGGGGGAATCATAGTATCCATCATTCTTTCCTCGCTGGGACAATGCTCTAATAATGATGATCATCACACTTTTATTTTTCTTACAACTCAACAATTACAACTCGATACTTAGAACAAAATATGACTCTATGCTAATGCATCCGGCGGTGTACCGGGATATGCAATATGACAATGATGAATGTGTCATGATAAACGGAATGGTGGAAAGTTGCATGGCAATATATCTCGGAATGGCTATGGAAATGCCATGATAGGTAGGTATGGTGGCTGTTTTGAGGAAGGTATATGGTAGGTGTATGATACCGGCGAAAAGTGCGCGGTATTAGAGAGGCTAGCAAAGGTGGAAGGGTGAGAGTGCGTATAATCCATGGACTCAACATTAGTCATAAAGAACTCATATACTTATTGCAAAAATCTAGAAGTTATCAAAGCAAAGTATTACGCGCATGCTCCTAGGGTGATAGATTGGTAGGAAAAGACCATAGCTCGTCCCCGACCGCCACTCATAAGGAAGACAATCAATAAATAAATGATGCTCCGACTTCATCACATAACGGTTCACCATACGTGCATGCTACGGGAATCACAAACTTTAACACAAGTATTCTTTAAATTCACAACTACTCAACTAGCATGACTTTAATATTATCACCTCCATATCTCAAAACAATTATCAAGCTTCAATATTTTCTTAGTATTCAACACACCCAAAAGAAAGTTTCACAAATCTTGAACACCAAGCATATTATTATTAAGCAAATTACCATGCTATTAAGAGACTCTCAAAATAATTTAAGTGAAGCATGAGAGATCAATAGTTTCTTTAAAACAAATCCACCACCGTGCTCTAAAAGATCTAAGTGAAGCACATAGAGCAAAATTATAACGCTCAAAAGATATAAGTGAAGCACATAGAGCAAAACTACTAAGCTCAAAAGATATAAGTGAAGCACATAGTGTATTCTATCAAATTTTAAATCATGTATGGCTCTCTCAAAAAGGTGTGTACAGCAAGGATGACTGTGGCATACTAAGACACAAAGACACAAATAATACAAGACACTCCAAGCAAAACACATATCATGTTGGTGAATAAAAATATAGTTCCAAGTAAATTACCGATGGAAGTGGACGAAAGAGGGGATGCCTCCCGGGGCATCCCCAAGCTTTGACTTCTTGGTGTCCTTGGATTATCTTGGGGGTGCCATGGGCATCCCCAAGCTTAGGCTCTTGCCACACCTTGTTCCATAATCCATCAAAAGAATTCACCCAAAACTTGAAAACTTCACAACACAAAACTCAAAATAGAAAACTCGTGAGCTCCGTTAGCGAAAGAAAACAAAAGACCACTTCAAGGTACTGTAATGAACTAATTCTTTATTTATATTGGTGTTAAACCTACTGTATTCCAACTTCTCTATGGATTATAAACTATTTTACTAACCATAGATTCATCAAAATAAGCAAACAACACACAAAAAACAGAATCTGTCAAAAACAGAACAGTCTGTAGTAATCTGTAGCTAGCGCAAGATCTGGAACCCCAAAAATTCTAAAATAAATTGCTGGACGTGAGGAATTTATCTATTAATCATCTGAAAAAATAATTAACTAAATAGCACTCTTCAAATAAAAATTACAGCAGTTCTCGTGAGCGCTAAAGTTTCTGTTTTTTACAGCAAGTTCAACAAGACTTTCCCCAACTCTTCCCAACGGTTCTACTTTGCACAAACGCTAATTAAACACAAAAAACACAACACAAACAGAGTCTAAACAATTTATTTATCACTAAGCAGGAGCAAAAAGCAAGTAATAAAAATAAAATTGGGTTTCCTCCCAACAAGCGCTATCGTTTAACGCCCCTAGCTAGGCATAAAAGCGAGGATAGATCTAAGTATTGCCATCTTTGGTTGGCAATTCTTCGATGAGGCATCTGTTTCCCTTAGGAGTTTCTTTCTTTCTAGGGATTATCAAACTTTTAGGCACAAGATCAAAAAATTCATTTGTAGCAATTGGTTCCTTAATGATAGCAAAAAGATTGGGATGAATACTTATAGATTTAAGATCCGCAGTTTCCTTACTAGATGATTCACCCTTATTTTTAGGAACATACATAAGCTTGGAAATTTTAGTAGGAGGACTTGGAGTATTCTTTACGGAAGAAAAAGCGGTTCCCAAGTTTGTAATGATACCCTCAAGTTTATCAATTCTAGTAGAATCTAAGTTTATCTTCTCATTAACTATGGGTTCCTTTTCCTTAATATTTTTCAGAGTCATTCCTACCTTAGATCCATATTGAGTAATTTGATTGTGGATATTTTTATCTAGATTTTCAATTAATTCAATAGTAGCAACTTTATTTTCAATAATTTCAAGTCTTTGCATAACATGCTCCAAAGTTAACATGGCTCCATTAACCAAAAGAGGTGGTGAGCCAAATAAATTTAGCATGGCATTATAAGAATCAAAAGTGTGGCTACCCAAGAAGTTCCCTCCGGTAATGGTATCGAGAATATATCTATACCAAGGATTAACACCTACATAAAAATTGCGGAGAAGAACTAAGGTAGATTGCTTCCTGGTAGATCTATTTTGAGCATTGCAAATTCTATACCAAGCATCTTTTAGATTTTCTCCCTCCCTTTGTTTAAAATTTAGAACTTCACTCTCGAGAGACAACGGGGAAGATATGAGACTAGCCATGGCGACAAGCAAACAAACTAGCACGCAAGCAAACAAGAGAAAATGGGCAAAAGAGGCAAATAGAGAGGAGGATAGAGAGAGAGGGCGAATAAAATGGCAAGGGTGAAGTGGGGGAGAGGAAAGCGGGAGGCAAATGGCAAATAATGTAATGCGAGAGATAGGGATTGTGATGGGTACTTGGTATGTTGACTTTTTGCGTAGACTCCCCGGCAACGGCGCCAGAAATCTTTCTTGCTATATCTTGAGCTTGCGTTGGTTTTCCCCGAAGAGGAAGGAATGATGCAGCAGAGTAGCGTAAGTATTTCCCTCAGTTTTTGAGAACCAAGGTATCAATCCAGTAGGAGGCCACGCTCAAGTCCCTCGTACCTGCACAAAGCGATAGCTACTCGCAACCAACGTGATTAGGGGTTGTCAATCCCTTCAGGGTCACTTACGAGAGTGAGATCTGATAGATATAATATTTTTTGGTATTTTTGGTATAAAGATGCAAAGTAAAAAGTAAAGGCAGGATTAAAATGATGGAGATTGATACGATGAGAATAGACCCGGGGGCCATAGGTTTCACTAGTGGCTTCTCTCAAGAGCATAAGTATTCTATGGTGGGTGAACAAATTACTATTGAGCAATTGGCAGAATTGAGCATATTTATGAGAATATCTAGGTGTGATCATGTATATAGGCATCACGTCCAAGACAAGTAGACCGACTCCTGCCTGCATCTACTACTATTACTCCACTCATCGACCGCTATCCAGCATGCATCTAGAGTATTAAGTTAAAAACAGAGTAACGCCTTAAGCAAGATGACATGATGTAGAGAGATAAATTCATGCAATATGAAATAAACCCCATCTTGTTATCCTCGATGGCAATGATGCAATACGTGCCTTGCTGCCCCTTCTGTCACTGGGAAAGGACACCTCAATATCGAACCCAAAGCTAAGCACTTCTCCCAAGGCAAGAACTACCAATCTAGTTGGCCAAACCAAACGGATAATTCGAAGAGACTTGCAAAGATAACCAATCATACATAAAAGAATTCAGAGAAGATTCAAATATTATTCATAGATAGACTTGATCATAAACCCACAATTCATCGGTCTCAACAAACACACCGCAAAAAGAAGATTACATCAAATAGATCTCCACAAGAGAGGGGGAGAACTTTGTATTGAGATCCAAAAAGAGAGAAGAAGCCATCTAGCTACTAACTATGGACCCGAAGGTCTGAGGTAAACTACTCACATTTCATCGGAGAGGCTATGATGATGTAGAAGCCCTCCGTGATGACGACCCTCTTCCGGCGGAGCTCCGGAACAGGCCCCAAGATGGGATCTCGTGGATACAGAAAGTTGCGGCGGTGGAATTAGGTTTTTGGCTCCTGTCTGATCGTTTGGGGGTACGTGTGTATATATAGGAGGAAGGAGTACGTCGGTGGAGCACCGAGGGGCCCACGAGGCAGGGGGCGTGCCCTAGGGGGCCCCCCACCCTCGTGACCTCCTCTTTGACTCCTTGGAGTACGGTCCAAGTCTCCTGGATCACGTTCGGTGAGAAAATCATGTTCCTGAAGATTTTATTCCGTTTGGACTCCGTTTGATATTTTGTTTCTCCGAAACACTGAAATAGGCAAAAAACATCAATTCTGGACAGGGCCTTCGGTTAATAGGTTAGTCCCAAAAATAATATAGAAGTGGAAAATAAAGCCCAATATAGTCCAAAACAGTAGATAAAATAGCATGGAGCAATCAAAAATTATAGATACGTTGGAGACGTATCACCAAGTACCTCACCGGAGAAACGCAGCGACCCCTGCGCCTCGTCGCCATGGATCCGCCCGCTCCAAGATCTCACCTCTGCCCAGAACCCACCTGGCACCGTCGCTGCCGGCGACTGAATTAGCAGCAAGACGCCACTCCAACAGGACCCCGCGAACATGAGGAGGCCATGGGAGCTGCCCTTATGCACCTCGTCGCCATCCCCTGCCTGCCGGAGCCATGCCTCCCTGTGACCCGCGGCCATGACGACGGTCTTCTTCCACGTCGCGCACCTGCTCCCCTCGCCTCCGCCTGGTTCCCTCACCGCCAAGTCCAGCACCACGCGGCCACGAGCCGCCTCCTTCCTGCGAACCTCGCCGCCGACCCCGCTATTGCCAGCTAGTAGCAGCAGCCCGGAGTCCCCGACCGCGCCTCGTTCATGGATGCAGGAGCACGAGCACCCTCCTCCTCGTTGCACGGATCACCCGCCGGAGTCGCGCCGGTCGTCGCCTCGCCAAGCTCCATTGCCGCCGGTGACCTTCACGTCGAGGAGCCAGAGTTCACGCCCCCTGCCCCTGCATCGCGCCTCTGTCGTCCTCTGCTTCGCCCGTGGTCAAGCGAGATGACCGCTCGCGTTGACCGCGTCGTTGCCTCCTGATCGGGCCCAACGCGCCTCCTCCCCATCGAACGGGCCAAGGCCCATGGTGAGGCCAGCTCGAGTGCCTCCCCTCTTGTTTTTTTCACCTGTTGGACCAGTTCAAGTTTCGGCCTGTTTAGGTATTTTTTCAGATCTGCGAATTTAGTATTTATTCCAGAGACGGCAGTTTTACAGAAAAAACCTCATGTTTCATGCATTTAATAACTCACAAATGGTGCATGGGATTAAAATGATTTATATATGAAAAATGCTTAGAAATTCATCTAGTTTCATAATATGCTACTTTCATCCATATTAAAAATGTTAAACTTGTTGTTTGTGTTTATTTTGCAAACTGCCATGTTAAAATGATTTAATTCATAACTAAATAACCGTAACTCCAATTTTAATAAACTTTATATGTAAATGGGGTAGAAAAATGCCTAGTTTAACATGGTGTACTCATCTTGCATGTTTAAGAACTCTAAAATATGGTTTGGGGCAGAACAGTACCAAATCCATACATTGCATATGTGGATTTTTCCGAACTTGTTGCTTGTTGTTCCGGCCTCATTTGAACTTGCCTAGATAGGTAGTTTTCATATGCTTCACCTCTTGCCATGTTTAATAACATTTAATATTGTTGGGTACATAAACAAGAGCGAACTAAATGTTTGATGTGGTGTTTCGTCAATATGCAACTCGTTGCATATTGAGCTCCACTTAACTTGTAGTTTTGTTTGTGCACTTTGTCATGCCATGCCTCATTAAACCGGACATGCATCATACTTGGTTGTGCATCATGCCATGTTTATGTGACGGTTGTTTACCATGTTGCTTGCTTCTTTCCGGGTTGCTTCTCGTTAGCTTTGGCTTCGTTCCGGAGTTTTGAGGATCCGTTCGACTATGTCCGTTTGTCTTCTTCATGGACTCGTTCTTCTTCCTTACGGGATCTCATGCAAGATGACCATACCCTAGAAATCACTTCTATCTTTCCTTGCTAGTTGTTCACTCTATCGCTATGTCGCGCTACCTACCACTTGTTATATCATGCCTCCCATATTGCCATGTCAAGCCTCTAACCCACCTTCCTAGCAAACCGTTGTTTGGCTATGTTACCGCCTTTTGCTCAGCCCCTCTTATAGCGTTGCTAGTTGCAGGTGAAGATGAAGTTTGTTCCATGTTGGAACATGGATATGTTGGGATATCACAATATCTCTTATTTTTAATTAATGCATCTATATACTTGGTAAAGGGTGGAAGGCTTGGCCTTATGCCTGGTGTTTTGTTCCACTCTTGCCGCCCTAGTTTCCGTCATACCGGTGTTATGTTCCTTGATTTTGCATTCCTAGAGCGGTTGGGTGTTATGGGAACCCCTTGACAGTTTGCTTTGAATAAAACTCCTCCAGCAAGGCCCAACCTTGGTTTTACCATTTGCCTCACCACCACCTATACTTTTCCCTTGGGAGTCATGCTCCCGAGGGTCATCTTTATTTTTAACCCCCCCGGCCAGTGCTTCTCTAAGTGTTGGTCTGAACCGAGCCGCCTGCCGGGCCACCTTAGGGAAACTCGAGGTCTAGTTTTACTCGTAGCTTGTCTCATCCGGTGTTTCCCTGAGAACGAGATACGTGTGACTCCTATCGGGATTGTCGGCACATCGGGTGGCTTTGCTGGTCTTGTTTTACCATTGTCGAAATGTCTTGTAACCGGGATTCGGAGACTGATCGGGTCTTCCCGGGAGAAGGAATATCCTTCGTTGACCGTGAGAGCTTGTGATGGGCTAAGTTGGGACACCCCTGCAGGGTATAAACTTTCGAGATCTGTGCCCGCAGTTATGTGGCAGATGGGAATTTGTTAATGTCCGGTTGTAGAGAACTTGACACTTGACATAATTAAAGTGCATCAATCGCGTGTGTAGCCGTGACGCTCTCTTTTCGGCGGAGTCCGGGAAGTGAACATGGTTCTTGTGTTATGCTTGAGCGTAAGTAGTTTCAGGATCACTTCTTGATCACTTCTAGCTTCACGACTGTTGCGTTGCTTATCTTCTCGCTCTTATCTACGTATGTTAGCCACCATATATGCTTAGTGCTTGCTGCAGCTCCACCTCACTACCTTCTCCTACCCATAAGCTTAAATAGTCTTGATCTCACGGGTGTGAGATTGCTGAGTCCTTGTGACTCACAGATACTTCCAAATAGTTGCAGGTGCCGATGATACCAGTGCGGGTGATGCAACCCAGCTCAAGTGGGAGCCCGTTGAAGATCTTGATCGTTGTTTTGTTTCGTTTCCTGTTGGTCAGTAGTGGAGCCCAGTTGGGACGATCGAGGATCTAGCATTTGGGGTTGTCTTCTTTTATTTTGGTTCCGTAGTCGGACCTTGATTGTATTCTGGATGATGTATGTTTAACTTGTATTTGTGTGAAGTGGCGATTGTAAGCCAACTCTTTACCCCTTTCTTTTTTAGTACATGGGATTGTGTGAAGATTACCCCTCTTGCGACAAACCTACCATGCGGCTATGCCTCTAAGTCATGGCTCGACACGTGGGAGATATAGCCGCATTGTGGGTGTTACACACCGTACCTTTGGTGCTAGGATTGGTCGATCGTGAAGACATACGACTACATCAACCGCGTTGTCATAACGCTTCCGCTTACGGTCTATGAGGGTACATGGACAACACTCTTCCCTCTTGATGCTATGCATCACCATGATCTTGCGTGTGCGTAGGATTTTTTTTGAAATTACTACGTTCCCCAACAACTACAGGATGCTGCTAATGTGACACTACGATCAGAGACCCTTCGAGAAACTATGTGTGATGCAATAGTCACAAACGGTAGTGTATGAAAACTGTCAAATATGTGTAAAAGTTTGCGATGACGGATGCATCAAACATGGTTCAGATTTTAGTGTGTGTGTGTGATGAAGGGCATATTGTTCAGTTCAATTAACTTTTTGCGATGAGGAGGAACAAAAGAAACGGGCATCCAGATGAATGTGTGTGCGATACACAACATACGGTTCACTCGGATGAACTATTTGTGATTAGGCAACACAAAAGAAACAGGCAGCCAGATGAAGGTGTGTGCGATATACGGCATACGGTTCACTCGGATGAACTGTTTGTGATTAGGCACAAAAAAGAAACGGTCAGCCAGATCAAGGTGTGTGTGATATATGGCATGCGGTTCACTCAGATGAACTGTTTGCGTTGACACAAGAGAACAAAAATAGTTCAACTTAACAAGACGTGTGTGTTGTGCGATGGGATTGCATGCGGTTCACTCGGCCCTTGTCGTCAGTGTGTGACCTTTGTGGCAACCGTTCGCTCCCCAGGCGCCTCTTCGTGTACTGTGGCAACCGTCCACTGATAACCCACAAGTATAGGGGATCGCAACAGTTTTCGAGGGTAGAGTATTCAACCCAAATTTATTGATTCGACACAAGGGGAGCCAAAGAATATTCTCAAGTATTAACAATTGAGTTGTCAATTCAACCGCACCTGAAAGACTTAATATCTGCAGCAAATTATTTATTAGCAAAGTAATATGGAAGTCACGGTAACTGTGGCAAAAGTAACAGTATTCGTTTTGTAGTGATTGTAACAGTGACAACGGAAAGTAACTAAGCAAAGATCAATATGTGAAAAGCTCATAGGCAATGCATCAGTGATGGATAATTAAGTCAGATGCGATTCCTCATGTAACAGTTATAACATAGGGTGACATAGAACTAGCTCCAGTTCATCAATGTAATGTAGGCATGTATTCTGAATATAGGCATACGTGCTTATGGAAAAGAACTTGCATGACATCTTTTGTCCTACCCTCCCGTGGCAGCGGGCTCCTATCGGAAACTAAGGGATATTAAGGCCTCCTTTTAATAGAGTACCGGAACAAAGCATTAACACTTAGTGAACACATGAACTCCTCAAACTATAGTCATCACTTGGAGTGGTCCCGATTATTGTCACTTCGGGGTTACCGGATCATAACACATAGTAGGTGACTATTGACTTGCAAAATAGGATCAAGAACTCACATATATTCATGGAAACATAATAGGTTCAGATCTGAAATCATGGCACTCGGGCCCTAGTGACAAGCATTAAGCATCGCAAAGTCATAGCAACATCAATATCAGAACATAATGGATACTAGGGATCAAACCCTAACAAAACTAACTCGATTACATGATAAATCTCATCCAACCCATCACAGTCCAGCAAGCCTACAATGGAATTACTCACGCACGGCGGTGAGCATCATGAAATTGGTGATGGAGGAAGGTTGACGATTACGATGCCGACAGATTCCCCTCTCCGGAGCCCTGAACGGACTCCAGATCAGCCCTCCTGAGAGAGATTAGGGCTTGGCGGCGGCTCCGTATCGTAAAACGCGATGAATCCTTCTCTTTGATTTTTCTCCCCGAACATGAATATATAGAGTTGGAGTTGAGGTCGGTGGAGCCTTACGGGGCCCACGAGACAGGGGGCACGCCCCAGGGGGGTGGGTAGGGTGTGGGCCCCCTGGTGTTGATTCTTTCGCCAGTATTTTTTATAAATTCCAAAAGTATTCTCCGTGAAGTTTCAGTTCATTCCGAGAAATTTTATTTCTGCACAAAAATAACACCATGGCAATTCTGCTGAAAACAGTGTCAGTCTGGGTTAGTTCCATTCAAATCATGCAAGTTAGAGTCCAAAACAAGGTCAAATGTGTTTGGAAAAGTAGATACGATGGAGACGTATCAACTCCCCCAAGCTTAAACCTTTGCTTGTCCTCAAGCAATTCAGTTGACAAACTGAAAGTGATAAAGTAATAATAGTAAATCTCGGATAACAACACTTTCTCAAAACAATCATAATATGTTATAACAAGATGGTATCTCGCTAGCCCTTTCTGAGACCGCAAAACATAAATTCAGAGCACCTTTGAAGTTCAAGGACTGACTAAACATTGTAATTCATGGTAAAAGAGATCCAGTCGTAGTCATACTCAATGTAAACTAATAGTAATGCATGCAAATGACGGCGGTGCTCTCCAACTGGTGCTTTTTAATAAGAGGGTGATGACTCAACATAAAAGTAAATAGATAGGCCCTTCATAGAGGGAAGTAGGGATTTGTAGAGGTGCCAGAGCTCGATTTTCAAATAGAGATAAATAATATTTTGAGTGGTGTACTTTCATTGTCAACAAAACAACCAAGAGATCTCGATATCTTCCATGCTACACACATTATAGGTGGTTCCCAAACAGAATGGTAAAGTTTATACTCCCCCACCACCAACAAACATCAATCCATGGCTTGTCCGAAACAACGGGTGCCTCCAACTAATAACAATCCTGGGGGAGTTTTGTTTGCAATTATTTTAATTTAAGCATGGGACTGGGCATCCCGGTTACAAGCCATTTTCTCGTGAATGAGGAGCGGAGTCCACTCCTCTTGAGAATAACCCACCTAGCATGGAAGATATAGACAACCCTAGTAGATACATGAGCTATTCGAGCATACAAAACATAATTTCATTTGAAGGTTTAGAGTTTGGCACATACAAATTTGCTTGGAACGGCAGGTAGATACCACATATAGGAAGGTATGGTGGACTCATATGGAATAACTTTTGGGGTTTATGGAAGTGGATGCACAAGCAGTATTCTCGCTTAGTACAAGTGAAGGCTAGAAAGAGACTGGGAAGTGACCAGCTAGAGAGCGACAACAGTCATGAACATGCATTAAAATTAATCAACACCAAGTGCAAGCATGAGTAGGATATAATTCACCATGAACATAAATATCATGGAGGCCATGTTGATTTTGTTTCAACTACATGCGTGAACATGTGCCAAGTCAAGCCACTCAAATCGTTCAAAGGAGGATACCACCCTATCATACCACATCACAACCATTTTAATAGCATGTTGGCACGCAAGGTAAACCATTACAAACTCCTAGCTAATTAAGCATGTCATGAGCAACTATAATCTCTAATTGTCATGGAAAACACGTTTCATTCATAATAGGCTGAATCGGGAACGATGAACTAATTATATTTGAAAAAACAAGATAGGTCGAGTGAGGGAGTCCTGGACTAAGGGGTCCTCGGGCGTCCGGCCTGTTAGCCATGGGCCGGACTGATGGGCTGTGAAGATACGAAGACCGAAGACTGCACCCGTGTCCGAATGGGACTCTCCTTGGCGTGGAAGGCAAGCTTGGTGACCGGATATGTAGATTCCCTTCTTTGTAGCCGACCTTGTGTAACCCTAGATCCTCCCGGTGTCTATATAAACCGGAGGACTTAGTCCGGATAGGAGAGACTCATTATCATAGCCATACAAGCTAGACCTTTAGGGTTTAGCCATTACGATCTCGAGGTAAATCAACTCTTGTAATACTCCTATTCATCAATATCAATCAAGCAGGACATAGGGTATTACCTCCATAGAGAGGGCCCGAACCTGGGTAAACATCGTGTCCCTTGTCTCCTGTTACCATCGACCTTAGATGCACATTTCGGGACCCCCTACCCGAGATCCGCCGGTTTTGACACCGACATTGGTGCTTTCATTGAGAGTTCCACTGTGCTGTCGATAACAAGATCGATGTCTCGCCTTGTTCTCAAGGATAATATCACCATCGGAGGAACGCTGGCTCCAGGCCAAACCCTCCGGCTGGGCAGCTTTACCATGACTGCCCATTCGGTCATTAAGCCGATGATGACCTCTCGGGTCATCGAAAACCCCCTTCATATCAACTCCGAACACTCCAAGCAGATGGATCCAACGGAGCTTTCGTCTTTAAACGAGCTCCTAGATCGCATCGCCGCCCTAGGGGGTCGCTACAGACTACGATCGGATTGGGCTTAAACCCGATCAGAGAGGAATCAAATCTCTGCCGATCACCCACCAGATAGCGGTAGTCGAGGAGCGAGTCGATAACTCTTCCTCCATATTAAGGACAGACTATGTCTGGATCTCCGGTCTCGAAGAGCCGGACACCTACCCGCGAGGTGAAGCATCCTGCCCTTCGAACATAGAATCGGACGACGGGGAATTAGTGGACATCCCGGAGCCCGGCCTGCTAAGTTCGGAAGACCTTCAGACTCCGGATCCAAAACTGGGGCAGGATTCAGATTTAAATCCACCCACCCACCCGAATACAAGCGCTCTCATGAGCATAAAACAATAGTCTCAGGAAACGGTCCACCACTTCTGGGCCAGATTCCTTCTTGTCAAAAACAAGATTAAAGATTGCCACGACGAGGAAGTGATCTCAGTGTTCCGCCACAACTGCAGGGACGAAGGAATCCTCAACGCCATCAACCGCCATCGCATCCTACACTTCGCTAACTTGGCAACTATCGTACAGAAGTACAGTGCAATGGAAAGCACCTGGAAAACTCAAGCAACTCATTGGGAATCATCGGTCCCCACTCAACCCCTCATTCAGGCAAAAAGGGCACACCCTTGCAACACGCGCGGCTCAATAGTAAAGAAATACAAGTACAGTATGGGGCGCGGAACCATTCTGGAAGTATGGCTCGATGGGCCATGCAAAATACACGCAACACGAGATAACATACCAACACATAGCCTTAGAGCATGTTGGATACTCTGGCAAGTGGCCAAGAGCGGCGAGGATATCCTCACCAAGAATAACCCAGAACAACACCCCCAGAGGACAATGACCCCAAAGTACTGACGGTCTTCGAGACATTCGCCTCAAACAATAGGCGCAAGAGAGCACTACGTGGAATCGCCAAAGTCTGTCAAATAGCAACAATAAACCCTTGGAATGACACGGCTATAACTTTTAATGCCGGCGACGAACCAAAATACAGGACAGTCCGAGCACCAGCCGCCTTGGTCCTTAGTACAATTGTGGACGGCTTCGGCTTACCAAGGTCCTTGTGGACGGCGGCAACGGACTAAACCTCATCTACGAAGATACACTCCGCAAAATGGAAATAGATAGGAGCCGCATTGAGCAAAGTAGCACGACCTTCTGAGGAATTATTCCCAGTCGGGAGGCGCGGTGTGCAGGAAAAATAACACTCGACGTGGTATTCGGCACGCCGGAGAATTATCGGTACGAATAAATAACCTTCCAAGTGGCCCCTTTCAACAACGGATATCACGCCCCCTTAGGGCGAGATGCATTTACGCGCTTCCAAGCGGTACCCCATTATGGATACATGAAGCTTAAGATGCCTGGGCCCAATGGTATAATCACTCTAGCTAGTGATCCAGACATAGCACATCACGCTGAGAATAAAACTGCATCCTTGGCCCTTGAGACATTATCTGAAGCCCTTGCGGCCGAAGAATTAACTGTGTTGCGCTCCACGATGGATAGGGATGATGTGGTCTTAGATAAACGACCCAAATCCACCTCCTTCAAACCAGCAGAAGAAATAGTCAAATTCCAAGTCCATCCAACGGACCCCAAGAAGACAGCATCCATCGGAGCACAATTAGACCCCACGGTCGACGCCGCGCTACGAGAGTTCCTGCGCAAGAATTGGGATATATTCGCCTGGCACCCTTATGATATGCCAGGAATCCCACGCGAGTTGGCCGAACACAGCCTCAATATATTAAAGGGATACAAACCGGTCAAGCAAACACTGCGGCGCTTTTCTGAACCCAAACGTCAAGCTATGGGGGAGGAGCTAGCCAAGCTAATTGAGGCCGGATTCATCAGAGAAATAAAACATTCGGACTGGCTGGCAAACCTGGTGATGGTACCAAAGAAGGACAAATCCTGGCGGTTGTGCGTCGATTTTAAAGACCTCTATAAGGCTTTCCCTAAGGATCCCTTCCCCCTCCCCCGCATTGATCAGATCATTGATGCAACTGCAGGACACGACTCACTGTGTTTTCTTGATGCATATTATGGATACCATCAAATCAAAATGAAGGAGTCCGATCAAGCTGCAACAGCATTCATTACCCTATATGGGCCATTCTGCTTCAACACCATGCCCTTTGGGCTCAAGAACGCCGGCGCCACATACCAATGCATGATTCAAACATGCCTGGAGAAACAGATCGACAAGATAGTTGAAGCTTATGTGGACGACGTCGTCATAAAAACTAGGCGCGTTGAAACATTAATAGACGATTTACGTCTCACATTCGATAACCTCTGCACGTATGACATTAAGCTCAATCCTGAAAAGTGCGTTTTCGGCATCCCCACCGGAAAACTGCTGGGCTTCATCATTTCCAACAGAGGAATTGAAGCAAATCCAGCCAAAATCCGAGCTCTGTCGCAATTGGCTATGCCAATAGACCTTAAATAAGTCCAAAATCTCGTGGGTTGTGTGGCAGCTCTAAGCCGCTTTATCTCCAGATTGGGAGAAAAGGCACTGCCACTCTATCGCCTTCTACAACGAACCGATCACTTCGAGTGGATGGACGCGGCAACAGCCGGACTGGAGGAAATAAAAACCCTTCTTGCAAGCAACCCAATCTTGGCCGCGCCAAACGTCGGCGAACCGATATTGTTATACATATTGGCAACACATCAGGTGGTGAGCGTCGTGATCGTCGTCGAACGAGAACAGGACGGACACAAATTCTCGCTTCAGAAGCCAGTATACTACGTATCCACTGTCCTTACACCATGCAAATCCCGGTACCCCCATTATCAAAAGATAGCATATGCGGTCTTCATGGCATCCCGAAAGCTCCGTCACTACTTCCAGGAATGTTTGATCATGGTGGCTTCCGAAGTACCACTCAACGACATCATAAACAACCACGATGCCACGGGCCGGATCGCCAAATGGGCCATTGAGCTCCTTCCATTTGATATTACATACAAACCACGTCGAGCTATTAAATCCCAAGTACTGGCTAACTTCGTCGCCGAATGGACAGAGACCAAACTCCCTAAAGAATACGGCGCATATTCCAATTGGGTTATGTATTTCGATGGCTCCAAAAAGCTGGCAGGGCTAGGGGCGGGCGTCATCTTAACATCACCAATTGGAGACGTTGTTCAATACGTACTCCAAATACTATACACAGACTCCAACAATGCAGCCGAATACGAGGCCTTATTGCATGGTCTCCGGATGGCTGTCTCCATGGGCATACAACGCCTAGAAGTGTGCGAGGACTCAAACCTTGCAATATCTCAAATAAATGGAGACTTGACGCCAAAGATCCAAAGATGGCAGCCTACCGTAATGCCGTCATAAAAATGTCGACCCGGTTCGAGGGGCTCGAGTTCCACCATGTGGCTCGAGAAAGTAATCAGGCGGCGGACGTCCTCGCTCATATCGGTGCTAAGCGCGACCCCGTTCCACCCAATATCTTTCTGGAAAGGCTTTTTAAGCCATCCATGGTGTGGCAGGGGGAAAACGACAACACTAGTCCGAATCCGAACATAACCCCAGATTCTGAAAACACCAACATCATCGGAGGCTCGGCCACTGAAATAATATCGTCGGTGCACCTCATCATGGCAGTCATCGCTCCATGGACCGAACCCTTCCTGGCCTACCTTAACAAGAAGGAGCTTCCAGGGGGCCAGAATGAGGCCCGCTACATTATCCGGCGATCAAAGGCCTATAAGGTTCATGATAGAGAGCTCTACAAGAAAAGCGCTACCGGAGTTCTTCAACGATGTATCTCCGAGGAAGAGGGGTGGCAGCTCTTGGCTGAAATTCACGCCAGACTCGGCGGTCACCACGCCGCAGCTCGGACCCTTGTTAGCAAGGCCTTCCCTATAGGGTTTTATTGGCCGACGGCCCGAGCAGATGCACAGGACCTTGTCCAATGTTGCGTCGGATGCCAACTCTTTGCCAACCAAATCCATATGCCCCCCACTGCCTTGCAAACAATCCCCATCACTTGGCCTTTTGCGGCCTGGGACTCGATATGGTCGGACCCCTTAAAGGAGGAAGCCATAAGAGAAAGTATCTGCTGGTCATGGTGGATAAATTCACTAAGTGGATAGAGGCCAAATTAGTTAAAACGGTCGAAGCGGGGCCAGTGATAGATTTCATATCCGTTGTGGTACACCGGTATGGTGTCCCACACAGCATAATCACCGATAATGGCTCTAATTTCATAGCCGATGAAGTGAAAACCTGGTGTGCTAATCTAGGCATTAAGCTCGATTACACCTTGGGCTATCACCCGCAGACAAATGGTCAAGTCGAATGGGCTAATGGTCTTATTATGACCGGCATCAAACCTAGACTAGTGCGGTCTTTGAAAGAATCAGACAAGCACTGGGTGGAGGAACTTGACTCCGTACTCTAGGGGCTGCGGACCACACCTAACCGCACTACTGGATATACACCTTTCTTCATGGTGTACGGTGCAGAATCAGTGTTACCCTGCGATATTATTCATGAGTCACCTAGAGTGCGCATGTACGAAGAGAGAGAAGCTGAGCTTGATCGGCAGGACAGCCTAGATGCCTTGGAGGAGGAGCCCGACATTGCAAAAGCCCGTTCCGCATTTTATCAACACCAGGTTCGCAGGTATCGAAGCAGAGAAGTGCGCCCAAGACTTATAACATTGGTGAACTCGTTCTACGCCTGCCGGAGAAGAAAAAGGACAAACTCAAGCCCAAGTGGGAGGGTCCCTTCATCATTGACGAAGTTCTCACCGGAGGAGCGTACCGCCTGCATGACGTGTCAGACAATCACCTAGAGCTGAACCCCTGGAATGCGGCCAGACTACGCCGATTCTATGCCTAGCGCCGAACTCTGTGTTCGTCTCCTCCCCCCTGTTATTATTGTTATTTCTTCTCTCTTTTCGTTTTTTATCTTTTTTCGTTTTTAGCCTTACGGCTTCGGTATGGATAGACCGTCCTTACCTAATGCGTGCATCTCTACATATGTATGTTCATTATACCTGGGGCTTCTTGTACAGAAGCTTGCTATTATTCTTCGAGCATCAAGCTCACCACTATTGGGGAACGTGGTAATTTAAAAAAAAATCCTACGCACACGCAAGATCATGGTGATGCATAGCAACGAGAGGGGAGAGTGTGTCCACGTACCCTCGTAGACCGGAAGCGAAAGCGTTAGCACAATGCGGTTGATGTAGTCGTACGTCTTCACGATCCGACCGATCAAGTATCGAACACACGGCACCTCCGAGTTCTGCACACGTTCAACTCGATGACATCCCTCGAACTCCAATCCAGCCGAGTGTTGAGGGAGAGTTCCATCAGCACGACAACGTGGTGACGATGATGATGTTCTACCGACGCAGGGCTTCGCCTAAGCACCACTACGATATGATCGAGGTGGACTATGGTGGAGCGGGGCACCGCACACGGCTAAGAGATCAAGAGATCAATTGTTGTGTCTATGGGGTGCCCCCTCCTCCGTATATAAAGGGGGGAGGAGGAGAGGGCCGGCCAAGGGGGTGGCGCGCCCTAGGAGGGGGAAACCTACTCCAAGTAGGTTTGCCCCTCCCTTTCCTAGTCCAAGAAGGAGGGGGATGGAAGGAGTGGGTGAGGGGAAAGGCAAGGGGGGCGCCCCCCTTCCTTGTCCTATTCGAACTCAAGGGGAGGGGCGCGCCTCTTGCCCTGGCCGGCCCCTCTCTCTCTCCACTAAGGCCAACAAGGCCCATTAGTTCCCTAGGGGGGGGGGGGTTCCGGTAAATCCCGGTACTCCGATAAATGTCCGAAACCTTCCTGAACCTTTCCGGTGTCCAAACATAGTCGTCCAATATATTGATCTTTACGTCTCGACCATTTCGAGACTCCTCGTCATGTTCGTGATCACATCCGGGACTCTGAACTAACTTTGGTACATCAAATCATATAAACTCATAATATAACCGTCATCTAACTTTAAGCATGCGGACCCTACGGGTTCGAGAACTATGTAGACATGACCGAGACACGTCTCCGGTCAATAACCAATAGTGGAACCTACCTGCTCATATTGGCTCCTACATATTCTACGAAGATCTTTATCGTTCAAACCGCATAACAACATACGTTGTTCCCTTTGTCATCAGTATGTTACTTGCCCGAGATTCGATCATCGGTATCTCAATATCTAGTTCAATCTCGTTATCGGCAAGTCTCTTTACTCGTTCCGTAATACGTCATCCCGCAACTAACTCATTAATTGCGTTGCTTGCAAGGCTTATAGTGATGTGCATTACCGAGTGGGCCCAGAGATACCTCTCCGACAATCAGAGTGACAAATCCTAATCTCGAAATACGCCAACCCAACAAGTACCTTTGGACACACCTGTAGAGCACCTTTATAATCACCTAGTTACGTTGTGACGTTTGGTAGCACACTAAGTGTTCCTCCGATAAACGGGAGTTGCATAATCTCATAGTCATAGGAACATGTATAAGTCATGAAGAAAGCAATAGCAACAAACTAAATGATCAAGTGCTAAGCTAACGGAATGGGTTAAGTCAATCACATCATTCTCCTAATGATGTGATCCCGATAATCAAATGACAACTCTTTGTCTATGGCTAGGAAACATAACAATCTTTGATTAACGAGCTAGTCAAGTAGAGGCATACTAGTGACATTCTATTTGTCAATGTATTCACACATGTATCATGTTTCCGGTTAATACAATTCTAGCATGAATAATAAACATTTATCATGATATAAGGAAATAAATAATAACTTTATGATTGCCTCTAGGGCGTATTTTCTTCAGTCTCCCACTTGCACTAGAGTCAATAATCTAGATTACACAGTAATGATTCTAACACCCATGGAGTCTTGGTGTTGATCATGGTTTGCTCGTGGAATAGGCTTAGTCAACGGGTCTGCAACATTCAGATCCTTATGTATCTTGCAAATCTCTATGTCTCCCACCTAGACTTGATCCCGGATGGAGTTGAAGCGTCTCTTGATGTGCTTGGTTCTCTTGTGAAATCTGGATTCCTTTGCTAATGCAATTGCACCAGTATTGTCACAAAAGATTTTCATTGGACCCGATGCACTAGGTATGACACCTAGATCAGATATGAACTCCTTCATCCAAACTCCTTCATTTGCTGCTTCCGAAGCAGCTATGTACTCCATTTCACACGTAGATCCCGCCACAACGCTTTGTTTGGAACTGCACCAACTAACAGCTACACCGTTCAATGTAAACACGTATCCGGTTTGCGATTTAGAATCGTCCGGATCAGTGTCAAAGCTTGCATCGACGAAACCATTTACGACTAGCTCTTTGTCACCTCCATAAACGAGAAACATATCCTTAGTACTTTTCAGGTATTTCAGGATGTTCTTGACCGCTGTCCAGTGATCCACTCCTGGATTACTTTGGTACCTCCCTGCTAAACTTATAGCAAGGCACACATCAGGTCTGGTACACAACATTGCATACATGATAGAGCCTATGGCTGAAGCATAGGGAATATCTTTCATCTTCTCTCTACCTTCTGCAGTGGTCGAGCATTGAGTCTTACTCAACTTCACACCTTGTAACACAGGCAAGAACCCTTTCTTTGCTTGATCCATTTTGAACTTCTTCAAAACTTTGTCAAGGTATGTGCTTTGTGAAAGTCCAATTAAGTGTCTTGATCTATCTCTATAGATCTTGATGCCCAATATATAAGCAGCTTCACCGAGGTCCTTCATTGAAAAACTCTTATTCAAATATCCTTTTATGCTATCCAGAAATTCTATATCATTTCCAATCAACAATATGTCATCCACATATAATATTAGAAACGCTATAGAGCTCCCACTCACTTTCTTGTAAATACAGGCTTCTCCAAAAGTCTGTATAAAACCATATGCTTTGATAACACTATCAAAGAGTTTATTCCAACTCCGAGAGGCTTGCACCAGTCCATAAATGGATCCTGGAGCTTGCACACTTTGTTAGCTCCCTTTGGATCGACAAAACCTTCCGGTTGCATCATATACAACTCTTCTTCCAGAAATCGATTCAGGAATGCAATTTTGACATCCATTTGTCAAATTTCATAATTATAAAATGCGGCAATTGCTAACATGATTCTGACAGACTTAAGCATCGCTACGGGTGAGAAAGTCTAATCGTAGTCAATCCCTTGAACTTGTCAAAAACCTTTTGCAACAAGTCGAGCTTTATAGATAGTAACATTACCGTCAGCGTCAGTCTTCTACTTGAAGATCCATTTATTTTCAATGGCTTGCTGATCAACGGGCAAGTCAATCAAAGTCCACACTTTGTTCTCATACATGGATCCCATCTCAGATTTCATGGCCTCGAGCCATTTTGCGGAATCTGGGCTCACCATCGCTTCTTCATAGTTCGTAGGTTCGTCATGGTCCAGTAACATAACCTCCAGAACAGGATTAACGTACCACTCTGGTGCGGATCTTAATCTGGTTGATCTACGAGGTTCGGTAGTAATTTGATCTAAAGCTTCATAATCATTATCATTAGCTTCCTCACTGATTGGTGTAGGTGTCACAGAAACTGGTTTCTGTGATGAACTACTCTCCAATAAGGGAGCAGGTACAGTTACCTCATCAAGTTCTACTTTCCTCCCACTCACTTCTTTCATGAGAAACTCCTTCTCTAGAAAGATTCCAAATTTAGCAACAAAAGTCTTGCCTTCGGATTTGTGACAGAAGGTGTACCCAACAACCTCTTTTGGGTATCCTTTGAAGACACATTTCTCCGATTTGGGTTCAAGCTTATCAGGTTGAAGTTTTTTCACATAAGCATCGCAGCCCCAAACTTTAAGAAACAACAACTTTGGTTTCTTGCCAAACCACAGTTCATAAGGCATCGTCTCAACGGATTTTGATGGTGCCCTATAACGTGAATGCAGCCGTCTCTAAAGCATAACCCCAAAATGATAGCGGTAAATCAGTAAGAGACATCATATAATTCACCATATCTAGTAAAGTACGATTACGATGTTCGGACACACCATTACGCTGTGGTGTTCTGGGTGGCATGAGTTGCGAAACTATTCCGCATTGTTTAAAATGAAGACCAAACTCGTAACTCAAATATTCTCCTCCACGATCAGATCGTAGAAACTTTATTTTCTTGTTACGATGATTTTCAACTTCACTCTGAAATTCTTTGAACTTTTCAAATGTTTCAGACTTATGTTTCATTAAGTAGATATACCCATATCTACTTAAATCATCTGTGAAGGTGAGAAAATAACGATACCCGCCATGAGCCTCAATATTCATCGGACCACACACATCTATATGTATGATTTCCAACAAATCTGTTGCTCGCTCCATAGTTCCGGAGAACGGCATTTTAGTCATCTTGCCCATGAGGCACGGTTCGCAAGTACCAAGTGATTCATAATCAAGTGGTTCCAAAAGTCCATCAGTATGGAGTTTCTTCATGCGCTTTACACCCATATGACCTAAACGGCAGTGCCACAAATAAGTTGCACTATCATTATCAACTCTGCATCTTTTGGCTTCAATATTATGAATATGTGTATCACTACTATCGAGATTCAACAAAAATAGACCACTCTTCAAGGGTGCATGACCATAAAAGATATTATTCATATAAATAGAACAACCATTATTCTCTGATTTAAATGAATAACCGTCTCGCATTAAACAAGATCCAGATATAATGTTCATGCTCAACGCGGGCACCAAATAACAATTATTCAGGTCTAAAACTAACCCCGAAGGTAAATGTAGAGGTAGCGTGCCGACTGCGATCACATCGACTTTGGAACCATTTCCCACGTGCATCGTCACCTCGTCCTTAGCCAATCTTCGCTTAATCCGTAGCCCCTGTTTCGAGTTGCAAATGTTAGCAACAGAACCAATATCAAATACTTAGGTGCTACTACGAGCATTAGTAAGGTACACATCAATAACATGTATATCACATATACCTTTGTTCACCTTGCCATCCTTCTTATCTGCCAAATACTTGGGGCAGTTCCGCTTCCAGTGACCAGTCTGCTTGCAGTAGAAGCACTCAGTCTCAGGCTTAGGTCCAGACTTGGGTTTCTTCTCTTGAGAAGCAACTTGTTTGCCGTTCTTCTTGAAGTTCCCCTTCTTCTTCTTCCCTTTGCCCTTTTTCTGGAAACTGGTGGTCTTATTGACCATCAACACTTGATGCTCCTTCTTGATTTCTACCTCCATAGCCTTTAGCATTGCGAAGAGCTCGGGAATCATCTTATCCATCCCTTGCATGTTATAGTTCATCATGAAGCTTTTGTAGCTTGGTGGCAGTGATTGAAGAATTCTGTCAATGACGCTATCATCCGGAAGATTAACTCCCAGTTGAATCAAGTGATTGCAGTACCTACACATACTGAGTATATGCTCACTGACAGAACTATTCTCCTCCATCTTGCAGCTGTAGAACTTATTGGAGACTTCATATCTCTCAATTCGGGCATTTGCTTGAAATATTAACTTCAACTCCTGGAACATCTCATATGCTCCATGATGTTCAAAACGTCATTGAAGTCCCGGTTCTAAGCCGTAAAGCATGGCACACTGAACTATCGAGTAGTCATCAACACGCGACTGCCAGGCATTCATAATGTCTATAGTTGTTGGCGCAGGTGGTACACCTAGCGGTGCTTCCAGGACGTAATTCTTCTGTGCAGCAATGAGGATAATCCTCAAGTTATGGATCTAGTCCGTGTAATTGCTACCATCATCTTTCAACTTTGCTTTCTCAAGGAACGCATTAAAATTCAATGGAACAACAACACGTGCCATCTATCTACAATCAACATAGACAAGCAAGATACTATCAGGTACTAAGTTCATGATAAATTTAAGTTCAATTAATCATATTACTTAAGAACTCCCACTTAGATAGACATCCCTCTAATCCTCTAAGTGATCACGTGATCCATATCAACTAAACCATGTCCGATCATCACGTGAGATGGAGTAGTTTCAATGGTGAACATCACTATGTTGATCATATCTACTATATGATTCACGCTCGACCTTTCGATCTCAGTGTTCCGAGGCCATATCTGTTATATGCTAGGCTCGTCAAGTTTAACCTGAGTATTCCGCGTGTCCAACTGTTTCGCACCCATTGTATTTGAACGTAGAGCCTATCACACCCGATCATCACGTGGTGTCTCAGCACGAAGAACTTTTGCAACATTGCATACTCAGGGAGAACACTTATACCTTGATAATTCAGTGAGAGATCATCTTATAATGCTACCGTCAATCAAAGCAAGATAAGATGCATAAAAGATAAACATCACATGCAATCAATATAAGTGATATGATATGGCCATCATCATCTTGTGCTTGTGATCTCCATCTCCGAAGCACCGTCATGATCACCATCGTCACCGGCGTGACACCTTGATCTCCATCGTAGCATCATTGTCGTCTCGCCAACTTATGCTTCTACGACTATCGCTACCGTTTAGTGATGAAGTATAGCATTACAGGGCGATTGCATTGCATACAATAAAGCGACAACCATATGGCTCCTGCCAGTTGCCGATAACTCGGTTACAAAACATGATCATCTCATACAATAAAATATAGCATCATGCCTTGACCATATCACATCACAACATGCCCTGCAAAAACAACTTAGACGTCCTCTACTTTGTTGTTGCAGGTTTTACGTGGCTGCTACGGGTTGAGTAAGAACCGTTCTTACCTACGCATCAAAACCACAATGATAGTTCGTCAAGTTAGTGCCGTTTAAACCTTCTCAAGGACCGGGCGTAGCCACACTCGGTTCAACTAAAGTTGGAGAAACTGACACCCACCGGCCACCTGTGTGCAAAGCACGTTGGTAGAACCAGTCTCGCATAAGCGTACGCGTAATGTTGGTCTAGGCCGCTTCATCCAACAATACCGCCGAACCAAAGTATGACATGCTGGTAGGCAGTATGACTTGTATCGCCCACAACTCACTTGTGTTCTACTGGTGCATATGACATCTACGCATAAAACCTGGCTCGGATGCCACTGTTGGGGAACATAGTATTTTCAAAAAAAATCCTGCGCACACGCAAGATCATGGTGATGCATAGCAATGAGAGGGGAGAGTGTGTCCACGTACCCTCATAGACCAGAAGCGGAAGCGTTAGCACAACGCGGTTGATGTAGTCGTACGTCTTCACGATCCGACCGATCAAGTACCGAACACACGGCACCTCCGAGTTCTGCACACGTTCAACTCGATGACGTCCCTCGAACTCCGATCCAGCTGCTGAGGGAGAGTTTCGTCAGCACGACGGCGTGGTGACGATGATGATGTTCTACCGATGCAAGGCTTCGCCTAAGCACCGCTACGATATGATCGAGGTGGATTATGGTGGAGGGGGGCACCGCACACGGCTAAGAGATCAAGAGATCAATTGTTGTGTCTATGGGGTGCCGCCTCCTCCATATATAAAGGGGGAGGAGGAGAGGGCCGGCCAAGAGGGTGGCCCGCCCTAGGATGGGGAAACCTACTCCAAGTAGGTTTGCCCCTCCCTTTCCTAGTCCAAGAAGGAGGGGGAGGAAGGAGTGGGAGAGGGGAAGGCAAGGGGGGCGCTGCCACCCCCCTTTTCTTTGTCCTATTAGGACTCAAGGGGAGGGGGGGTGCCTCTTGCCCTGGCCGGCCCCTCTCTCTCTCCACTAAGGCGCAACAAGGCCCATTAGTTCCCGGGGGGGTTCCGGTAACCCCCGGTACTCCGATAAATGTCTGAAACCTTTCGGAACCTTTCCGGTGTCCAAACATAGTCGTCCAATATATCGATCTTTACGTCTCGACCATTTCGAGACTCCTCATCATGTCCGTGATCACATCTGGGACTCTGAACTACCTTCGGTACATCAAAACCTATAAACTCATAATATAACCGTCATCTAACTTTAAGCATGTGGACCCTACGGGTTCGAGAACTATGTAGACATGACCGAGACACGTCTCCGGTCAATAACCAATAGCGGAACCTGGATGCTCATATTGGCTCCTACATATTCTATGAAGATCTTTATCGGTCAAACCACATAACAACATACGTTGTTCCATTTGTCATCGGTATGTTACTTGCCCGAGATTAGATCGTCGGTATCTCAATACCTAGTTCAATCTCGTTACCGGCAAGTCTCTTTACTCGTTCCGTAATACGTCATCCCGCAACTAACTCATTAGTTGCATTGCTTGCAAGGCTTATAGTGCTGTGCATTACCAAGTGGGCCCAGAGATACCTCTCCGACAATCGGAGTGACAAATCCTAATCTCGAAATACGCCAACCCAACAAGTACCTTTGGAGACACCTGTAGAGCACCTTTATAATCACCCAATTACATTGTGACGTTTGGTAGCACACAAAGTGTTCCTCCGGTAAACAGGAGTTGCATAATCTCATAGTCATAGGAACATGTGTAAGTCATGAAGAAAGCAATAGCAACAAACTAAACGATCAAGTGCTAAGCTAACAGAATGGGTCAAGTCAATCACATCATTCTCCTAATGATGTGATCCCGATAATCAAATGACAACTCTTTGTCTATGGCTAGGAAACATAACCATCTTTGATTAACGAGCTAGTCAAGTAGAGGCATACTAGTGACATTCTGTTTGTCTATGTATTCACACATGTATCATGTTTCCGGTTAATACAATTCTGGCATGAATAATAAACATTTATCATGATATAAGGAAATAAATAATAACTTTATTATTGCCTCTAGGGCATATTTCCATCAACCACAGATGCGTTTTTCCATAGGTACCTTTTCTTCGCCACTATATGCATCGATATGACTTCAGTTTTGGCCAAGCTGGGTTGCCTGGATCTTGTGCTTATGCCCTACATTCCCATTAGTTCGGCTAGGGCATAAAGGGAGCACCTCTACGATTGTTATTGTCGGGCCATCCAGATGTGTACCTTAGACTGGGTGAAGCCTAAAGCTAGCGTTCTTAAGGGGATATTCGGTTGGCGAATTAAAGATGTTTCTGCATTCACTCCATTGTGAAACCCCAGAAGTTACTTACTCTGCGATTTTTTCCATCACAGTTCGGACATGCACATTAAATGCATGCACACCCAGGGAAAGGAACCCTTAACGGAACTATTCTCTCTAGAAGATGTTTCTTACATAATGTAATATAACATAACTAGCCGGATACACATTGTCTGTTCAAGCAACTATGACCCCTACGCCTAGTTCCCATGCATACCCCGGCATACTCTACCGTAAGGGTATTTGGAAACACTCCGCACCTTCGGGTCCGGAGGTTGAAGCAAAAAGGTTGCCCATGACAATTGTTCTTATTATCCAGCTAGAAGGAAAGTACATAGTCACTTAGGACTCAAAAATTTCCTCCTCTATACCGTTTAACAGGCAGTCTAATTTACAATCATGTTGGGAGTATCTAGCAGCCACCTCTACTTGGCCATATACTAGACTAACGGGAATTTCTTCCCCTTGACCCTAGCGGTCCGACCCGGGCCATGTGATTTGGATCCAGCTTGGTATATCGTGTTTTTATCATGGCCCAGGCTTCTTGCGCACCCTCTCGGCAGGCCGATATCTTCCACAGTCGGATACGCCGTCGTGCTCCCTTGAACAGCTCTACAAGCTTCTCCATACTCCCTGGAGGGGAGTCGGATGGCCATAAGGCCTTGGCTACACTCCGCATTGCCTGCCGAGCTTGCTCATGCAACTGCGACAGCCCTTGCAGAAGATCACTTGATGATCCGGACACCTTCTCTTCGGGACAACCCATTAATATACCTGCAATCATAGCTATATTAGCTACTTTTACTTCCAAACTGTTATAACATAAATGCGACCACATACTGAATATGCCACCTCGCAGTTTTTTGCTCTCCTTCATGAAGTCGGCTAGCTAAGCTCGCACATCTTTCAGTTCTTCGCCCAGTTTGGTGTTCGAATCCTGGAGCTTCTTTTTCTCCTGAACGACTTTTGTTAACACATGTTCGCCCGCTGCTAGCAGTTTTTTGGCTCCATGTTCTTCGCTTCGAGCGGCATCCAGCTGCTCTCGCAGTTGGTCTAACGATCCAATACAAAGATAAGCAACCATATCAGCATTATTAGTGTACAATTATGATTTCTCGATGGAGGGAAACATTACCGGGGGATGCCTTCTGCGATTTCTCTAGTTCGCCATTGGCAGCAGACAGCTGGCTCCAACACTTTTCTAGTTCCCGAGTTAACAGGGTGTTCTTCTCGATAAGCACCTGGTTGTACATTGATCCTTAAATCAGTTGTTTCAACTACTTTAAGTCTCGGGGGCTACCGGCATATGGTTATCATAGTCAGACAAAACAAACTTACCTGCACATCTTTTAAATGTTGTTTTGTGGCTCTATTAAGCCCATCTCGAGCAGCTCGGATATATGCATCGGCCGAGCTGAAGGCGTTAAATGACTCTTCTGAAAAGCCAGTGTCTCGTAAAACGGTCATGCGGCGCCGATGATTCATGGCGCTCTCCACTTCCGAGTTGGTGACGGATACATCATCTGAGTCCTCGGCTGGATGACAGTCCGGCGTCAACCTCGCATCAGCCCCCATCTTCACGGCGGGATTTGAATCCTGGCTGCGGGAAGTATGACCGACCGGACCCCCCGATATAGTCCGGCACACCTTTTTCCCGATACAGGGTAAACGGAAAGATCATAGTTGGATGTAACTGCAAAGGTGCATACTTGCAAATTCATACCTCTTTGATGAAGGCTCGGTCGTATCTTTGTTTGCCTTCCTCTTAGAAGGCTTGCCTGGTATGGGGGACGCTCTCTTCGGAGAACGCTTCCCCTTCTAAGCACAGGACAGTGCGGTGGGTAAGGAGGAATGAGAAAACTCTTTTGGATAAGGTGTCTTCGGATTACTTACACGTGAAGCAGGAAGGAGGCCGGGGTAATCGGCGATAATGGGCACATATGTACCGTCGTAGCTCGTCTGATAGAATATTCCATCCTCAAGCTCCACAAATATGTCCGGGTCTTCCTCATATCCGGGGTCGAGATCCCGGTTGCGATTCTCCGGCTGAGGGGCAGGGTCATGGATCCCCTCGACAGCCTTTCATCATTCTTTTTATGCACAAGATAAGATGCTGCCTATCAAGAATGATTCAGGGACAAGAATAAAATAGTGGAGCTGAACCTTACCCAGCTGGGAGGATTATACATGGAAAACCCGTCTCGAATTTGGAGATGGGTGAACTCCTTCTTCCCCCCTTTATACAGCTCGGCCAGTATTTTGGCTAGGGCGGCAGGAGTCTTCGAGCCCTTTCGGCCATAGTGTGAGGCATCGTCTTCTTCATGGTAATGCCACATGGGCAGCCCTCTCTATTGAAGTGGCTGGACCCCCCGCGTCATTGAAATCGCCATCACATCGGCTATTGACTATCCGTACTGGGCAAGCGTCTTGATCTTGCCCAGAAGCAGGTTGATCTCTGCACTATCCTCTTCCTCGAGGCTCTGAGGACGCCAGCTATGGCGTTTCTTCAGCGGAGCATTTGAAAACTCGGGGAGGCCCATGCGGATGGGGTCGGGTAGAGCAACATCGTCGATGTAGAACCATTCAAAAGGTCACTCTTCAGGAGCTTTCTTTGGCGTGCCGGACAGGTATCCGGTCCCGGCGATGCTCCACACTTCGGCTCCTCCCACTTCAAAAATTGACCCACCTTGATTGCGAGGGACAAGGCAGAACAGTCTTCTCCACAAATCAAAATGGGCCTCGCAACCCAGGAATAGTTTGAATAAAGCGACATAACCCACAATGTGCAGGACGGAGGCCGGGGTAAAATTATGCAGTTGGAGGCCGTAGTACCCAGAAGCCCTCAGAGGAATGGGTGAATTAGAAATCCCACGGCCCTCAGAAGATAGGGGACGAAGCACACTCATTCTCCCGCAGACGGATTGGGGAAATCCTCCGCCTGGGTTTTGCCGTTGAAGGAGGCCAGTCCTGCTCGAACAGGGACCAGATCTGCAGGAAGGAGAAATCCCTGCTTTGCAGCTTCACCAATTGGCTGTGGGGCACGGAGCACCTCTCCCACTCACCTCTCTCTAGGTTGGAACAGGAAGAGGAGCTGGGAATGTTGGCCATGTTGGAATGGTTTCGCCTGGCAGTATCTGAGGATTTTCTCCATGTGATGCTGAAAGGATCTGAGATCCAATCCCCTTAAATAGACATTCTTTCTTGCAGGGCTAGGGTGTTATTTGCAAAAAATACCCTGACCATCCACATTCGCCCGACACGTGGAGGATGAGGTCATAAATGCACATAAGCCGAGGAGTGCGACATTGAATTGAAAGCCGAACACATTACTTGGAAGACGTTGGAGGAGGAACCCGCCTTGCAATGCCGAAGATAGTCTACGCACCGAACACCTCGTCATTGAAGCCTGGTTCGGGGGCTACTGAGGGTGTCCGGGACTAAGGGGTCCTCGGGCGTCCGGCCTGTTAGCCATGGGCCGGACTGATGGGCTGTGAAGATACGAAGACCGAAGACTGCACCCGTGTCCGGATGGGACTCTCCTTGGCATGGAAGGCAATCTTGGCGACCGGATATGTAGATTCCCTTCTTTGTAACCGACCTTATGTAACCCTAGATCCTCCCGGTGTCTATATAAACCGGAGGACTTAGTCCGGATAGGAGAGACTCATTATCATAGCCATACAAGCTAGACCTCTAAGGTTTAGCCATTACGATCTCGAGGTAAATCAACTCTTGTAATACTCCTATTCATCAATATCAATCAAGCAGGACATAGGGTATTACCTCCATAGAGAGGGCCCGAACCTGGGTAAACATCATGTCCCTTGTCTCCTGTTACCATCGACCTTAAACGCACAGTTCGGGACCCCCTACCCGAGATCCGCCGGATTTGACATCGACATCGAGTTCATACCAGCTTCTCTCATCTCAGTCAGTCCATCATATATCGTCATTATTTCCTTTCACTTGCATGACCGAACGGTGTGGATAATAATAATAGTGCACATGCATTGGACTAAGCTGGAATCTGCAAGCATTTAATACACAGGAGATGACAAGGTAATATGGGCTCTTGGTTAGGTCAACAATAATGCATTGGAGAGCCACTCAACATTTTCATCATGGTCTTCTCCTCTCGACCCCCAAAGAAAGGAAATAAAACTATTTACACGGGAAAGCTCCCAACAAGCAAAAGAAGAACGAGAAATCTTTTTGGGTTTCTTTTAATTACTACTACTACAAGCATGGAAAGTAAACTAGCTAAAAGCTACAACATTTTTTTGGGTTTTCTTAAGGTTTTTTCAAACATATAAGAAGAATGTTGGAAAACGAAATTAAGCTAGCATGGATAGTACCTTGAAAAAGTATGAGCACCGACAACTGGCATGAGTGTGTGAACATGAATGTAATGTCGGCGAGGAATACGTACTCCCCCAAGCTTAGGCTTTTGGCCTAAGTTGGTCTATGGCCACGGGTCAAAGATGCCCTCTCCGGTGTATGGAGGAGTGTCCTCTAGGTGCCACTGGTTGGCGATCTCCTCCGGATCCCATTGATAAACAGACTGTCGATAAGGATCAAGGGGTGGCTCCGGCTCAGGCTCTGGAGCTGGTATCCGGCTCCAGTATACATGAACGGCCTCCGGCAAAACGAGGTACGTGCCTGAAAATATGTTAAACAAAGAGGGCACAGGCAAGGTAATAATCTCATAGTAGTTTTTATCAAAAAAACAATTTATACTTAAGCATCTTCTTCTTATCTTTAACAATGAAATCATGTGCTACCATACTCTAATAATTTAGAAAAATAGGGGGCAGCAACTTTTCCTCTTTCTCATAATGCCTAATAGGTATCCTAAAGTGTGCAGCAAGGCGCGAAGCAAAGATGCCTCCAAAGATGGGGCCTTTTGTACGGTTCAGATTTAACCATTTAGCAACAATAATGCCTAAACTGAAAGTGGTATCATGAAACAAAGCATGGCGCAAAATAACAATATCAGGGGCACTGAGATTTCCACTGTTCCCGCGACCAATTAAGCATCTACTAGCAAATATTGCAAAGTAACGTAGAACATGAAAATGTGTGCTAGTAATTCTTGCATCGGAAACTTTCCTCGTTTCCCCAACAGCAATCATATCAATAAACCCCTCCACATCATTATGATGTGGTTCCTCTATGCTACCTGAGGGAGTCCTGGAATAGGGGGTCCTCGGACAACCGGACTATATACTTTGGCCGGACTGTTGGACTATGAAGATACAAGATTGAAGACTCCGTCCCGTGTCCGGGTGGGACTCTCCTTTGCGTGGAAGGCAAGCTTGGCAATTACGATATGTAGATCTCCTCCCTTGTAACCGAATCTGTGTAACCCTAGCCCCCTCTGGTGTCTATATAAACCAGAGGGTTTGGTCCGTAGGACAACAACAATCATAATCATAGGCTAGCTTCTAGGGTTTAGCCTCTATGATCTCGTGGTAGATCAACTCTTATAATACTCCTATCATCAAGATCAATCAAGCAGGAAGTAGGGTATTACCTTCATCAAGAGGGCCCGAACCTGGGTAAACATTGTGTCCCCCGCCTCCTGTTACCATCCGCCTTAGACGCATAGTTCAGGACCCCCTACCCGAGATCCGCCAGTTTTGACACCGACATTGGTGCTTTCATTGAGAGTTCCATTGTGTCGTCACCATAAGGCTTGATGGTTCCTTCGACCATCGGCAACGATGCGATCCAGGGTGAGGTTTTTCTCCCCTGACAGATCTACGTATTCGGCGGCTTCCCACTGCGGGCCAACTTTCTTGGCCATCTGGAGCAGATCGAGAGCTACGCCCCTGGCCATCAGGTCAGGTTTGAAAACTTAAACTATACTGCAGACATCCGCGGAGACGTGATCTTCGACGGATTCAAGCCCATGTCAGGTGCGCCGCATAGTCACGACGAGCATGACTTAGCTCTACCGCCGGACGGTGTTCAGGAGATCACACCTATGGATACTCCGGCCCTCAATCCGCAGCAGATCATGTCGTCCGAGGACGGGTGGATGGACCCCGCCACGGAGGCCGCACACTCAGCGGCGATAGAGCCGAATACTGAATTCACCCCCTATGAGACCTGTGTTGTCGGACCCTTGGATTCATCCCCAGCCACAGGCTCTGAACCGCCTGCGTCCGTGCCTATCGAATCTGATTGGGCACCAATCATGGAGTTTACCTCCGCGGATATCTTTCAACACTCGCCCTTGGCCGACGTGCTAAATTCATTGAGGTCTCTCTCCTTATCAGGAGACCCTTGGCCGAACTATGTCCGGCTTGAGTGGGAAGCGGACGACAGAGAAATTCGTTCCCCACCAACCACCCACTTAATAGCCACTGTCGATGATTTAACCGACATGCTTGATTTCGACTCCAAAGACATTGAAAGTATGGACGACGATGCAGGAGAGGAACAGGAACCACCACCCACAGGGCGCTGGACAGCCACTTCATCACACGATATATACATGGTGGATACACCCAAAGAAAACAATGACAAGGAACGGAAGGATGCAGCGAAGGATAATCCCCTCGAGAAGCAACCAAAGCGACGACGTAGGCGCCGCTCCAAATCCTGCCTCGACAAAAACAGCGATAACAACGTTGGAAAGAATAATACCCCGGTCGACTACCAAGGAAACGATGATCACATGGACCCAGCAATAGAGCAGGATGAACCAGCGGACGGCGAACATAGTACGGAGCTGCTACCCGATCACGGCGACGCCAAGGGTAAAGCTAATCAACCTGTCTCCGGAGAGGAGAACAGTCCGGACGATGATGCACTCATCATCCCGAAAAGGCACTTGGAGCAAGAGAACCTCCACAGAAGGCTTACTGCCACCGCTAGGAGTCTAAAGAAGCAGAAGCAAAGGCTTAAAGCCGCACAAAATACACTCAACAGTAGATGGAACAAAGTGCTCGACACTGAAGAAAAGTATGGTGGCAGTCGCCACACAAAGAGCTATCCAAAGCGCAAGCTGCTGCCTGAATTCGATGACGAGGCTTTAGATCCTACACAGCCGAAAAATAAAACGACCGATCTGCCGGATCGACCACCCCGTGGCTGCGATAGGGCGGCTAACAATGTCGAACATAAGTCAGTACACGATTTACATGAGGACTTGCACCAAAAAGCTGGACTTACCAGGTCCATCTACGGATCTAGGAACCGTGCTCCGTAACAGAATCAAAACCGAACACTACAACCGTTAGAATGCCATGACACATCCAAATACAGGGGTGCCGCGCACCCCCTATGCTTCACCGATGAGGTGCTGGATCACGAATTTCCCGAGGGATTCAAACCCGTGAACATAGAGGCATACGACGGAACGATAGACCCTGTGGTCTGGATCGAGGACTTTATCCTCCATATCCACATGGCTCGCGGAGATGACCTCCACGCCATTAAATACTTGCCCCTCAAGTTGAAAGGACCAACTCGGCACTGGCTGAAGAGCCTCCCCGAAAACTCAATTGGAAGTTGGGAAGAGCTTGAGGATGCTTTTAGGGCTAATTTTCAAGGGACCTATGTCCGACCTCCGGATACAGACGATTTAAGTCACATAATTCAACAGCCCGGAGAGTCAGCCCAAAAGTTTTGGAACAGATTCCTCACTAAGAAGAATCAAATTGTCGACTGCCCAGACACCAAAGCCTTAGCGGCTTTCAAACATAGTGTCCGGGACGAATGGCTCGCCAGACACCTCGGCCAGGAAAAACCAAAGACAATGGCAGCCCTAACAAGCCTGATGACCCGCTTTTGCACAGGCGAAGATAGTTGGCTAGCCCGTAGTGGCACCAGCGACCGAGACACTTCCGAAGTCAGGGATGGCAATGGAAAACCACAACGCAATAAAAGCAAGTGTCGAAACAGTGAAGACAGCCCAGACAACACGGTGGTAAACGCCGAATTCAGGTGCTCTAGACCCGCTCAACGGAAAAAGCCATTCAAAGGCAGCAGAGATGAACCGTCCAGCCTAAACAAGATTCTAGACAGATTATGTCAGATTCATGGCACCTCCGACAAACCTGCAAATCACACCAATAGAGAATGTTGGGTCTTCAAGCAGGCCGGCAAGCTAAACGCCGAACACAAGGGGAGGGAGACACCAAGTGAACACAAGGATGAGCCTCGCCAGCAAAACACTGGGGGACAGAAAAATTCCCACCAGAGGTCAAAACAGTGAACATGGTTCACGTAACGAAGAGGAGGAGCAAACGCGCACTCCGAGACGTATGCGTCGTGGAGCCCGTCACCCCCAAGTTCAACCCCTGGTCGGCCTGCCCAATCACTTTTGATCGTAGGGATCACCCGACTAGTATTCGGCATGGAGGATCGGCTGCCTTGGTACTAGACCCAATAATTGACAGATACGATCTCACCCGAGTCCTTATGGACGGCGGAAGTAGTCTTAATCTGATATATCAGGACACAGTCGGCAAAATGGGGATAGACCCGACAAGAATCAGCCAAAGCAATACTACCTTTAAAGGAGTAATACTAGGCCCGGAGGCCCACTGCACGGGCTCTCTAGTACTAGAGGTTGTATTCAGTTCTCTCGACAACTTCCGAAGTGAAAAGTTAACCGTCGACATCACTCCATTCTGAAGCGGCTATCAAGCACTACTCGGAAGAACAACCTTCGCTCGTTTTAATGCAATAGCGCATTACGATTATCTTAAGCTTAAGATGCCCGGTCCACGTGGCATCATCATAGTTAGCGGAAACATAGAGCGTTCCTTACGTGCGGAAGAATGTGTGGCGGTTTTAGCAGCCGAACACTGAGCGGCCTCTACAACCAGAATAAATGATCGGTCGTCAAGACCGCGGACACGGCTAGACGAGTCCGGTGCACCACTAGCTGTAACAGCTCAGATAAACCTAAGACTGGGTTGATGGATATACCCCCATAGGTGGTGCTAGGGGCTTCCCACACGTAAAAAGGACTACAGTTTGGCCTCACCTTATTTAGATTGAATTTTAATGGTTTATTAAGAATAACCAATATTTTGCACGTAAACTTTCACCCGGGTTTTTCTCTCTTACAGATGATCATCGTGCTACACCCCTCCAGGATACGGCACAAAGGAGACACAGGCGCAGACGTGCAGCAGGGCCCCATTCAAAGGTTTATTTTTAGATTAAGACCCTGTGTAAACCTTTTTTACTCTCTCTTGTTGCTTCACACCATCCGAATACTCAACATAACCAAGAGAGATGCTGGCGGTATTGGCATTTCGTCACATCAGCCTAATGCACGTACCTGGAAATTCAGGGCTTACTTATCGAGGGCGTTACTTAGCCCAGTATACGTTGTAAAGACCAAATACCTTAGGGAGTGTTCGGCGTTGCGAGTTTGGCCTTATATGCATCAGCTCCGAATCATGTCTTTGGTCAATAGTTGGGTTTGCCCGGCTCCCGTGTTTTGCTACCTTACGTTCTGCTCCATCAGCTAAGGTGGCACCAGGAGAACTATTGCGATTGTGCCCTGGTTCATCTGGATGAGCACCTTAGTAGAGGAAGCCGAAAACTGACTGTCATGATGAAGTGCGAGACTAGTCAACCACTCGAGGACTCAGCGGAATCTTCTCAATTCCTCCGCATTAACGAAGGACCGGTTTCCCGGTCATGTATGTACGCGCATCGTATTCGGATAAGCGCGGAAGTACCAGGGGCTATATAGTAGCCCCACTGTCAAACTCCTATGGCTAAGTGAAAGTGTTAAAGCAATATAGTCCGATTACCTTCTTCACCGCGCTATCACCTCCTTAATGGACCAAGACGTTGGATCAAGTGTGAATACGCGCTTTTCCGAACACCCCCGCATTATATGTGTGGGGGCTGAAGCCGATGACTGCAAACTTTCAGGTTATATACATACATCAACGGCCGCACATGAGTCATCATAATACTTTCAGGCAAAAGTATAAACATAGCCTTTATAATCCAAATAGCGTTGTTTTTACAATTGGGATACATGTCACTCGAACATGATACTCTTCGAGCACGGAGCCTCTATTAAACGAGCGCCTTCTAGAACTTCTTCAAAATAGTGCTCGACCGAGACCTGGCCTATGGCTGAACCCTGGGTTGCAATAGCGGTGGCATCCATCTCTGCCCAGTATGTCTTAACACGAGCAAGAGCCATCCGCGCACCCTCTATGCACGCTGACCTCTTTACGGCGTCGATATGCGGCATAGCACCAAGGAATCGTTGCACTAAACTAAAATAACTATTTGGCCTTGGTCCTTCCGGCCAAAGATGATCCACGACAGACCTCATGGCAAGCCCGGACAACCTATGGAGCTCAGCCCACTCGGCCATTTGCTCATATAACAGCAGCGGACACGTTGGAGCACTGAACTGCAACCAGAACAACTTTTCCACTTCGTGATCTTTTTGATCTTTGAAAAATGCAGTCGCATCAGGAGCACTCATTGCCAAGTCCACGTACGAGTCTGCAGTACTCCATAATTGATCCAGAGGGGCATACTTTGGATCTCCAAACTTCATCCGCAACAAAAAGGGCTTCCCAGCCATGATATCTCCGGCTTGACGAAGCTCCTCCTTCGCTGCTCTGATTTTAGAGCGGGTTTCCTTGGCTACTACCATGGCTTTCTTCAGGTCTGCCGTTTTTGCTTGGCTTTCCTTTTCAAGAAGCTCATACCGGGTGGCGGCATCCTTCAGCTCAACAGCCATCTTGGCTATTTTATCTTTGCTCTTGCGATGAACAGCCTGTTCGGCTCTTAAGTCTTCGGCCACCTTTAGGGCGGCCGCATCACTCCTCCTGGCTTGTTCCTTGGCTCAGGCAAGTTCCGTCCGAAGGGTCTCCACGGCGGCAGCTCCATCTGTAGTCACAACATATTATAGATACTAGCATCATGTTCCTCTTAATATTTGTTGACCACCCGAAAATACATACCCTGTGCCTCGTCAAGCCGCTTGTTCACAAGCGCAATGTCGGCATCTGCCGCGTCAAGTTGCCGGCTCAGTCCGGCAAACTCAGCAGTCTGGCCAGCCACCAGACCGTCAGCCACCTGCACATCAAAGCAGCGCGATCATTACCTGGGACTATGATCCTATGTTTGCCGCCTCTGGACAGCAACCAGAGTCTCAGAAGCTATTATCTGCATAGAGCACACCAAGTGTGTGTGGTACCGTCAAAAAATTTATATATTACTTTGCGTACCTCAAAGCCTCTTAGCAGGCTCGTAAAAGCTTCATGCAACCCACTTGCGGCGGATGAGATCCTCTCAACCACCGTACCCATTAAAGTATGATGCTCCTCTGAGATAGCCGCTTGCTCCAAAAGACCCATCGGTACGTCCAGTTGTGCACCGGACAATCCCGGACTCTTTCTGTTGCTGCCCTTAGGAGCCGAATACTCCGGACTCCGGGTGGCCGAAGGGTTACCTTCTGGCCTTGGCGGATCAGGAGAAATCCTCCGTGATGACACCTCGGGGTCGTCCGCCCCAGGAGGCGGGGAGACAGGGGGAGGCGTTTCGCTCTCCATCATCTCCGTAAGAAGATCCCCCGAAGACGAACTCTGTCGAGAAGGGCTACGATCCGGACTGCGAGACATATGTCTCGGTTATTGTCCTCAGAGATAAAGCAGGATGTATTTACCAAAAGTACTCTTGTTCACTTACAACTCGGTGGAGAGCTGATCCCCTTGCAGGCACTGTGCGGTAAGGATGCCCTCCGGGGCAGGGCCCCCTGGCGAAGGTTTATTCCCACGTTTGGAAACCCTTGTTTCCAATTCTTCAGAGGCGGTCCTTTTCCTTCCTTGGGGAGAGGGAATTTCAGATTCTTCTCCCCGATTATCCTCCTTCGTGGAGACACTAATTCCCCCGGTTTGGATGAGTAATGCATGAGGCCCACTTTCGGCTTTTTATTCCTCCCTTTATCTTCCCCTGATGGCACTTGATAAGGTGCGTGCTCAAGCATCCTGGCTAGTACAGGATCCGGTGAGCCTTCGGGAAGGGGGGCTGAACACTTAATCATCTTCGCCTTTCTTATACAGTCCTGGCCAAGAGCAATTTTTTCAGAATGATGTTATGACAAATGAAAAGATAGCGTGTTCGACCGCAGAATTACTTACGTGGGTATCTGGACGATTGCAGTTTAGACCCGCATCATCGGTGGTGTCCGGACACTTTATTCGTGATCCGAAGAACAATCCCTACATCCCTTCGAGCGTCACACCAAAGAATTGCTGAATAGTTTGCGGTCCTTCTGAGTTGAACTCCCACATACGGAGAGGTCGATGTTGGCATGGCAGGACCCGACGAACTAGCATGGCTTGCATTACCTTGACAAGGTTGACATCTCTCTTGAGGAGGTCTCGGATGTGACTCTGCAATGTCGGCACGTCATTAACTGGCCCCCAGTCCAGCCCCTTGTTGACCCATGATGCCAGTTGTGGCGGGAGGCCCGAACGGAAGGCGGGGGCAGCTACCCACTTAGTACTTCGGGGAGTTGTGATGTAAAACCACTCCCGCTGCCATAAGTCGAACATCTCCAAGAAGGAACCCTTTGGCCATGGAGCATCAACGCCTTTACTTATTATGGCACCTCCACAGTCTGCGTGTCGCCCATCAATCATTTCGACTTCACATTGGAAGTCTTGAGCCATAATCCGAAGTGTGGGGTGATGCGGAGGAAGGCCTCACACACGACGATAAACGACAAGATGTGAAGGATGGACTCTGGAGCTAGATCATGGAAGTTGAGCCCGTAATAGAACATGAGCCCTCTAACAAAGGGATCAAGACTAAAGCCTAGCCCTCGGAGGAAGTGGGAAACAAATATGACACTCTCGTTGGGTTCGGGAGTGGGGATGACCTGCCCTTAAGCAGGCAGCCTGTGCAAAATTTCGGCGGTCAGATACCTGGCTTCTCTTAGCTTCTTGATGTCCTCTGTCGGATTTCGAGTTCCGGCAGACCCTTGAGATTCGAAAACTGGGGTGCGCACGGAGATTTCGCCTTCTACCTACCTGCACCCCTCCGCCTCGCTAAGATCTAAGCTATGGAAAGAACAACACAAGAGACATAGGGTTTATACTGGTTCGGGCCACCATTGTGGTGTAATACCCTACTCCATTGTGTGGTGTGGTGGATTGCCTCTTGGGCTGATGATGATGAGTAATACAAGGAAGAACAGCCTCGCGAGGGTATGTTCTTGGCTGGGGGGATGAACTGCTAGGAGGAGTTCAGTCACCCTTCTCTCTCTCTCTTCTCGATTGCGATCCGACTTCGATGCTGGGTTGGCCGATTCTCGATCCTTCTACCCTGTGGGTGGCTAGTCCTATTTATAGGCAAAGGCCCTGGGCCTCTTCCCCAAATATTGAGCGGGAAGGGCGCCAACAATTGGCCATTTTGAAGGGGAACATCTGGTACACTTATCCTGACTAAAGTTGGTCCTCGCCTGCCAAAGACTCTGGTGGTGACGCTGGCTTGGGCTCCACAATGACATCCTTCCTGCCGTTGGACTGGTCTTGGTCTCGTTGCACCGAAACAGGTGCCTTTGCTTGATGCTCTCTCCTGCGCTTGCTCCCTTTGCACCAAAGAGGAAAGGAGGACACTGCACGGGCTGGCGCCCGCCTGGCGCCCTTGGTCGTCATGGCTTGTGTCACGGGCACCTCGTGAGGTACCTCGCCTTGATCTCTCTGCCTCCTCGCGAGCCAGCCTGATGCGGCCGTGCCTGAGGAAGCTTCGTGTCGTCCACTCCGCGAGGCTTGGCCCCTCGCGAGGGTCTTGGGTTGGTGTTGATGAAGATGGGCTGTGCTGGGCCCCCTTTGAGCCACGCCGCAGGCCGCAGGTGTCAGGACCCCGACTCAATGCCACATCGATCTAGCATGTAACACCTCATATCACTTTGCGGCCTCACGCACGGTATTCCCACGGGTGTCGCCTTACCTTTCCCCGGGACCGTTTGCGCCTTTTGGCTCACGTATATGATGATGTCGCTAGCATCCATATGATAAAGAGCCCGGGCTGACATGACTAGTCGTAAACCCAAAGTGGCACAGACTTACAGGGACAGGCATCCATGACCCAACATCGAACGTGTCGGTCATCAGCAAGTGGGTCTGGGCTGTAGCACTGGGCTAGCAGGACTCCGGTAAACCGGGCTGTAGCGGGCTAACAGGGCTCCGGTACTCAATGCGTGACATTTCCCCAAAGGGACAGACACAGGAACGAAGAAGGACACATGCCGGCCAGCCTAAGTGTTCCGAAGCAGTAGCAGGCTACCATGGCTCAATGGAAACACTAGGAGACATTTCCCGGTAAGAGAGGCTACTAAGGATAAACAACTAGATAGTTAGATCCCACACATACCAAGCATTTCAATCATACACACAATATGCTCGATATGTGCAAATACAACAAGGCATCACAACATGACTCTACGACACAAGTATTTATTCATTAGGCTCCGGGGAGCGAGATATTACAAACAGGGGTCTCACGACCCAACATTCAGAGCATACAAATCAAAGCACAAGCGGAAGCTATCATGTCTGAGTACAGACATCTATAAATGAAAAAGGCTTGAAAGCCTGACCATCTACCAAATCCTGCCGAGGCACAAGATCGTAGCTGAGGTAACAAGCTAAACGTCGAAGTCCACGCGGAACTACTAGCGAGACCGAAGTCTCTCTGCAAAAACATAAAATAGGCAAACGTGAGTACAAATGTACCCAGCAAGACTTACATCAGAACTAACTACATATGCTTCATTATCAACAAGGGGATGTGGGGTTTAACTGCAGCAAGCCAGCTTTGACTCGGTGGCTATCCTAAACTACGACCGCAAGTAACTCTTTTGAGGTGGCGCACACGAGTCCACATATTCACCATATCAATACACCACTATGGATCCGCTCTCGTCTCCCTACGAGAACGCCATCCATAGCACTCACGCTTATCTTGCGTATTTTAGAGTATCCACTTTCACTTGTCTATGAACTGATATAAGCAACCCAGAAGTCCTTTACCGCGGACACGGCTATTCGAATAGATGATGTTAACCCTGCAGGGGTGTACTTCTTCACACACGCTCTCACCACTTACCGCCGTTTACACGACATGTACTCGGCAACCTTCAAGCGGAAGCCCAACGTGGGTGTCGGCCACGGCCTGCCTAAACTCTCAAGTCTCTAGTCCAGGTTTATCGCCTATTCGGGTTCCATCCATGAGGAGATCCGGCCGGAGTTTCGCTCACAGCCCCAAACGATGTGAACAGGGTTCCCGAGACACCAAACGGGCGCCCGGTACACCGTGCCACGTGCCTACCGCATCACAGCCCACCCCTCCGGTCAGCGCTGCCCACGGCCTCCAGCATACTACAAACACCAGAAACTACTTGCAACTCCTGGACAGAGGACAAGGGTGATTAAGAAGCCGAGAGGGTCCATTGGTTTCGGGCCCAATGCGTGGTAGTAGCTGAATCATGGATCACAAACACAGAACTCAGTTCCTGAGGACGGCTTCAATGAGACAACCCACCATGTACTCCTACATGGCCTCTCACCGCTACCTTTACCAAATCGTGTTCACACACTTAGCTCACACACAGTAGGACATGTTCGCACACCTCTGATTCATTCCCGATGAATCAGACCTGACACAACTCTAAGCAATAGCAGGCATGACAAACAAGCATGAATGAGTAGGCACAACAGGGCTCAAACAACTCCTACTCATGCTAGTGGGTTTCATCTATTTACCGTGGAATGACAGGTCATGCAAAGGATAAAGGGGTTCAGCTACCGCAGCAAGTAACAGTTGAATCGTTGTTGTCCTAATGCAGTAAAAGAGAGCAGGAGCGATAGAGTGGGATTGTATCGGAATGAACAAGGGGGTTTTGCTTGCCTGGCACTTCTGAAGATAACATTGAGTCTTCATCAGTGTCAACGATCACAACGTCGGAACATCGTCTACCGGGAGGGAACAGATACCAGCAACAAAGAAGAAATACAATCAATGCAATGCACAATATGATGCATGCTCATGACATGGCAATATGAATGTGTTTTGAGCTAATGCAACTAGCAACAGATTAAATGAAGTTGGTTTGAATACAAGATTCAAATTCAAACTCCATATGTGATTATTCAAATGCCATTTAATTGATTTGTGCTAAACAGCAGCTATAAGTTGTTCTAACATGCATGAAAATGGTACAGATGGATTCCTTGAATTTTTCTGATAATTTTTCATATATAAATTATTTAATTTGGAGTTACGGTTGAATTTCTATGATTTATTGAAGTTTAGGGCATTTTCTGAAATTTCCTGAATATTAATAATTCCAGTAATTCATTAATGCGTCAGCCTGACGTTAGTGTGACGTCAGCAGGTCAACAGGGGCTGGTCCGGGTCAAACCTGACGTTCAGGACCCACATGTCTGCTGCACAGTGATTTAACAGAGTTTAATTAACTTAACTAAATTGTTAGCCAGGTTAATTAAACGGTAGGGCCCACCGGTCAGTGGCCCTAGGCCTGGGTTAGCGGGGGTGGTTAGGCCCTAATGACCGGCCACGTCGGATTCGCTGGCGGTTGGACGAAGGCGACGACCCAGAGTGGCGGTGGCTCGCCGGAGTTGCGCCAGAGACGACAGATCGACGCGCCAAGGGCACCAGGAGGTAGCCCGTGCCCGTGCGCATCTAGGGGAACCAACGGGAGGTGCGGGGGTGGCCGGGGTTCGCCGGAGTGGAGCCCGAGGCGGCGGCCGGAGCTCGGGGGTTCGCGGGACCGGCGCTGCGGTGCACGGGAGGACGAGTGGTTAGGTGCTTTGGGTTCCTAAGGTTGCGGTGAGCACGCCGGTGGGCTCGGGAGCGAGCTGCGGTGGCTGTGGCCACGGCCACGCCATGGCCGGCGGCAAGGAGCAATCGGATCCGGTGAAAAGAGCGGCTAGAGTACGGGAACGAGCGCGAGGAGGAGGGGGAATGGAAGAGTAGCTCACATCGGATCTGGTGGAGGCAACGACGAGGCCGGGGAGGGGCTGGAGCTCGCGAATCCTCGAAAGTTCGCCGGCGGCCGAAGGTTGGGGGCGAGCTTGAGGGCGACGCTGCAGGGCTTCCGGAGGGCCGTGGATCGGTGGGGAGGAAGAGGGGGTCGGGGCGGAGCTTCCTGGGGCGTCGGTGAGGCGTGGGGTGGCCGGTGGCCACGGTGGTTCTCGTCGGCGGCGGCGGGCGCGTTCAGTGAGGAGAACAGAGGAGGGAGAGAGTGTTCCGGGGAGAGAGAGGAGAGGGGCACGGGGAGAGTAGGAGAGGGTCGAGGGGGCCGCGTGGCGTCACCGGGGCGTCGAGGAGGAGCCAAGCAGGCTGGGAGGGAGGAGGTGGCCGGGGCGCGTGGCCGCGCGCGCCGGGCGCGTGCCCGTCCTCCTGGCAGGGAGGAAGACGACAGGGGAGGGGTGGAGATGGGCTGGGCCGGAAGTGTTGGGCCGTCCAGGTGGGCTTCGGTGAGCGCCAGGTAAGTCCAGGTAAGTTTCTGTTCTTTTATTGTTTTTCTGTTTCTCTTTTATACTTTGCCACTGTTTTTTTCAAATTAAAACAAATCCAAAACAGTGCCAGATATCCTCTGAATAATTTATGTTGCTAGATGGACTTTTCCAACAGCACATAAAGCATTTCAGAGTTATTTGAAAATATATCCCATATATTATGAATATAATTCCAAATTCAAATACAATAATGATTTAAATTCAGTGCTCAAAATATTCCTCAAAATGTTCATTATTTTTGGTTTGGTGCAAAACCCTTGCCAAAATATAACCAACATTATTTAAGGCCATTTTGGAAACATTGAATGCATTTTCCAGGGTTCTTTGCCCCTCTTTTATTTAAGTTTTTGAGGCTTCCAAAATTCCTCAGTTCAAGTTTCAAAAATTTAAACATGATGCACACATGGAAGCAAACATAGGTCAGGCCAGGACTAGGGATGTGACAACTCACCCCCACTAAACAAAAATCTCGTCCCGAGATTTAAGCGTAGGGTAAGGTGAAGGGGGAACGCAACTAGCACAATCTTCACAATCCAGGTTGCACTTCAAATGAACGTTGATTCAAACACCATCTTTGTCTCGAAGTCTTCCTCTGAGAACTCCAACTATCATGTCAGCGAGAGGAAAGGGAAGACCCTAAAAGAATTGTTCTTCTCGAGGGTCGAACAACTCAGGATTAACCCACGGATTGAGACATAGCAACATCTCTCGAGCTGAGAGACGAAGCACACATCCATAGGAATGGAGTGAAGCAGATGACAAAGGTTCACTAGGTAGACAACAATTTCACGCTTAAGAAGGTGGTAAACGATTGTCAACGTAGCGAGGAGTTTGAGTTGCCACGATACCATAACGATGCACCTTAGGGAAGGTGACTCGTAGAAATATCCACTTAAGTGGCAAAAAGAATTACCTTTGATTCAAAGATCCTTGAAACTCTTTATACCAGGTTAAGGCAAATCATAATCGATCATTTAGAGGGGTTCGGTAGAATGGCATACCCGAACTTGGATGATGTGGATTACCTTGTTGAAGACAACGTAATGGATGAATTTGCTTATCACCGGAAATGGAAGAGACCCATGGTAGAATGGCACATTGGCGGTGCAAGCTGGGAACAAAATGCAAATGCTGGGAATGATTCTGGTAACTGGGAAAGGACCCAACAATAGAGAGTGAATTCACTGTTTGAAAGGTCATAGCATTGCCGAGGAAACTGAGAGGAATCCCAGTTAGAGCCGATGATAACACGTAGCGCTTGTGCGTGCTCTCAAGAACTTGAGCATTTCCACAATCATCAAGGTTTTATCAACATCCGTGTCAAGGGTGCTGACAACACAACATACTACCATGATGAATAGCGATGGACGATGCAGATGCAAAGGAGGATAACACTTTCTCAGATTTCACCTTAGCGAGGCCAAGGGAACGAAATCTGGATGATCGACCGAGAGACATTTAGCACTCCTCTTCTAATGTTCTCCTTGATGTGCTAGTGTAACCCATTCATAGATATGGTTTGATATCTAGAACATCAAGTAAAAAGGTCGGACTTCAGAACACAGAAATCCATAGGGGCAACTAGGGAGTAAATCCTACGAAATCCCTATGGGAAGGTGGCCAACTTCCTCAAACAAGATACTATAATAATAGGTCTACCGGATGGGTGTGTTGGCCACGACATTCACTTTACCAGTTTTCCGAGGGACCGATATTATAGTTCTTGGGAAATGTTCCAAACCATCATATCTGCCTGAGATTCAGATCTGGTTGGTGTCAGGATATTCCAGACTCATCGAGTCTAGGAAGAAAATGAAAGTTTGCAACACAAATCGACGAGATGACGTTGCGAGATTCTCGGGAAATGAACTACGATAGTAAGCTCCAAAACATGAGCTGGTTCTGCTACAAACATGTGAACACGTTGTCCCAGACAAGCATGATCACAAAGTAGCCTTATAATAAAACACTACCGAGTTCAGAAGGGGGAACCATCAACGAGGGTATCGAAGTCCTTACATAAGTCCGGATTAGCTCTTATGAAGGAACTCCTTCTCCTTGAACAAATCAATCAGTGGCTTGGTGTGCTAGGGATACATATAGATTGAAGGTTGCAAGTCTTCAAACCACAGAATTCTTCGCACGTGTGCATGACTGATTTGGAATGATTCCAAAGAAAGCAACATTGACTTTCTCGAATCCACGGCGGCAACTTGCATCAGATGCACATGAATTAAAGGAAGTCACTACCTTCATCCAAACATATGCTTCATGAGCTAGCATGAACAAATGCCTTCAAAAGTTTCCAACACTAGCTTAATGTTCAACAAAATCATGGAGGAGATAAGGATGTTGTCAATGGGCTCAACAACAATTCATCTAGGTTTCCTTTTAAAAGGAATTCCATAGTTAAGTGAACACGGTGATAGCATTGGTCAGACCAAAGATGTAATGGTGTATGCTCGAGGGATCAACCACGAATAAGACAACATTACGAGCATCGTTGGTACTGATTTGATTTGACGATAGCCCACACTCAAATCAAAGGATTGATAAGACAATAGGTCCAGCAACTGATCACAGGGACCAATCAATGAAGATATCATCTTTCTTCAACACACACTACACAAGAATATCCCTTTGGAACGAACTAAGTTAGGCAAGCTTTTATCTTCCAATTCTCCAAGTTGTTGTCTAGCTTAACCAACTAGCTCAGGGATATCCAACACAGATTCTTGGAGAAAGGGTGGTTCACAAGAAACCAACTTGATCACGAGCTCAACATAACAGTCAGGAAACAACCCGGTAACACTTCCAAGAAGATATTTGGAAAGTCACGAACCACCGGTATGTTACTAAGCTCGAGAACAATCTTGCTTTTGAGGGCAAGACGACATGATCAAATGAGTGAGGACTTGAAATAATTCCTAACTCATTGGTCGAGGAGTGCACCAGAAATAGGGACTAGGTAGCACAATCAATCTTAGGGTAACGATTCAATAATCAACACGCTAAGAATGAGGTTATCGTCCATTTAACTACCAAGCAACAGAGTTGCTAGCAATATTGATTTCACACGCCATGATTCATTTGTCGGCATTCCGGTTACAATAACACAGGAACCGAGGAATGAACAATGATGGCAAGAAGTATCACTGTACCAAGAGTTCATAGGATGGTGTGCAATTCCTATAACAATCTCGATATAAAATATGTAATACTCCAAGGTAGAGCAGAGCAAAAGCTGGATTAGCAATTTGATCTGCGGAGCACAACTTCTTTGACCCAATCCTGGATAGGGAAGAGGTACTGGAGTTTGTTTCTCCTAGTCATTCCGCGATAGAATGGCTTGACGGACCACAAGAGTAATAGGCATCGATAAACGAACGCACGCATACTCTTGACTATCAATTGATAGACGAAGGTCAGTAGACAACTAAAGAGGGACAACTCAAAGGAACATATAACTTTCTGAGTTGTGGATGCATAGATTAGTATGTCGAACCAAGTTCAACATAATTCTTCCGGATAACCCATGCAGAAAGGTTGAGCTGGCAGAGTCACAATATAGCATGGAGAACTCATCGAGAGCACTCTTGTTGTCATCTTTTGGTTCAGAAGAACTCCTGCCAAGAATGGTTCATGGTAATTGGAAGAAGGATGTACCACGAACCTCGAGAACTATCGCAAAGGTTACTAATATCCTAAAGGAACTAGCAAACACTATCAACATGAGGTAAGTAGAGTGAATCTCGGGTTCAAAACCCAGGAGTAGAATACCTACTACTAAGTAGCATCACGGAATGCTTTCGAGAATAAAGGCCAGAATCTTCACACTAGGACACAAATCATGGCTTGACCACTAGATGATCCCCTGAGACACCTAGGGTCATAATAATAATTCCAACATAAATGTCAAGGCAATAGACTACCTCAACTCAACAATTTGTGTGATTAACCTGGCCTAAAAGACATTGAAACCAGAGGAAAAGGATTTTGCAAATGCATCAGACTCTTTGGAAACCTGGGATGACTCGGACAACATAACGGCTGTAAATGCTCAGAAAAGATTTGAGACATTCACAAAAATGGTGGCATAACCACTCAGAAGCACAATATCAAGGTCTCGAGATCAATAATTAACATACAGAGGTAGAAACTGAACTGAGGCTTAATCCAACAATCTTATAAGTCTACGGATTAGTAACACGTGATCCTGATGGAAAGAAGAGATAGCCTAGTTCCTTAACCCCGTAGAGAAGATAAGATGATTCAGATCAGAAGGGCATAAGGTATAAGGAGTAAAAAGAGCCTTACGTTCCATCCCACAATCAATTCCCTTATATAACTAAAGCATTTCTAGACTCAACTTCGACCAGTTTGGCTTGGTAATCCTACAGGCAGTCAAGCTCTGATACCAAAGCTGTCAGGACCCCGACTCAATGCCACATTGATCTAGCATGTAACACCTCATATCACTTTGCGGCCTCACGCACGGTATTCCCACGGGTGTCGCCTTACCTTTCCCCGGGACCGTTTGCGCCTTTTGGCTCACGTATATGATGATGTCGCTAGCATCCATATGATAAAGAGCCCGGGCTGACATGACTAGTCGTAAACCCAAAGTGGCACAGACTTACAGGGACAGGCATCCATGACCCAACATCGAACGTGTCGGTCATCAGCAAGTGGGTCCGGGCTGTAGCACTGGGCTAGCAGGACTCCGGTAAACCGGGCTGTAGCGGGCTAACAGGGCTCCGGTACTCAATGCGTGACATTTCCCCAAAGGGACAGACAGAGGAACGAAGAAGGACACATGCCGGCCAGCCTAAGTGTTCCGAAGCAGTAGCAGGCTACCATGGCTCAATGGAAACACTAGGAGACATTTCCCGGTAAGAGAGGCTACTAAGGATAAACAACTAGATAGTCAGATCCCACACATACCAAGCATTTCAATCATACACACAATATGCTCGATATGTGTGTCACATCCCTAGCTTTACCCTGGCCTTGGACTAGCTTGGTTGCTGCATCATGTTTAAATTCAAATGAAATTTGAATTGAGGAATATTGGAAGCCTCAAAACCCTAAATAAAAGAGGGGCAAAAACCCTAGAAATCTCATTCATTGCTCCAAAATGCTCCTCTTAAATGTTTGATAATTTTTGGTAAGGGTTCTGGTCCCAACCAAAATATTGAACATTTTTAAGGATTTATTTTTGGGACTTTGAATTTAAATCATTAGCTATTTGAATTTGAATTATATTCATATAATTAGAATATAATTTCAAATATCCCTGAAATATTTTATAAGCTTTTGGAAAAGTCCATCTAGCAATATAAAATACTCAGTGGAGTTTTTGGCATTGTTTGAATTATTTTTAAATTCAAAACAGTGGCAAAAGAATTAAATAAAAACAAAACAGAACAGAAAAATATAACACAGAAATTACCTGGACCTTACCTAGCAGCCACCCACAGCCCAACACTGTGCAGCCCACCTGCGCAGGCCCAGCCCACCTCCTCCCCCTTTTCTTCTTCCTCCCCTCGCACCGAAGCAGCTCGGTGGCGAGCGCCGACGCTGCCTCGGCCACCTCCTGCTTCCTCTCGTCGCCCTGGACTCCGTCCGCAACGCCACGCAGCCCCTGGCCCTTCTCACTCCCTCTGGACCGCTCCCCCTCCCCTGGCTCTCTCTTTCCCTCTCTTCCTGTGATCCCCGAACGCACCTGGGAGCGCCGCTCGCCGTAGCCATGACCACGGCCACCCCCTCCCCTCTCCGACGTGCTCCCGAGCTCCTGCACCTCGTCGCCAACCCCCTCACCGAGCCACGTGACCGGAAGGGCCCCGAGCAGCCGCCATCGTCATCATCCCCAAGCTTCGGCCCGGCGCCGTTCTCCGTCGAATTCGGCCACTCCGGCGCGCCCCCGAGCCCACTGACCCTCCCTACAGCTCCGCGGTGAGCCTCTGTGCAGAACCCCTCTCTCTCCCCTCGTGTTTGCAAGCCCTAGGCCATAGTTCCGTCGAGACCGAGACCTCACCGGCGCCGGACTTGTCGCCGTCGTCGTTTTGGTTCACCTCCGTCCAAACCGAGCACGCAGACGTACTCAGAGCACTCCCAGGAGCCCGTAGCGCCCCCAACCCCTCCTCCCATGCACCATAGCGCCGGTCCCGCGAACCCCCGAGCTCCGGCCGCCGCCGGGGTCGATACCGCGCTCAACTCCGGCCACCCCACGCCCTCTCGTGGCTCCCCCTAGATGCGCGGGAGCACGGGATTCCTCCTGGTGCCCTCAGGGTGCCCAACCGCAGCCTGTAGTGCCAACCCGAGCTACTCCGGCGAGGTTCCGCCGTCGCCGTGGTCGCCGGCGTCACTCGTCGACGTGGCCACTTAATTAGGGCGTAAACACCTCGCTAATCACCCACTAGAGCCACTGCCAAGTGGGCCCCCGTGCCTAATTAATTAGTTTAACCTCTCTGTTTAGATTAGTACTAATTTTGTGGGCCCCATAGGTCAGTTTGACCTGGCCCCGTCACACTTTGACCGACCCCACACGTCGGAGTTGACCAGGCTGATGTGTCCGTTGACTGGGCCCACCTGCCAGCGACCTAAACGAGCCCTAAGTCACTGACTAATGGGACCCTCTGGTCAGGTTTGACCCGGGGCAGCCCTGTTGACTTGCTGACGCAAGCATGACGCAGTGCTGATGTCATAACTCATTTTCTGGATTTAATTTAATTCTGAAATTCCAGAAAATGCCTAAAACTTCTAAAAATCATAGAAAATTAACCGTAACTCCAAATTAAATAATTTATATATGAAAAATTATCAGAAAAATTCAAGGAATCCATCTGTACCATTTTCATGCATGTTAGAACAACTTATCACTACTGTTTAGGGCAAATGAAGTAAAGGGCATTTAAATAATCACATATGGAGTTTGAATTTGAATCTTGTATTCAAACCAACTTCATTTAATCTGTTGCTAGTTGCATTGGTTCAAAACACATTCATTTTGCCATGTCATGATCATGCATCATATTGTGCATTGCATTGATTGTGTTCCCTTCTGTGTTGCCGGTATTTGTCCCCTCTCGATAGACGTGATACCGATGATTTGATCGTTGACACTGATGAAGACTCAATGTTATCTTCAAAAATGCCAGGCAAGCAAAACCCCCTTGTTCATTCCGATACAATCCTACTCTCTCGCTCCTGCTCTCTTTTACTGCATTAGGACAACACCGATTCATCTGTTACTTGTTGCGGTAGCTGAACCCCTTTGTCCTTTGCATGACCTGTCATTGCCACAGTAAATAGATGAAACCCACTAGCATGAGTAGGAGTTGTTTGAGCCCTGTTGTGCCTACTCATTCATGTTTGTTTGTCATGCCTGCTACTGCTTAGAGTTGAGTCAGGTCTGATTCATCGGGGATGAATCAGAGGTGTGTGAACATGTCCTACTGTGTGTGAGCTAAGTGTGTGAACACGATTTGGTAAAGGTAGCGGTGAGAGGCCATGTAGGAGTACATGTGGGTTGTCTCATTGCAGCCGTCCTTAGGAACTGAGTTCTGTGTTTGTGATCCATGATTCAGCTACTACCACGCATTGGGCCCGAAACCAATGGACCCTCTCGGCTTCTTGATCACCCTTGTCCTCTGTCCAGGAGTTGCAAGTAGTTTCTGGTGTTTGTAGTATGCTGGAGGCCGTGCGCAGCGCTGACCGTAGGGGTGGGCTGTGATGCGGTAGGCACGTGGCACGGTGTACCGGGCGCCCGTTTGGTGTCTCGGGAACCCTGTTCACATCGTTTGGGGCTGTGAGCGAAACTCCGGCCGGATCTCCTCATGGATGGAACCCGAATAGGCGATAAACCTGGACTAGAGACTTGAGTGTTTATGTAGGCCGTGGCCGACACCCACGTTGGGCTTCCGCTTGAAGGTTGCCGAGTACATGTCGTGTAAACGGCGGTAAGTGGTGAGAGCGTGTGTGAAGGAGTACACCCCTGCAGGGTTAATATCATCTATTCGAATAGCCGTGTCTGCGGTAAAGGACTTCTGGGTTGCTTATATCAGTTCATAGACAAGTGAAAGTGGATACTCTAAAATACGCAAGATAAGCGTGAGTGCTATGGATGGCGTTCTCGTAGGGAGACGGGAGCGGATCCATATTGGTGTATTGATATGGTGAATATGTGGACTCGTGTGCGCCACCTCAAAAGAGTTACTTGCAGTCGTAGTTCAGGATAGCCACCGAGTCAAAGCTGGCTTGCTGCAGTCAAACTCCACCATCCCCTTTGTTGATAATGATGCATATGTAGTTAGTTCTGATGTAAGTCTTGCTGGGTACATTTGTACTCACGTTTGCCTATTTTATGTTTTTGCAGAGAGACTTCGGTCTCACTAGTAGTTTCGCGTGGACTTCGACGTTTAGCTTGATACCTCAGCTACGATCTTGTGCCCTCGGCAGGATCTGATAGATAGTCAGGCTTCTCAGCCTTTTTCATTTATAGATGTCTGTACTCAGACATGATAGCTTCCGCTTGTGCTTTGACTTGTATGCTCTGATTGTTGGGTCATGAGACCCATGATTGTAATATCGCGCTCCTCGGAGCCTATTGAATAAATTACTTGAGTCGTAGAGTCATGTTGTGATGCCATGTTGTATTTGCACATATCGAGCATATTGTGTGTATGTTATTGAAATGCTTGGTATGTGTGGGATCTGACCATCTAGTTGTTTATCTTTAGTAGCCTCTCTTCGGGGAAATGTCACGCGATGAATACCGGAGTCCTGTTAGCCCGCTACAGCCCGGTTCACCGGAGTCCTGCTAGCCCAGTGCTACAGCCTGGATTCACTCGCTGATGACCGACACGTTCGATGCTGGGTCATGGATGCCTGTCCCTGTAAGTCTGTGCCGCTTTGGGTTTACGACTAGCCATGTCAGCCCGGGCTCCTCATCATATGGATGCTAGCGACACTGTCATATACGTGTGCCAAAAGGCGCAAACGGTCCCGGGCAAAGGTAAGGCGACACCCGTGGGAATACCGTGCGTGAGGCCGCAAAGTGATATGAGGTGTTACATGCTAGATCGATGTGGCATTGAGTCGGGGTCCTGACAGCGTTGGTATCAGAGCTTGACTGCCTGTAGGATTACCAAGCCAAACTGGTCGAAGTTGAGTCTAGAAATTCTTTAGTTATATAAGGGAATTGATTGTGGGATGGAACGTAAGGCTCTTTTTACTCCTTATACCTCATGCCCTTCTGATCTGAGTCATCTTATCTTTCCTGCGGGGATTAAGAACTAGGCTATCTCTTCTTTCTATTAGGATCACGTGTTACTAATCAGTAGACTTATAAGATTGTTGGATTTAAGTCTCAGTTTAGTTCCTACTACTTCCGTATGTTAATTGTTGATCTCGGAACCTTGATATTGTGCTTCTGAGTGGTTATGCCACCATTTTTGTGATTGCCTCAAATCTTTTTGAGCAATTATAGCCGTTATGCTGTCCGAGTCATCCCAGGTTTCTAAATAGTCCGATGCATTTGCAAATCCCTTCCTTCTGTTTCCGATGTTCCCATGGGCCAGATTAACCACACTAATCGGTGTGTTGAGGTAATTATTGCCTCGACATATATGTTGGAATTATTATTATGACCCTAAGTGCTTAGGGGATCATCTAGTGGTCTAGCCATGATTTGTGTCCTAGTGTGAAGATTCTGGCCTTTATTCTCGGAAGCATCCCGTGATGCTACTTAGTAGTAGGTATTCTACTCCTGGGTTCTGAACCCGAGATTCACTCTACCTACTTCATGTTGATAGTAATTGCTAGTGCCTTTAGGATATTAGTAACCTTTGCGATAGTCCTTGAAGTCCGTGGTATCTTCTTCTTCCAAATACCATGAACTACTTATGGCAGATGTTTATTGGATCAAAAAAAACACAATTAGAGTACTCTTGAGGAGTTCTCCATTCATAAATCGTGACTCTGCCAGTTCTACCTTTCTGCATGGGTTATCCGGAAGAAATATGTTGAACTTGGTTCGACATACTAATCTATGCATCCACAACTCAGAAAGTTATATGTTCCTTTGAGTTGTTCTCTTTAGTTGCATTCTGACCCTCGTCTATCAATTGATAGTCAAGAGTATGCGTGCGTTCGTTCATCGATGCCTATGACTCTTGTGGTCTGTCAAGCCATTCTATTCCGGAATGACTAGGAGAAACAAACTCCAGTACCTCTTCCATATCTAGGATTGGGTCAAAGTAGTTGTATTCCGCAGATCAAATGCCAATCCAGCTTTTGGTTCTGCTCTACCTTGGAGTATTACATATTTTATATCGAGATTGTTATAGGAATTGCACACCATCCCATGAACTCTTGGTACAGTGACACTTCTTGCCATCACTGTTCATTCCTCGGCCCTCGTGTTGATGCAACCGGAATACCGACAAATGAATTGTGATGTGTGAAATCAATACTGCTAGCAACTCTGTTGCTTGGTAGTTAAAGGATAATAATTTCATTCTTAGTATGTTGGTTTTCGAATCATCCTTCTAAGACTGATCGTGCTACCTAGTCCTTATTTCGGTGCACCCTTCGATTGATGAGTTAGGATCTTGTCAAGTCCTCACTCATTTGATCATATCGTCTTGCCCTCAAAAGCAAGATTGTTCTCGAGCTTAGTAACATACCGGTGGTTCGTGACTTTCCAAATATCTTCTTAGAGGTGTTACCGGGTTGTCACCTGACCGCTATGTTGAGTTCGTGATCAAGTTGGTTTCTTGTGAACCACCTTCTCTCCAAGAATCGCTGTTAGATATCCCTGAGCTAGTTGGTTAAGCTAGACAACAACTTGGAGAGTTGGAAGATAAAAGCTTGTCTGACTTAGTTCGTTCCAAAGGGATATTCTTGTGTAGTGTGTGTTGAAGAAAGATGATATCTTCATCGATTGGTCCTTGTGATCAGTTGCTGGACCTATTGTCTTATCAATCCTTTGATTTGAGTGTGGGCTATCGTCAAATCAAATCAGTACCAACGATGCTCGTAATGTTGTATTATTCGTGGTTGATCCCTCGAGCATACACCATTATATCTTTTGGGTCTGACCAATGCTATCACTTGTTCACTTAACTATGGAATTCCTTTTAAAAGGAAACCCAGATGAATTGTTGTTGTGCCCATTGACAACATCCTTGTCTTCTCCATAATTTTGCTGAACATTAAGCTAGTGTTGGAAACTTTTGAAAGCATTTGTTCATGCTAGCTCAAGAAGCATATGTTTGGATGAAGGTAGTGACTTCCTTTAATTCATGTGCATCTGATGCAAGTTGCCGCCGTGGATTCGAGAAAGTCAATGTTGCTTTCTTTGGAATCATTCCAAATCAGTCATGCACACGTGCGAAGAATGCTGTGGTTTGAAGACTTGCAACCTTCAATCTATATGTATCCCTAGCACACCAAGCCACTGATTGATTTGTTCAAGGAGAAGGAGTTCCTTCATAAGAGCTAATCCGGACTTATGAAAGAACCTCGATACCCTCGTTGATGGTTCCCCCTCCTGAACTCGGTAGTGTTTTATTATAAGACTACCACGTGGTCATGCTTGTCTGGGACAACGTGTTCACATGTTTGTAGCAGAACCAGCTCATGTTTTGGAGCTTGCTATCGTAGTTCATCTCCCGAGAATCCCACAACGTCATCTCGTCGATTTGTGTTGCAAACTTTCATTTTTCTTCCTAAGACTCGATGAGCCTGGAATATCCTAACACCAACCAGAGCTGAATCTCAGGCAGATATGATGGTTGGAACATTTCCCTAAGAACTATAATATTGGTCTCTCGATAACCGGTAAGGTGGAGGTCGTGGCCAACACACCCATCCGGTAGACCTATTATTATAGTATCTTGTTTGAGGAAGTTGGCCACCCCCCCCCATAGGGATTTCGTAGGATTTACTCCCTAGTTGCCCCTATGGATTTCTGTGTTCTGAAGTCCGACCTTTTTACTTGATGTTCTAGATATCAAACCATATCTATGAATGGGTTACACTAGCACATCAAGGAGAACATTAGAAGAGGAGTGCTAAATGTCTCTCGGTCGATCATCCAGATTTCGTTCCCTTGGCCTCGCTAAGGTGAAATCTGAGAAAGTGTTATCCTCCTTTGCATCTGCATCGTCCATCGCTATTCATCATGGTAGTATGTTGTGTTGTCAGCACCCTTGACACGGATGTTGATAAAACCTTGATGATTGTGGAAATGCTCAAGTTCTTGAGAGCACGCACAAGCGCTACGTGTTATCATCGGCTCTAACTGGGATTCCTCTCAGTTTCCTCGGCAATGCTATGACCTTTCAAACAGTGAATTCACTCTCTATTGTTGGGTCCTTTCCCAGTTACCAGAATCATTCCCAGCATTTGCATTTTGTTCCCAGCTTGCACCGCCAATGTGCCATTCTACCATGGGTCTCTTCCATTTCCGGTGATAAGCAAAATTCATCCATTACGTTGTCTTCAACAAGGTAATCCACATCATCCAAGTTTGAGTATGCCATTCTACCGAACCCCTCTAAATGATCGATTATGATTTGCCTTAAGCTGGTATAAAGAGTTTCAATGATCTCGGTATCAAAAGTAATTCTTCTTGCCACTTAAGGGGATTTATCTTCGAGTCACCTTCCCTAAGGTGCATCATTATGGTGTCATGTCAACTTAACTCGTCGCTACGTTGGCAATCGATTACCACCTTCTTAAGTGTGGAATTATTGTCCACCTAGTGAACCTTCGTCATCCGTATTCTTTCCACCCCTCTTGATGTGTATCTCGTGTCTCAACCCGAGAGATGGTCCTATGTCTCATTCCGTGATTTGTTCGATCTTCAAGAAGATCGACCCTTCTAGAGTCTCCTTCTTCCCTCCATGTCATGTTGACAGGATTTCTCAGAGCAAGACGACAAGACAAAGATGGTGAATGAATCAACGTTCAACTGAAGTGCACCCTGGATCGTGAAGATTGTACTAGTTTGCGTTTCCCCTTCATCCTACCCTACGCTTGAATCTCGAGACGAGATTCTTGTTTAGTGGGGGTGAGTTGTCACATCCCTAGCTTTACCCTGGCCTTGGACTAGCTTGGTTGCTGCATCATGTTTAAATTCAAATGAAATTTGAATTGAGGAATATTGGAAGCCTCAAAACCCTAAATAAAAGAGGGGCAAAAACCCTAGAAATCTCATTCATTGCTCCAAAATGCTCCTCTTAAATGTTTGATAATTTTTGGTAAGGGTTCTGGTCCCAACCAAAATATTGAACATTTTTAAGGATTTATTTTTGGGACTTTGAATTTAAATCATTAGCTATTTGAATTTGAATTATATTCATATAATTAGAATATAATTTCAAATATCCCTGAAATATTTTATAAGCTTTTGGAAAAGTCCATCTAGCAATATAAAATACTCAGTGGAGTTTTTGGCATTGTTTGAATTATTTTTAAATTCAAAACAGTGGCAAAAGAATTAAATAAAAACAAAACAGAACAGAAAAATATAACACAGAAATTACCTGGACCTTACCTAGCAGCCACCCACAGCCCAACACTGTGCAGCCCACCTGCGCAGGCCCAGCCCACCTCCTCCCCCTTGTCTTCTTCCTCCCCTCGCACCGAAGCAGCTCGGTGGCGAGCGCCGACGCTGCCTCGGCCACCTCCTGCTTCCTCTCGTCGCCCTGGACTCCGTCCGCAACGCCACGCAGCCCCTGGCCCTTCTCACTCCCTCTGGGCCGCTCCCCCTCCCCTGGCTCTCTCTTTCCCTCTCTTCCTGTGATCCCCGAACGCACCTGGGAGCGCCGCTCGCCGTAGCCATGACCACGGCCACCCCCTCCCCTCTCCGACGTGCTCCCGAGCTCCTGCACCTCGTCGCCAACCCCCTCACCGAGCCACGTGACCGGAAGGGCCCCGAGCAGCCGCCATCGTCATCATCCCCAAGCTTCGGCCCGGCGCCGTTCTCCGTCGAATTCGGCCACTCCGGCGCGCCCCCGAGCCCACTGACCCTCCCTACAGCTCCGCGGTGAGCCTCTGTGCAGAACCCCTCTCTCTCCCCTCGTGTTTGCGAGCCCTAGGCCATAGTTCCGTCGAGACCGAGACCTCACCGGCGCCGGACTTGTCGCCGTCGTCGTTTTGGTTCACCTCCGTCCAAGCCGAGCACGCAGACGTACTCAGAGCACTCCCAGGAGCCCGTAGCGCCCACCAACCCCTCCTCCCATGCACCATAGCGCCGGTCCCGCGAACCCCCGAGCTCCGGCCGCCGCCGGGGTCGATGCCGCGCTCAACTCCGGCCACCCCACGCCCTCTCGTGGCTCCCCCTAGATGCGCGGGAGCACGGGCTTCCTCCTGGTGCCCTCAGGGTGCCCAACCGCAGCCTGTAGTGCCAACCCGAGCTACTCCGGCGAGGTTCCGCCGTCGCCGTGGTCGCCGGCGTCACTCGCCGACGTGGCCACTTAATTAGGGCGTAAACACCTCGCTAATCACCCTATGAGCCACTGCCATGTGGGCCCCTGCGCCTAATTAGGATTAGTATTTTTTCTGTTTAGTTTAACTAACCACATGGGCCCCACCCGTCAGCTTTGACCACGCTGACATGGACGTTGACCGACCCCACACGTCAGTATTGACCTGCTGACGTGTCTGTTGACCCGGCCCCACCTGCCATTGACACTAACCAGCCTCAGTCACTGACCAGTGGACCCCACTGGTCAGGTTTGACCACCAGCAGCGTCTGTTGACTGCTGACGTCACAGTGACGTGGTGCTGACGCCATAATTCATTTTCTGGAATTATTTTAATTCTAAATATTCAGGAAATTCCAGAAAATGCCTAAAACTTCTAAAATTCATAGAAAATTAACCGTAACTCCAAATTAAATAATTTATATATGAAAAATTATCAGAAAAATTCAAGGAATCCATCTGTACCATTTTCATGCATGTTAGAACAACTTATAGGTGCTGTTTAGCACAAATCAACTAAATGGCATTTGAATAATCACATATGGAGTTTGAATTTGAATCTTATATTCAAACCAACTTCATTTAATCTGTTGCTAGTTGCATTAGCTCAAAACACATTCATATTGCCATGTCATGAGCATGCATCATATTGTGCATTGCATTGATTGTGTTCCTTTCTGTATTGCCGGTATTTGTCCCCTCTCGATAGACGTGATACCGATGATGTGATCGTTGACACTGATGAAGACTCAATGTTATCTTCAGAAGTGCCAGGCAAGCAAAACCCCCTTGTTCATTCCGATAAAATCCCACTCTCTCGCTCCTGCTCTCTTTTACTGCATTAGGACAACAATGACATATTTGTTACTTGCTGCGGTAGCTGAACCCCTTTATCCTTTGCATGACCTGTCATTGCCACAGTAAATAGATGAAACCCACTAGCATGAGTAGGAGTTGTTTGAGCCCTGATGTGCCTACTCATTCATGCTTGTTTGTCATGCCTGCTACTGCTTAGAGTTGAGTCAGGTCTGATTCATCGGGGATGAATCAGAGGTGTGTGAACATGTCCTACCGTTGAGAGCTAAGTGTGTGAACACGATTTGGTAAAGGTAGCGGTGAGAGGCCATGTAGGAGTACATGGTGGGTTGTCTCATTGCAGCCGTCCTCAGGAACTGAGTTCTGTGTTTGTGATCCATGATCAGTTACTACCACACATTGGGCTCCGGGCGCTCCAAGCTCTCTCGACTTATTAATCAACTCGATCTCTGTCCAGGAGTTGCAACTAGTTTCTGGTGTTTGTAGGTAGTGTTAGTAGTCTACCAAGTGGCACCCGGTACAGGTGGGCTTGGGACAGACTAGGCACAGTGGCACGGTGTACCAAGCGTAGATCCACCCGTCGAGGTGGGCTTGGGAACCCTGCACACATCGTTTGGGGCCGTGAGCGACACCCCGGCCGGATCTCCTTGCGGATGGAACCCGAATAGGCGATAAACCTGGACTAGAGACTTGTTCGGTTAGTCAGGTCGTGGCCGACTCCCTCGCCCGGCTTCCGCTTGAAGGTTGCCGAGGTACATGACGTGTACAGGACGATAAGTGGCGAAAGCGTGTGTGAAGAAGTACACCCCTGCAGGGTTAACATCATCTATTCGAATAGCCGGATTCCTCGGATATGGAAACTTGGACCCCTTGCATAGTTCATAGACAAGTGAAAGTGGATACTCTAAAATACGCAAGATAAGCGTGAGTGCTATGGATGGCGTTCTCGTAGGGAGACGGGAGCGGATCCATAGTGGTGTATTGATATGGTGAATATGTGGACTCGTGTGCGCCACCTCAAAAGAGTTACTTGCAGTCGTAGTTCAGGATAGCCACCGAGTCAAAGCTGGCTTGCTGCAGTCAAACTCCACCATCCCCTTTGTTGATAATGAAGCATGTGTAGATAGATCTGATGTAAGTCTTGCTGGGTACATTTGTACTCACGTTTGCCTATTTTATGTTTTGCAGAGAGACTTCAGTCTCACTAGTAGTTCCACGTGGACTTCGACGTTTAGCTTGATACCTCAGCTACGATCTTGTGCCCTCGGCAGGATCTGATAGATAGTCAGGCTTCTCAGCCTTTTTCATTTATAGATGTCTGTACTCAGACATGATAGCTTCCGCTTGTGCTTTGACTTGTATGCTCTGATTGTTGGGTCATGAGACCCATGATTGTAATATCGCGCTCCTCGGAGCCTATTGAATAAATTACTTGAGTCGTAGAGTCATGTTGTGATGCCATGTTGTATTTGCACATATCGAGCATATTGTGTGTATGTTATTGAAATGCTTGGTATGTGTGGGATCTGACCATCTAGTTGTTTATCTTTAGTAGCCTCTCTTCGGGGAAATGTCACGCGATGAATACCGGAGTCCTGTTAGCCCGCTACAGCCCGGTTCACCGGAGTCCTGCTAGCCCAGTGCTACAGCCTGGATTCACTCGCTGATGACCGACACGTTCGATGCTGGGTCATGGATGCCTGTCCCTGTAAGTCTGTGCCGCTTTGGGTTTACGACTAGCCATGTCAGCCCGGGCTCCTTATCATATGGATGCTAGCGACACTGTCATATACGTGTGCCAAAAGGCGCAAACGGTCCCGGGCAAAGTAAGGCGACACCCGTGGGAATACCGTGCGTGAGGCCGCAAAGTGATATGAGGTGTTACATGCTAGATCGATGTGGCATTGAGTCGGGGTCCTGACAATGTGCAAATACAACAAGGCATCACAACATGACTCTACGACACAAGTATTTATTCATTAGGCTCCGGGGAGCGAGATATTACAAACAGGGGTCTCACGACCCAACATTCAGAGCATACAAATCAAAGCACAAGCGGAAGCTATCATGTCTGAGTACAGACATCTATAAATGAAAAAGGCTTGAAAGCTTGACCATCTACCAAATCCTGCCGAGGCACAAGATCGTAGCTGAGGTAACAAGCTAAACGTCGAAGTCCACGCGGAACTACTAGCGAGACCGAAGTCTCTCTGCAAAAACATAAAATAGGCAAACGTGAGTACAAATGTACCCAGCAAGACTTACATCAGAACTAACTACATATGCTTCATTATCAACAAGGGGATGTGGGGTTTAACTGCAGCAAGCCAACTTTGACTCGGTGGCTATCCTAAACTACGACCGCAAGTAACTCTTTTGAGGTGGCGCACACGAGTCCACATATTCACCATATCAATACACCACTATGGATCCGCTCTCGTCTCCCTACGAGAACGCCATCCATAGCACTCACGCTTATCTTGCGTATTTTAGAGTATCCACTTTCACTTGTCTATGAACTGATATAAGCAACCCAGAAGTCCTTTACCGCGGACACGGCTATTCGAATAGATGATGTTAACCCTGCAGGGGTGTACTTCTTCACACACGCTCTCACCACTTACCGCCGTTTACACGACAAGTACTCGGCAACCTTCAAGCGGAAGCCCAACGTGGGTGTCGGCCACGGCCTGCCTAAACACTCAAGTCTCTAGTCCAGGTTTATCGCCTATTCGGGTTCCATCCATGAGGAGATCCGGCCGGAGTTTCGCTCACAGCCCCAAACGATGTGAACAGGGTTCCCGAGACACCAAACGGGTGCCCGGTACACCGTGCCACGTGCCTACCGCATCACAGCCCACCCCTCCGGTCAGCGCTGCCCACGGCTTCCAGCATACTACAAACACCAGAAACTACTTGCAACTCCTGGACAGAGGACAAGGGTGATTAAGAAGCCGAGAGGGTCCATTGGTTTCGGGCCCAATGCGTGGTAGTAGCTGAATCATGGATCACAAACACAGAACTCGGTTCCTGAGGACGGCTTCAATGATACAACCCACCATGTACTCCTACATGGCCTCTCACCGCTACCTTTACCAAATCGTGTTCACACACTTAGCTCACACACAGTAGGACATGTTCGCACACCTCTGATTCATTCCCGATGAATCAGACCTGACACAACTCTAAGCAATAGCATGCATGACAAACAAGCATGAATGAGTAGGCACAACAGGTCTCAAACAACTCCTACTCATGCTAGTGGGTTTCATCTATTTACTGTGGAATGACAAGTCATGCAAAGGATAAAGGGGTTCAGCTACCGCAACAAGTAACAGTTGAATCGTTGTTGTCCTAATGCAGTAAAAGAGAGCAGGAGCGAGAGAGTGGGATTGTATCGGAATGAACAAGGGGGTTTTGCTTGCCTGGCACTTTTGAAGATAACATTGAGTCTTCATCAGTGTCAACGATCACAACGTCGGAACATCGTCTACCGGGAGGGAACAGATACCGGCAACAAAGAAGAAATACAATCAATGCAATGCACAATATGATGCATGCTCATGACATGGCAATATGAATGTGTTTTGAGCTAATGCAACTAGCAACAGATTAAATGAAGTTGGATGTAATACAAGATTCAAATTCAAACTCCATATGTGATTATTCAAATGCCATTTAATTGATTTGTGCTAAACAGCAGCTATAAGTTGTTCTAACATGCATGAAAATGGTACAGATGGATTCCTTGAATTTTTCTGATAATTTTTCATATATAAATTATTTAATTTGGAGTTACGGGGAGAGTAGGAGAGGGTCGAGGGGGCCGCGTGGCGTCACCGGGGCGTCGAGGAGGAGCCAAGCAGGCTGGGAGGGAGGAGGTGGCCGGGGCGCGTGGCCGCGCGCGCCGGGCGCGTGCCCGTCCTCCTGGCAGGGAGGAAGACGACAGGGGAGGGGTGGAGATGGGCTGGGCCGGAAGTGTTGGGCCGTCCAGGTGGGCTTCGGTGAGCGCCAGGTAAGTCCAGGTAAGTTTCTGTTCTTTTATTGTTTTTCTGTTTCTGTTTTATACTTTGCCACTGTTTTTTTCAAATTAAAACAAATCCAAAACAGTGCCAGATATCCTCTGAATAATTTATGTTGCTAGATGGACTTTTCCAACAGCACATAAAGCATTTCAGAGTTATTTGAAAATATATCCCATATATTATGAATATAATTCCAAATTCAAATACAATAATGATTTAAATTCAGTGCTCAAAATATTCCTCAAAATGTTCATTATTTTTGGTTTGGTGCAAAACCCTTGCCAAAATATAACCAACATTATTTAAGGCCATTTTGGAAACATTGAATGCATTTTCCAGGGTTCTTTGCCCCTCTTTTATTTAAGTTTTTGAGGCTTCCAAAATTCCTCAGTTCAAGTTTCAAAAATTTAAACATGATGCACACATGGAAGCAAACATAGGTCAGGCCAGGACTAGGGATGTGACAGCAGGCAGGCAAGTCTGGGGACCCCCGTTCCCAGAACGCCGACAGTAGCCCCCGGGCCCAAGGCGCGCCCGGACTTGGCCGTGCAGGGAGGCGAAAGGGCAAGAGCGAAGTGCCGCAGGCCCTAACAGCCTACGGCCTTGGGCGCCACGTGGCGGTTGACTGGACGTGGGCGTCTCCACAACCGCGCGAGTTGATAAAGGAGCGGCATCTACCTAGGCTTTGCTTTTTGCTTTCTCCGGTTGCTGCTCAGATCCCCTTTCTTGCGCCTCTCCTTCCTTCCTCCAAAATTTCTAGATCTACTCCGACCGCGTGACCTAGGAAGCCATGGCGCCTCGTCAGTCCCCGGCCGAAGCTTGGTACTCGTCTGCCCTGGACTCGCCGAAGTGTCGTAGGTGAGCCTCGCCCGGTTGCACCGGATGGCGGCGGCGCAGGGCATCGATGGGGCGAAGGTGTTCAAGGCCGGCTCCGCCACCCCTGAGGGCCAAGGGAGCACCTTCTATCCATTCTTTGTAAGAGCCATTGCTGCTGGCCTGGTACCTTCCTTCTCCGAGTTCTTCTTCTCTGTCCTTCGCCATTATAAGCTACAGGCTCTGCATCTCCACCCCAACTCTGTCCTTCTCCTAGAAATCTTTGCCTATTACTGCGAGGCTCACGTAGGGGTGCAGCCCTCGGTGGCCTTGCTGCGCCACTACTTCTACCTCCGGACCTCTCGCGGTCCTGTTTCCGCGTGCGCGAGCTTCATCGCGTACGGTGGTGCCATTGCCATTTCAAACCCCGAGAAAAGGATTGAGGGCTTCAGGAGCAAGTGGGTCTTGGCTGATGCTGGGCGCATCCACCCTCGGCTGATCTTGCCCACAGAGCAACCCACGAGCTCCAGCGATTGGGGTCGAGCGGAGCTCGTGGACCCCCGCGCGAAGCTGGTGTTGGAGAAGATGGACGCGGATCTAAGGCCGGCCAACATGGCGGCAGCGAAGCTGACCGGCGCGTCGCTGCTGAGGGAATTCTTGGAGCACCAACTGGCTCCACTTCGGCAGTACTCACTTCCGATGTGGAGGCCCCATCCGAGCCCCGCGGCCTTGGCCGACGAAGATCTGGCTGTGGTCCTCCAATCTCTGGTCGGCGGCGATGTGGCAAGGTTGGAGGGCGCTCCTACGCCCTTGTTCCTCTGCGACGACTGGGAGCAGGTAGTGGAGTCCATGTCCATCTTCAACGGGGACGGGCCCGTGCCCATGGAGACTCCCGGGGAATCGGTGGATGTGTCCTCCGACGACTCCAGCGAAGAGCAGGAAGGAGGGGAGCGGGAAAAAGGACCTGACTCCGAGGCGACTGACGGAGAGTCGAGGGCTCCCCTCCCCCGGCGCAGGTCCCGCGTTCTCCGCCTCTCTCCGAGCAATGACGACGAGGATGATGACGAGCAGGACAGCGGGAGCTTTCCCCCGATCCCGAAGAAGGATAGGACCGGGCTGATCTCCCACGGGTCTGCCCCGGCCCCGAGGCGGACCACAGACGCGCCTTCCGCTTCCAAGCTTCCCGAGGTTGACCCTTCCAGCCGGCTTTCAGGCTTCAATTTGGCCGGAGGCCACTTGAGCTTACTGGCGACGACCCGTAAGCGCTTGATTCTTGTCTTTATTTCTTGTTCTGCTTCTGAGGCTTGACGTCCGCATCTCTTGGATAGGCTGGCACCCGCAACAAAGAAGTCGAAGGGAGCTCCTGAGGCTCCATCTGTGGCAGTGCCTCTGCCCGCGAAGGAAGGTGACCGCGACGCACGGGCTTCTCCTGCCCGGTCGTCCTCGCGAGGCCTGGCTGAGCCGGCTGGGGCGAGCTTAGCCCCCATGGCCCAAGTGACTCCCAGGGTGCCTTTGCCTGCTGCCGCCACTACAGCCGTTGGGGAGCAGCAGGCTTCACCTCAGGATGTTGTGGTCGCGCTGCCGCCTTCTCCTCCTACTCCACCGATTGCTGTCTCTCCGACTCCTCCTGCCGTTCTGGAGCGTGCTGCTGCTGAGCTGGACCGGCTGCGGCAGGATCTTCTTGGTGCCGACCCTCGCTTGGTGGCCGGGTGCTTGGAGCTGGCTTCAGGATGGATTCGCTCCGACGCTTCGATTCGGGCGACACTGGTCCAGGCCTCGACGGCTTGCGATGAGGAGAGGCAGGCCATCCTTGAGGCGAAGGCTGCTCATCACGTAGCCCTGGGGGAGGTGGTCGACGTCCGTGGTCGCTGCAAGGTGCTGGAGGACGAGCTGCAAGGCCTGCGAGACCAGCTCGCGAAAGAGGTCCGCCTTCGCCAAGAGCAGGAAGAAGGTGTGAAGGCTCGCGAGGCGGCCATCGAGGGCCGGGAGGCCAAGCTCAGGAAGCGCCGTGACCGCCTAGGCGCGCTGGAACAGGAGCTGGGGGCGAGGAAGGTCGAGCTGGACGACAATGCCCAGGTTCTTGCCGAAGACCGCGTGGCCTTCGCGGAGATGGAGGCGAAGGCTCGCTCCTCGCTGAGGACGCTTTACGACAGCGGCCTGGAGAGCCCGCTGGCTGGCGCCGAGGACGGCCCCGCCAAGCTGCTTCCCTTCCTGGTTCGTGCTCTCGAAGATGTCTCCCTTGGCCTTGGCCCCACGGCCGAGGCCGAGGCGCGTGTCCTGTCTTCTTCTGCGCTGACGCGGGTCCTCACCCACATCTACCTTCGCGATCCCGGCGTCGACCTTGACAGCCTGCTGGAGCCAGTAAGCGGCAAGCGTGCCGCTGCCGCTGCCGAGGCCGTGAAGGGTCGTGCGGAGGCTCTGCTGGGGAAGTTCCGGGCCTTCAGCACCAAGCCGAAGCAAGGCGCTGCCGACCCCGCTGCTCCATGAGGCGAACCCACTCCGCGCTGCTCCACCGCCGACAAGTGACTCCTTCGTGGCTCCTGTCCTACCTTTAATTCCTGCACATGTATCATGCTTCGGGGAGGCGTTTAAACTTGCATTTGGCATTGAGATAACAGTGTGGACTGTAATATTTGCTTTTGAATTCCTTGAAATTTACGCTTTTCCTTCCTACTTGCTTATGTTCTATGCCGGCAGAGCCCGGCGCCACGCATACCTCAGCCGCCGTTAGCCCCGACTGGAAACCAGGACGAGACCAAGGAGTGAGGGGCTACGTGACAAGTTAGGCTCCTGAGTCGTGATGCTCAGGAGTCCCCCTTGGCGCACGAACAGCAAGTAGGGAGGTGTGATGTGGGTGGATCTACCGTTCTACGTCTGCAGAGCCCGGCCGCGCGCATACCTCAACCGCCGTTAGCCTTTCGGAACTAAGGGGTGAGGGGCTACGTGACCAGTTAGGCTCCTGAGTCGCGATGCTCAGGAGTCCCCCTTGATGCTCAAATGGCCTTTGTACCTTGGCTTCGCTCGGGGAGAGACGCGCGACGAACCAGGCCCGAGGGGGCCTGGCTGGGTGGCGTGCGTCTAGGCGTGACCCAGGCGCAGCCCCCGTGCCCAGCCCCCTCGCGCGGCACTCCCGAGGGGAGGCATTACGATGAGGCTAGACACTGGGCTCTGGGCTCCCTGAGATTGATGCGGCCCGGGGGCCGCCCTCAGTTGTTTATCACCAGCGCGGAGCATAGTGCTTCCGTATGTGTACGGGCATAGCCGCTCCTCGGAAGTGTCGTCAGCCAGCACGGAGCATGGTGCTTCCACTGGTACGTGGGAGGGGGCTCCCCTCCGGGAGGAGCCCCCGGGGCGTGTACAGCCCCGCCCTGACACGTGGCTGGCATGGTAGGGCCTGGCGAGGTGTATCTAGGCACCCGTGAGCCAGCGCGGGACTCACGGGGCCCTACCTCTAGGCGGGTTGCGCCTGGCACTGGGCCTTATCTTGTGATGTGTCCCTGCAAACTTGGTTAGATGCCGGCACTCTACGTCCTCGGGTCCCGGCCCTCGAGCTGGTCTCAGCCGTCGCTGGTATGCCAGGTCGCGATGCTGTGGACAAGGCCAGAGGGTGAGGGCTGGAGAGCCAGTAAGAGCCCTGAGTCGCGATGCTCAGGTACCCCTCCTTTAACGTGCAAGTGGTCGGCATGGAGAAGAAGAGGTGCCGTGGACAAGCATCAAATAATCAAGCATGTTGGGTCGAACGCATAGCCGGAAATAAACGCAAAAGGGATACATGCCGCTGGGTCTGGCCCGAGCGACTTGGGGATGATGCAGCCCGTGGGGCGCCCCCAACAAGGTAAGCTAACAACATGAAATAAAAGGGATGCATGCCGCAGGGACGGACCCACGCGGCCTGGGAATAATGCAGCCCTGGGGGGCACTCCTAGCTGGAAATGAAACTTGAAAGATGTCACCTGATGATGTTGAGGACGAAGGAGCATTGGTGTAGCTGACTCGGTGGGCTGCGGAAGCCGATCCTCACGAGCCCCCAGGCCCAGGGGCCTCGGGAGGCTTTGGAGGCGCTGGTGGCTCCTCGCGGACCATCTCCATCTCCGCCAGGGCTGCGAAACGCCTGGCCTCTTGAGCCTCCATGATGCCCCTCATGAGGCGCTGGTACGTGGCAACTGTGTTCGGCAAGCCGTAAGGCATGCGAACGTAGCTGTGGGGTGGACCTTCACAGTGCCCCACTCGCGAGGGACAGAGGCACTCCGGAGAGGTGACTCGATTGAGCCCTGGTATGTCGATGCAGACGCGCAGCCCACCATCCTCGCCTAGATGGGGAGCCACACCTGGTAGGCGGCGGCCGCCTCTCATGACTCTTGACCCCTGTAGCTCCTGAATGGCCTTGCTGATGAACTCCTGAGGGTCTGGCCCTCCTTGCCTTACTCCTTCTTGAGGGAAACGTGCTTCGAAACACGCCTCCATGTGGTGCCCAAGCGCCTCCCTCGTGACCTTAGCCAGGTCGGTGGCCCTCCAGGGGAGAGCCCCCGAGCCCTGCCTTAGGAGGGCGCCGGGCGCGCTTTCCTATGCGATGGAAGGAGGTTCCCCCAGGGCAGGCGCGGGCCCTGAGGGGCCTGCCTCCTGAGGGGCCGGGCCGGACGATGTCTTCTTCTTCTTGGGGGCGGTCTCGAGAAGCCTCATGCTTCCGCGATCCGGGTCTTCCAGTGATGCGGCCTGAAAGGCTCGTTCCAGGGAACACACTGCGTCCTTCTCTTCACAGGGCACCGTGATGACTCCGCCACTTCCTGGCATCTTGAGGACATTGTAGCCGTGGTCAGTCACGACCATGAACTTCGCCAGCGCCGGGTACCCAAGGATGGCGTTGTACGGCAGGCAAATGTGAGCGACGTCAAAGTCGATAAGCTCGGTGCGGTAGTTGTCGCATGCCCCGAAGGTGACAGGGAGGCGGACCTGCCCAATCGGGACCATGGAGCCGTCGGTGACTCCGGAGAAAGGCTTGGTTGGCTGAAGCTGGGTGTAGGGCACTTGGAGATTGTTGAATGTTTCCACGGACATGATGTTGAGCCCTGCCCCGCCATCGATGAGGGTCCTGGTGACCACCATGTTGCTGATGATTGGGGAACGAAGCATCGGGAGGACTCCGGCCATGGCCGCGCACTTGAGCTGATCTGCTGAGCTGAACGTGATGGCGCACGCCGACCACCTGAGAGGGCGCGTGGCTTCCAGCTTGGGGAGGACTGCATTCACTTCGCGGGCGAACTGCTTGAAGATGCGTTGAGAGGGTGGGGCTTGAGCCCCGCCCAGGATGCAGGCGACCGCACGCGGCTCCTGGAAGCCCCCAGCCCCCTCGTCCTGATGGCGGTCCTCGTTTCTCCTTGGCTGCGGTGGCAGCGGAGGGAGGCCTGCGTTGCCTTGTGGGCGATCCTCGCGAGGCTGATCCCTCCAGTCTCCCTCGCGAGGCGGGTCTTGCCAGCGATCCTCGCGAGGTCGATCGCGCCACCCCTGGCGCGGGCAGCGGTCTTCCCAGCGTCCTGCGTTCCTTACTCCTCCTCGACCGTAGCCCCGGTCACCGCGGTCTGGGCGACGGCCGATCCTTCCTTCTCGCACGGCTCGGAGCTCTTGACACTCGTTGGTGTTGTGGGTGTGGAGGTCGTGGTACACACAGTATCGACTGCCCTTGGGAGGTTCAGGCTGATCTCTGTCCCGCTTGGTGTCTGGTTCTGCCGCGAGCACGGCAGCCCCCTTGCGCTTCACATCCTTGGCCTTGGGCTTCTTCTCTTTTGGGTCTGCGGCAGGCAGGTCGAGGAGGGAGAGACGCCCTTCCTCAGCCCTGGCACACTTGGTTGCCAAGTTGAACAACTCCAAGGAAGTGCACAGGTCTTCATGCATCGCCAGCTCCTCCTTCATCTTGACATCGCGCACACCGTCGAAGAAGGCTGAGATGATGGCCTCCTCGATCACCTTGGGAATCTTGAGGCGTGCGTTGTTGAAGCGCTGGATGTACTTCTGCAGGGTCTCTCCGGGTTGTTGCTTGATGCGGTGCATGTCGCTCACGGCGGGCGGCCGGTCGCGAGTACCTTGGAAGTTGGCGATGAAGCGGGTGCGCATCTCGTCCCAGGAGGAGATCGTGCCTGGAGCCAGGTGCGGGCCCTGTCCTTGAGCGCCATGGGAAACCAGTTCGCCATGACCTTCTCGTCTCCGTTGGCAGCTTCAATGCCCAGCTCATAGAGCTGGAGGAACTCCACAGGGTCGGCCATGTCGTCGTAACGAGGAGGCAAGTCTGGCTTGAACTTGCCGGGCCACGAGACGCTGTGTAGCTCGATGGTGAAGGCGTGGCAGCCTGTTGTGGCCACGGGAGGCCTTGGGTGACGGAGAGCTTGGTCTTGCATGTCCCCATGCGCTGCAGCCGGGAGCAGCGCGGGGTCTTGACGTGCGGGAGCAGAAGCATGGTCGCGACGTGCTGGAGCAGGGAGCTCCCGGGCAGCTTCTTGCGGGCGAGGGACTTCTTGGCAGCTCTGCTCTTGCTGCGCTGGCACCTGACGGAGCGGGCTCCGCCCAGGGGCCACGCGCCTTGGAGCCATGGCGCCTTCTTGAGGAGGAGGCGGCCGGGGCGCCGCCGGAGCTTCGTCGCCCGCGCGGGGCGGGGTGCGGTGCAGCGGAACGGACGGTGCAGTTGAGCCCCCTGCGGCGCGGATGAGCTCGGCGACGCGGTCGAGCCATTCTTCGTAGACGTCGTCGACGGGACGGTAGTGCAGGAGCTCGTTTGCCGCGATAAGTGCAGCTCGAGCCTCCATGGGCGCGCGGAGCGCGCGGGACGAAGAACCAGCTAGGGTGAGCGAGGGAGTAGCGGTGCGGCCGTCTTGCCGCACGGACGGATGCTGAGATGACGCTTGCTGCTCGTCCCCCGCCGGGCCGGTGGCGGCGTTGACTGCAGGTGACGGGGAACGGCGAGGACGCCCGCCGATAGGAGCCGTCTGGGCGACGCGGGAAGCAAGAGCGGCCCGGCGCTCGGCGCGGGCCCGACGAGCGTCAGACATGGACGCGATGGTCGGAGGAGAATGGGGTGGTGGAAGACGTATTCCGGCGCACCCCTACCTGGCGCGCCAAATGTCGGATTTTGGGTTCCGGCAGACCCTTGAGGTTCGAACACTGGGGTGCGTGCGGAGATTTCGCCTCTACCTACCTGCACCCCTCCGCCTCTCTAAGATCTAAGCTATGGAAAGAACAGCACAAGAGACACAGGTTTTATACTGGTTCGGGCCACCGTTGTGGTGTAATACCCTACTCCAGTGTGTGGTGTGGTGGATTGCCTCTTGGGCTGATGAGGATGAGTAATACAAGGAAGAACAGCCTCACGAGGGTCTGTTCTTTGCTGGGGGGATGAACTGCTAGGAGGAGTTCAGTCACCCTTCTCTCTCTCTCTCTTCTCGATTGCGATCCGACCTTGATGCTGGGTTGGCCGATTCTCGATCCTTCTACCCTGTGGATGGCTAGTCCTATTTATAGGCAAAGGCCCTGGGCCTCTTCCCCAAATATTGAGCGGGAAGGGCGCCAACAATTCACCATTTTGAAGGGGAACATCTGGTACACTTATCCTGACTAAAGTTGGTCCTCGCCTGCCAAAGACTCTGGTGGTGACGCTGGCTTGGGCTCCACAATGACTTCCTTCCTGCCATTGGACTGGTCTTGGTCTCGTTGCACCGAAACGGGTGCCTTTGCTTGATGCTCTCACCTGTGCTTGCTCCCTTTGCACCAAAGAGGAAAGGAGGACACTACACAGGCTGGCGCCCACCTGGCGCCCTTGGTCGTCATGGCTTGCGTCACGGGCACCTCGTGAGGTACCCCGCCTTGATCTCTTCGCCTCCTCGCGAGCCAGCCTGATGAGGCCGTGCCTGAGGAAGCTCCGTGTCGTCTGCCCCGCGAGGCTTGGCCCGTCGCGAGGGTCTTGGGTTTGTCTTGATGAAGATGGGCCGTGCTAGGCCCCCTTTGAGCCACGCCGCAGGCCACAGACAGGCAAGTCTGGGGACCCCCGTTCCCAGAACGCTGACATCCTCCTCTGTGACAGAAGAGGCCATCCACCGGCCTTGAAGGTTGGATCCGGACATGATTGAAGGTCTGAAGCGCTTAGCCTGAGCCTCGGGTGTTGGAATTCGAGGTGGGGGAAGGGAAGGATCGAGCGCGAGAAGAAAAGGACAGGCCTTGTCCCCTTTATAAAGAGGATGAATATCAAGCGTCCTCCGCGTGGTTGTTCGGAACTTGCCTAAAATTGAGGAGTCATTCCAGCAGGCGCGATTGGGTTACCCACACCCGTATTGATGAGAATCCCGTGATAAGGGGAACATGATCTCTGCTTCGACAGGATGTGCCAATAAAACCGCCTCGCAACACGTGTAGTGGCAGGCAGGGAGAAATGGTTCGTAATGACCGGGCCACGTCAGGATGTCATGTTATGAAGAGTTGTCAGCAGATTAGATTTGTGGAATAATATACTCTCTACGGTGGTATGTGGAATTTGTTTTGCAGAGCCGGACACGATTCTTGTGTTCAAAATCTTCTATGGAGTATTCGGACCGCCTTGCAATGTCGAAGACAATCTGCGTGCTGGACTCATCGTCATTGAAGCCTAGTTCAGGGGCTACTGAGGGAGTCCTGGATTAGGGGGTCCTCGGACAGCCGGACTATATATTTTGGCCAGGCTGTTGGACTATGAAGATACAAGATTGAAGACTTTATTCCGTGTCCGGGTGGGACTCTCCTTTGCATGGAAGGCAAGCTTGGAAATTAGGATATGTAGATCTCCTCCCTTTTAACCGACTCTGTGTAACCCTAGCCCCCTCCGGTGTCTATATAAACCGGAGGGTTTAGTCCGTAGGACAACAACAATCATAATCATAGGCTAGCTTCTAGGGTTTAGCCTCTACGATCTCGTGGTAGATCAACTCTTGTAATACTCATATCATCAAGATTAATCAAGGAGGAAGTAGGGTATTACCTCCATCGAGAGGGCCCGAACCTGGGTAAACATTGTGTCCCCCGCCTCCTGTTACCATCCGCCTTAGACGCACAGTGCGGGACCCCCTACCCGAGATCCGCCGGTTTTGACACCGACACTACCCTCAAAGGGTATCTTACAGACCCGACAAAAATCATAAAGTGACATCTCCTTAACCTCATCATATAAATGAGATTCCACTGAAGGTGGTGATTTCTTAGCATGAAAGTAAAAAAAATTGCACGAAAATATTAGTGAGGAAGAGATATTGTTCGCGCTGGTCGCAGAGGAAGTCGTTGAGGCCTGGATTCTCAGCCAAATAACAAAAGTCTTCATAAATCTCGGCTGCTCTCAAGAACTCATCACAAGGCCATTCGCACGGCGGAACCTCCGCAGTGCGAGGGAGATTATATTTGGGCTTCTTATTCTCTTCACTTTGCTTATCATTCGAGCTTTTGCTCGAAGAGCCCCTCAACAATCTTTTCATCATTTTCTTTCTTTGAAAAATTTCTGAAATTTTTAGTGACTCAAAATAAAAGTGAACCATACTCAAAAAGATTGATAGAAACTACTCCTACAAGTGCCTAGAGGCCATATCATGCATTAAAACTACTTTTGACCACATAAATTTGACATGCAAGCTCAAGAACAGGGTCACCCAAGCAGGAAAAAATTTCAATAAGTAAAGCACTAGAACAAAAACTAATTGGACCATTGGAGGAGTCACAAAACGAAGAACAATCCCCTAAAGCAGTTTTGTGAATGGAGCTTTGAACAAGGAGATCAAAAATGGCAGCAAAATGAGCTAAAACACGGTTTTGAGCTAGTGGATGATTGGTTCTAGAGGAAGACGAAGTGTGTGGGTGCAAGAATAAGTGTAGGGGACCCACGTGGGGTCCAGGAGGCAGGGGCGCGACCTGGAACCTCGTGGCCAGGTGGTGTGGCCCCCAGGTGTGTTCTCAGTGCCAAATATTCTTAAATATTCTACAAAAAATCATCTAAAATTTTCAGGGCATTTGGATAACTTTTATTTTCGGGGTATTTTTTTATTGCAAGGATAATTCATAAAATAGACAAAAAATACTATTTTTGCTTTATTTAATCTAAATAACAGAAAGTAAAAAGAGGGTACAGAGAGTTGTGCTTTCTAACTTCATCCATCTCATGCTCATCAAAGGAATCCACTAATAAGGTTGATCAAGTCTTAACAAACTCTTTCAAAATCGCATGAAACCGGAGAATTTTCCAATAACACTAAGTTGCCTCAACGGGGATATGCATGTCCCCAACAATAAGAATATCATATTTCTTCTTGACAGTAGGAAGAGGAAATTCAAAACCTCCAATAGTAATTGTTGGAATTTTTCCAATAGAATTGATATTCTGGACTTGAGGTTGTTTCCTCAGAAAGTGTACTGTATGCTCATTACTATTAACATGAAAAGTTACATTGCCTTTGTTGCAATCAATAACAGCCCCTGCAGTATTCAAAAAGGGTCTACCAAGGATAATCGACATATTATCGTCCTCGGGAATATCAAGAATAACAAAGTCCATTAAAATACTAACGTTTGCAACCACAATAGGCACATCCTCACAAATATTGACAGGTATAGCAGTTGATTTATCGGCCATTTGCAAAGATATTTCAGTAGGTGTCAACTTATTCAAATCAAGTCTACGATATAAAGAGAGAGGCATAACACTAACACCGGCTCCAAGATCACATAAAGCAGTTTTAACATAGTTTATTTTAATGGAGCATGGTATAGTTGGTACTCCTGGATCTCCCAGTTTCTTTGGTATTCCACCCTTAAAAGTATAATTAGCAAGCATGGTAGAAATTTCAGCTTCCGGTATCTTTCTTTTATTTGTAACAATATCTTTCATATACTTAGCATAAGGATTCATTTTAAGCATATCAGTCAAATGCATACGCAAAAATATAGGTCTAATCATTTCAGCAAAGTGCTCAAAATCCTCATCATCCTTTTTCTTGGATGGTTTAGGAGGAAAATGCATGGGTTTTGATACGTCTCCAACGTATCTATAATTTTTGATTGCTCCATGCTATATTATCTACTGTTTTGGACATTATTGGGCTTTATTATCCACTTTTATATTATTTTTGGGACTAACCTATTAACCGGAGGCCCAGCCCAGAATTGCTGTTTTTTTGCCTATTTTAGGGTTTCGAAGAAAAGGAATATCAAACGGAGTCCAAACGGAATGAAACCTTCGGGAACGTGATTTTCTCACCGAACATGATCCAGGAGACTTGGACCCTATGTCAAGACACAAAGGAGGAGG
>NC_041380.1:407639932-407658264 GCF_002162155.2 Triticum dicoccoides
TCGTGGGCCCCCTATTGCTCCATCGACGTACTCCGTCCTCCTATATATACCTACGTACCCCCAAACGATCAGATACGGAGCCAAAACCCTAATTCCACCGCCGCAACTTTATGTATCCATGAGATCCCGTCTTGGGGCCTGTTTCGGAGCTCCGTCGGAGGGGGTATCCATCACGGAGGGCTTCTACATCATCACCATAGCCCCTCCGATGAAGTGTGAGTAGTTCACCTCAGACCTACGGGTCCATAGTTATTAGCTAGATGGCTTCTTCTCTCTTTTTGGATCTCAATACAATGTTCTCCCCCTCTCTTGTGGAGATCTATTCGATGTAATCTTCTTTTTGCGGTGTGTTTGTTGAGACCGATGAATTGTGGGTTTATGATCAAGTCTATCTATGAACAATATTTGAATATTCTTTGAATTCTTTTATGTATGATTGGTTATCTTTGCAAGTCTCTTCGAATTATCAGTTTGCTTTGGCCTACTAGATTGATCTTTCTTGCAATGGGAGAAGTGCTTAGCTTTGGGTTCAATCTTGCGGTGTCCTTTCCCAGTGACAGTAGGGGCAGCAAGGCACGTATTGTATTGTTCCCATCGAGGATAACAAGATGGGGTTTTCATCATATTGCGTGAGTTTGTCCCTCTACATCATGTCATCTTACTTAAGGCGTTACTCTGTTTTCATGAACTTAATACTCTAGATGCATGCTAGATAGCGGTTGATGAGTGGAGTAATAGTAGTAGATGCAGGCAGGAGTCGGTCTACTTGTCTCGGACGTGATGCCTATATACATCATTACAAAAAAAGACACATCCGTGATATTTTGGGCCGAACGAAAAAAAATTCTGTCATACATATGACACTTTTATGACGATAATTGTGACAAAACCTGGTATCATCATAGATGTGGTGGGCTCCTACTTCTATGACAAAAAATAATAACAGAAAATGGGCTTTTCGTCCTGGGCGGGCCGGAGACGCAGCTGCATAACATTGTTTGCGCCGTCCATGATGGAAAAAACCATGGTAGAACCGAGGGGAAGGAAAATTTCGGGGAGTTCCTGGTTACGGTGGGAGGTCGGGGGCCGAGCGATGCGCGTTTCTCTCGTACACATATGCGTGTGTGTGCGAGGCATTGGGCTCTAACTAAACCCGAGCGATTGCACTGCAGGCTACGCGTTACTGAACCCGAGCGATCGATCGATGGCTGTTAACTGAACCCGATCGAGCGATTCCTTGGCTACTGCTGCTAACTAAAGTCGATTGATTGGATGAACGGTGAGCATTGTGGGGGGGTTTGGATGAATAGTGAGCAGTGGCATTGCCTCTGGATGAACAGGACCCCATGGTGTGGAGGGCTGGATGAACAGTAGACGATGGAGGGGTGCCCGTGGAGGGCTGGTTGAACAAGAGCCCGTGGTGTGGAGGGCTGGATGAACACTAGATGGTGGAGGGGTGCCCGTGGAGGGGTGGTTGAACAGTAGCCGGTGGAGTAGCGCACGGTGGAGGCTGGATGAACAGGAGCCCGTGGAGGCTGGAGGAGGTGGACGGTAGTCCGTGGAGGCTGGAGGAGGTCGACGGTGGAGATGAACAGTATCCTGTGGAGTCCTGTTTTGTGGTACGCCACACCCCTCCCGATCAACAGGACCCCCGTTTCGACCGTAGCGCTCCAACACAAGTCCGTTTCCTCCGTTTTGCGGTACGCCACACCCCTCTCGATCAACAGGACCCCCGTTTCGACCGTAGGAGGTCCGTTTCCTCCGTTTTGTGGTAGCCAGACCCCTCCCGATGAACAGGATCCCGTTTCGAACGTGGTCAGTCGAATACAAGGTCGTTTCCTCCGTTTTGCGGTACGCCAGGCCTCGTTTCCATCGCATGTTCCGTCCAAGCCCTCCCGAAGAACACGACCACGCATTCCGTTCCGACCCAGCCGGTTGGCTCCCACGCGTTCCGTTGCCTCCCGATGAACACGATGCGTTCCATTGCCTCCCCATGAACACGACGCATTCCGTTCCCTCCCCATGAACACGACACATTCCGTTGCCTCCCCATGAACACGACGACGATGATGTTTCTCCATTTCGACCCAGCCATGTACACGAGCCCTAGCCGTACGTATGCGCGAGTAGGCGTTCGAGACCCTTCCCATATGTACGTACGTGGCCGTATTTTCTTTCTTGCACCCTGGCCGATGTACGTGCGTTTACATGCTACGTGCGCGCCTCTACTACGACACGTACGCGCCTCTACTACGACACGTGCGCGCGTCTACATCGACCAGTATATATGTGCGTACATGTTCGCGACCAGAATGACAATGCTATGTACGCTTCAACCAAGTGGGTCCCGACTGTCAGGCACTTCCTTGCCTGTGAAGATGTAGCTGGTGGGTCCCAGCAGTCTGGGGGGCGAATTGTTTTTTTTGCCCGGACACACTTACTTGCGTGCGAAGGTGTAGCTGCTGGGTCCCAGCAGTCAGGGGGGGATCATTTTGTTTTTTTTTTGCCCTCACACACTTCCTTGCATGCGAAGATGTAGCTGGTGGGTCCCAGCAGTCAGGGGGGCGAATCATTTTTTTGGACGCACTTCCTTGCGTGCGAAGATGTAGCTGGTGGGTCCCAACAGTCAGGAGAGCGAATCATTTTTTTTCGGACGCACTTCCTTGCGTGCGAAGATGTAGCTGGTGGGTCCCAGCAGTCAGGGGGGAATGTTTTTTCGCGAAATACGGTGGCCCGTCCGGTGGGTCCCTGCTATCAGGTGGAGGAATAATTATTTTGCGCGTAATAAGGAGGCACTTCCTTGCTGCGGCCGTGGACCCAGCTGTCAGCCTCTCCACGTACAGTCCACGTCCGATGGAAGCCATTCCTTGACCATGTTGACCACGTCGCGCCGAGAGCACCAGGGCGGTGGATGACGGCGAGGCCTAGGAAGGGGACGACGCGGAGCCGGGGAAGACGCGGCAGTGGATGCCCACACGTAGAGGAGTATGAGGGTTCACTCGTTCGGCTGCGGTGTGAGGTTGCCGTCACCGCAGAATAACAGGGGGTGTGGGTGCATAGAGGGATGGCCTGGCCATCGGTGGGAGTAGTAGGGGCGGTGAGGCCTCCGTGGCATCACAGCCGGCCACGGGCGGCAGGAGCAGGCGGCACGACCGGCGCTGCTTTGGGCGGCTGGAGTAAGAAGACTAGAGGTTGAAGAAGCACTACGGCCGTTGGATGGACATCGTACGGTCACTGGAGCTAGAATCGTTCATATATTGACTTAAGTTGACAAAGGCCTCCGTCCCAGTCAACTTAGTAGGCCCACAAGTCAGCCTCCCACCAAGGTGGGTCCCAGCTAGCAGGGGGTATTCATTTTTTTGTGCGTAATAAGGAGGCACTTCCGGTGGGTCCGAGCTGACAGCGAGGGGACCGTTTTTTCGCGAAATACGATGGCCTGTCCTGTGGGTCCCAGCAGTCAGGGGGAAATGTTTTTTGGTGAAATACTGGTGGCCCGTCCGGTGGGTCCCTGCTGTCAGGTGGAGGAATGATTATTTTCCGTGTAATAAGGAGGCACTTCCTTGCGGCTACCGTGGACCCAACTGTCAGCCTCTCCACGTATAGTACTCTTCCGATGGAAGTCGGTCGTTGACCACATAGACCACGCCGCGCCGAGAGCACCACGGCGGTGGACGACGGCGAGGCCTAGGAAGGGGACGACGCGGAGCCGGGAAAGACGCGGCAGTGGAAGCCCGCGCGGAGAGGAGTACGAGGGTTCACCGGTTCGGCTGCGGTGTGAGGCTGCCATCGCTGCAGAATAACAGGGGGTGTGGGTGAGTAGAGGCATGCCCTGGCCAGCGGTGGGAGTAGTAGGGGGCGCTGAGGCCGGCGCAGCAGCACAGCCGGCCACAGGAGGCAGGAGTAGGCGGTCCCACCAGCGCTGCTTTGGCGGCTGGAGCAAGAAGATCAGAGATTGAAGAAACACGACGGCCGTTGGATTGACATCCAACGGTTACGTCTGCTAGAATCGTTTGTTGACGTATATAATAACTAAAAAAATTTGCATAGGCGTCAACTAAACAGGCCCACAAGTCAGACCACTCCCTCTTTTTAATAATTTATATATAGCTCATGGCAACTTCTTATGCAATTTATTGCAGTCGTTTTTTGGTTGGCCAGGGCCAATTTTGCATATTTCTGTGGGTTCCAAACTATTTTTAATACATAAATGTCGAGCCAGATTTAAAGTACTTTGAAGATATATTTAAATTAGGTTAATGCCCAGTGAAATAGGAATCTGAAAATGTGAAAAAATTCAGAAATTATGAAGTAATTGCCAATTTGTCATCTGTTTTTATATTTACAACCCATTTCATATTACTTTCAAGATTTGCAGGCGTCTTGAAAGAGTTGCAGCCCATCAGGGCATAGAAAAATAAGTAGGCCTGGATTGGGTATTCTTCAGAAAAAATAAACTAGGCTCATTTTCACAAAGAAAAAATAGCTGGGTTGGTCACATGGTGAACATAAAATATAAGCCTGGGCTAGACGGGCCACAGCCCAGTTCAAACCCTGCTCCATCTCAACAATACCAAACAAAAAAAAATACTGCTCGAGTAGCTACGTCCCAGGTGTCAGCCGATCTTGTGTTGTTCTCTTGTCTATTGACTATGTACGCTCACAATGTCATGGGTCCCAGATGTCAGGAAAACACTAGGAGGAAGCATTTTATTTTTCCATATGCTGACGTGGTGGGCCCCTACTGTCATCCTCTCCATGTACTTCTGCCGATTCCTGTTGTTTGTTGACCATGTTGACAACGCGAGAGGGCGGCGCCGCGGCGAGCGCACCAAAGCACGCGGAGGACGTCGACGTTAACAATTTAGGAGACCGTGGGGCGGCGATGCGTGCGCTGAGGCGCAGCCAACAGTGGGAGGCGGAAGCAGGCGGCCCCGCCGGCGCTGGTTTGGTTTTGGCGGCTGGAGGAAGACAGGACTGAAGAAACGCGATAGACTATAAAAGCAGCAGGAGTACTTAACAACCTTAACTGAAACCAGCAGGGGCACTTAACAACCAAAGCTAAAAGCAGTATGAGTACTTATACAGGTTCAACCGTACAAAGCACGCCTCGAACAATGCTACTTTGCCTACAGTTAACCAAGGGTGAGGCCGCCAAGCCCTAGGACAAGGCACAGGCGCCACCCCGCACATCCACAACCTTCTGAAAGCGGCTTCATCTCGCAACGTGGTCAATAAACAGGATATTCACTTTAGAGCCATGGAAAAGCATGAACATAATCTTCTGTCCTATTCTCCGAGATGGACGGGCCTTCATTATTTGAGACCACCCATGAATAAGTATCTTTTCACCTCCAAGGGGAATTGAGTAGGTCGACATAAACATCATGTTGTGACCAAGCGCAAGTCTGACCCGACCATGGTCAGGCATCTGTATAGGAATAATAGAACTCGGCAGTTCCTGTTTCAAGAAGATCACAGCTGTAAAACTGTGTATAAGCAATAGTTTATGAACAACATATATAACAGAAAACAGCTCGTACCATAAGTTTCTCGACACAATTGGACCTGTTCAACGAGTGCAGCAGTGGCACACATATCCCACGTGGCCTTCCACCATTGAAATGCCCCACAAGGACCTCAAGGCGATCAATAAAGTGTAGGAACTTGTGGATGTCGATCCAGTAAACATCAGTGCCATTAGTAACAGTCGAGTTATTACAGAGTAACAAACGAGCAGACTACTTAACTCTGAAAAAACCTACACGTGCCACCAATTATAAGAAAATATTAGTTAGAAGTAGCATCTTCGTGAGAGATTCGTTGCTACTTCTAAAGTTAAATTGTGATTAGTTAGACAGAATAGGTGGATTAAGAAGTAATCGAGGCAACAAGCAAGAACCAGATACAAAACTAACATGGATGAACAATTGGAACAACGTTGGGGTGGAAGATTGCAGTGAAGATGAGACCAGGTTCTGCTATTTCCATCAACATTCGTGCGCCAACTTTCAGTCCGTAACACTTGAGAAAGTTTATCCAAGTTCAGCCATAAAAAAAGCAGCGATCTTCTTGGTTCATGAACCCAACTCAGAACTTATATCCATGGCTTATCTTCACTGTGACCATTAAACTAGTGTATTAAGTTATGGCAAGGCCTAGCATCTTGAGTACATGTGTTCTGGCAGAGCAAATAATACAGTGTAGGAAAAATAATATGAGAACACAACATGCTCAAAAAACCGCCACCCTCCCGGATAGAAAACAAGATTCTAGGAACATACTGTGCGTGTTTCAAAATGTTGAGTTAGGATGAGAAGGAACAAGTGTGGCGTCTCGCCGAGGGCGCAAAAACCTGTAGGGTACTCGCACTTTGGGCACTGCAAATGAAACACACTAGATTCGGTAGGAAGAAAAATGCATCAACGGCGGCGGCTGCCATCCTAGGATTACCTGCGACCAAGGGACTTGGATTTATCGGGGATGGATGAAGAATTCGTACCTGTTTCTCCATGAGAAAACCCTATGCAATCGCCGAGAGGGGGTTTTCCCTAAACAAGAAGACGAGGGAGAAGGGGATTCATGCCCAGTGAAATATTGCCACTTTATCTGTCCAGCTTACTGCTAAAGTTGGAAAGGGGGTGTGATTTGACGGCTCATTGGGCATTAGTGCGGCGCTATGACCGGGGTGTGTCTACCATGAAGTTGTGCACTCTAATTTGTGCATATGGCACGTGGACCCCGTTGCCGGTTACCCCACATATCAGCGAAAGGAAGTAGAAAGACAGGAGTAACTAGTTACACATAAATATATTTTTTGATAGAGAGATACTCCCTCTGTAAAGAAATATACAAATCTGTTATATCACAGGCTCACCTTGCTGAGAAATATACTCCCTCTACAATGCACAGGCATTATGCAGGTTCAGCTTTTTTATGGGGGTTCAGCTAAGAATATAATACTCAGATAGGCTCACGGTTCTGGACTTTGGGCCGTAGGCCGACCCTGCATGTTTGGGGGCCCATGTGTTCTACCTTAACACTTTTCATGTTGCAACCGATCGGTACGGCGCTGGTTTTAGATGATGTCGCAAGGCGAATACACAAAATTGAATAAAGCACGGCAGCTGTTGGAATGAAATCGAACGACAGTTCCTAACCAGCAATCAGAGTTGCAATTCTATCAATGATATACCATGTGATAAATAATACTGTCATACTACTTATACACACAGGACACTTGTTTCACCATGCCAGATTATTACATCAAAATCTCTCAGAGGATAGATCAGTTCGGCAGTTGCGTGCTGCTACTGAAGAATTTCAAAGTTGATTTGGACCAGCTCTCCTTGCCGAGAAAGTTCGATTTTGACATCATCCCCTACCACAAGATATGATTTAGATTTGAACCTTGACCATCCTTTAGCATCAATCATCATGCGACCATCCTTTGTACTTACGGTATATTGAGCAGGTTCATTCACACCAAGGCTGCGCATGGTAAGAGAAACTTGGCCGCGGTCGCCCGGATTGTTGAACGACTCACTCGTTGCTCTAGGAATTCTCTGTTTGCAAACAAGAAGACATACCCAAAGAGTTAGATCAACATAGTGAATCATGTGAAACAACATGGAAAGAAAAAAGAACAAAGCACTTGGGCGGCCAATGCTTACCAAGAAGGTGGACATGTCGGTTTTTGTAAGGACTTTGGTATATGAAGTGCGAACTGCAGCCCAATCTGTTGTTGGTGCAACTGCACGGGCCAGAGCAGATGCAAGTGCAAGTGTTGGTGTAGGTGCCACAGCTGCTGCTGCTGCCGGAGATGGTGCTCCTTGTAGAGCTGGTGCTGGTGTCGGAGCAGGTGCCGGTGTCGATGCCCGATCCTCCAGTAGATCAGACTGATCCGCTGGCGCGGTATATGCCCAATCCTCAGCTGGATCAGACTGAGTTGTTGCCGCTGTCAGTGCTAGAGCAACTGCCGGTGTTCGATCTGTGCGAGACAGCGGCGATCATGTCTGGTTTGCTATGATCAGCTTTCTAACTTGACTAGGATCCGTGAACGTGATCCAGTTTTTTTCTTCATTTCTTTTAAACGCGAGAAGGACTAATTGTGGCGTTTTTGTTAAACCAAACTGCAGTTCATCATAGGGATTCAGCTTTTACTCAGACAACAGACTGATCCAATTTTTTCCAGTAATATAAGTGATGGACAGTGCCTTCGTTACTGACACGACATAAGAAGTGAAACCTGCAAAAATAGCCATCATAGAGCAAACCAAACGGTTTATTCTGTGATGAATGTCACATGGCAAAACCTGCATCGTAAAATTGCAGGAAAAGAAAGAAAACATGACATTAAATCAATAAGATTTAGACAGTAAATCGATAAGATTTACTTGATGTGACACGAGTGAATCCTTACCAGGAAATCACTATGTTGAAGTACTAAACAGAAGATTGATCATCCAACTACGCGTGGCATGCAGGGGCCCCACCTACTCCCACAAGCAGGACAGTCCAAAGGTCGTGACAAATCGTATGGACCGAACATCCATGGGACTGGAAATCCTGGTGGGTGTGATAAACCGTGCAATGCATAGAGATATTGGAGTGTAACCATAATTGATAAACCGTCCTCACAAAAAATATGATCTGGATACTTCAAAATATACAGACTGAATTGAGTGGACAGACATTAACATAGACCGTTCTCAGGACTAACCACACACCAAAAGCGGCAGTACGAATAAACAATACAGGGTTCACAAAGACAAATCAAGTACTGAACAATAGTACTTACTACAGACAAGCAAACCTGCACTAACTAAACTCTATAGACTATTTCTTGCCACCGACCTACAGGATGAACCCCGCATAACTGACTAGGCCATGGACTTTGTGTGAGATGTCTACATGCACCATCACCATCTTGTCAACCTTGGAGAACCTAACAAAGTGGTCTTTCTACTCATAAACATGATGATGAAGATAGGCCGCATCAAATTTGTTGGGAAGCTTTACAAGAACCACACCCTTCATAATCGAAGGCACAGCCAGGAAATTGTTGTGGTCAAGTACAGCCTCGAGAACACGCCTGATAACAATGCTACAGGAAAACACTAGTTCAGGACACGTGGCGACAAGGACACAGCAGCTGGATAGTTCAGCAGTAGAACTCATCATCAGGTCTTCCAGTTCACACGACATGACTTTGAGAACTTCATCTCCACCGCGGACCTGGTTCTAATTCAAACAAAAACCATATTTTATTACTACCTCCGTTCAGAAATATAAGATGATTTTTGATATTATACTCCATATATGACTACATATACGCACAGAAATGAGTGAACAAAGACACTAGAACATGTCTTCAAAGGCATGAGAGCAGATGGATTACATGCAATATCCATAACACAAGTTACTGAGGCAAATATACCCTCTTAAAAGGTTGCATTGATGTTCATAAAGTACTCCCTCCGTCCCAAAATTCTTGTCTTAGATTTGTCTAGATACGGAAGTATTAAGTCACATTTTAGTATTAGATACATCCGTATCTAGACAAATCTAAGACAAGAAATTTGGGACAGAGGGAGTAGTTGAAATTAATCTATAAGAAATTAGTGTCAACCTCTCGCATGTTTTGGTCAAAAGAGGAATTTAGAACCGTCATTAGGAACACTAAAATCACATGCAAGATCACCCAGAAAGTTGTACTACCAGTACTAGTACTGCGTGTTAGATGAAAAAACACGATCAAGATCGAGAAAAAGATCGTCAACAAGAGACATTACCTGGACTTGCTTAATGAGGGATCCCGGAGAGGGGGGCTTGGACAGGGCAATGGCTTTGAGCTTGTCTGCGGTAGTCTCGGCGGGGTGCTTGCGCTTCTTCGTACCATGAGCATCGACGGTTTTGGCCAGAGCCATAGACATCACGTCGGCCGGTGCTCCGGCATCCATCCAAGAGAGGAAGCTGAGAGAGAAGAGTGAAAGGAGGAATGAGATGAGGGAGAAGCGAAGCGAGTGGGGGTTTTCTTCAAGACAGGAAGCTGAGAGAGAAGAGTGAAATGATGGTTGCTTTGTCCGTCCAACTTACTGCTGGAAAGGAGGGGGTTTTGTGATTTGACGGCTCATTGGGCATTACTGTGGCAGTTCGATCGGGGTAGTCTACCGTCACTCTACTACGGAGTAATTTAGTGCATGGCTGGTGTCCCAGGTGCTGGCTGTCCCACACGTCGGTGAAAGTGAGTAATTTAGTGCATGGCTGGAGGAGGATCCGCACGGTAGAGCGTGTCCACTATTTTTCTGAAGAAAAAAATGATTACAGCAAGCGTTTCCACTCTTACAATGGAGGAGTGTGAAACACGGTAGCCACTTGAACATACATAGTGCTCCTACTACAAGGCATGTGCAGTGGTTCATACGTCAGTACTACACAATCTTGTTGCTAGTGTAGTAAGATATGACGATAACAAATGATGTTGTGCACATGTCAACTACTCCTATATGTAACATAGTACCGCTTTTTCGACTGTCCGGTCGAGAATGAACGGTGAGATCAATGTTAACAGAACTAGGTCCACAGCGCACGGAGAGTACGGTGCTACAGTACTCCATGAAACATGAACCATATGAAGCACGAATAGTGTTAGGCAGGGTGTATGAAGGGTGCATGGGATGGGAGAAAAAGTTCCCTTCTCGACCCACTTTTGGGTGTTTGGCAGAGTGCATGAAGGGTGCATGAGTCCACACTAGTAGGTTGACAAAAATACACAAAGAGGAAACAACTATATTGAGATGAGAATGCAACCAAACACACCCACACGCTTTGTGCTATAGTGACCGATCTGCATCGTCTGAGTTTGATCCAACGGTCATCTTGCGCCGAGACATGGACATGCCCATGCAGAGGGCGCCTAAACACCACCGAAGTCCCTCTGCTTCTCGAGGCGCACGACGTTGGTGATGCAGGGTGCAACTGCCCATAGAGCCCGCTCCCGGTCGACGGGAGCCAGCTCATCAAAGACGGCGTCCAATGGCACGAATGGATTCCGGTGACAGAGCCCTAAAAGGATTCGCCCGGCAACGGTGACGGCAGCCCGCAACCCCTCCTTGTCCAGCTCAGCTCCCACCATCGCGCGGAGACAGCTCAGCTCCTCGGAGATATAGGTGAAGAAGGAGACTAGGTCAAGAAGCCGCAGCTCGTTGAAGTCGACCGGGTGGTCGAACGGGTTTAGCCCGACGGCCGGCATCGTCGCACTGGCACGACTGTAGGCATCACGCAGCCGCAACACGTGCGTGGCAACTTGGTTCACCAAGTGGCTGAGGCGATCCTGGACCTCGGCACGATCGGCCCGCTCGTGCTCCAGCCGGCTCCCGTAACGGCCTATCGTATCTCCCGCTTTCTGCAGCAACGCCGCCGACGCTGCGAGCATCTTTGTGGTGGACGCCTGCTGCTTTTGAAGCTCCGTGAACTCCTGCACATAACGGAGGAGCATGGCACTCCTCTCCTCCTTGAGCTCACGGAGCTCCACGTCCTTGGCCCTGAGCTCCGCATCCTTGGCATGGAGCTCCTGTGTCAGGCGCCTCACCTTGGACTCCATGATCTGCTGCACCGCCATGGCACTAGGTAGAAGCAATGGGGAGAGGAAGCAAAGGGGGCGAAACGGCTGAAAGGCAATGCAATCTACGGGAGGCGGAGGGAGCGGGGAATCTTTTGGTTTTCACCACAGTAAAACACCAGTCGACGACTTCTCACATCAGGGAGCAGTGAGTTTTTACAAGCGGAGTCATCATGACTAATTGCTGTTGCGCCTGCTCCCGTCAATCAAAAAATTAAAAATCCTGCCGCACCCAAACACCAGAGCAACGCTGCGGTGGATATTTAAATTTACCTGCCGGCAAGTAGATAAAAAAGGGGTGAAAAAACAAATGTGGCGGCGGCCTAGCTAATTGGTCGAACTAGCCCAACTAGCTAGCCACCGTGCTTCACTGATGTACTCGGCGGGAAAGGTGGTCTTTCATGATTTGACGACTCATTTACTTGCTTCGGTGCTACGACCGAGGAGGACCTAGAAAACGCGCGGTAGGGCGTCCCACATCAGGAAGAATATATGCGTGCACCACCCAGGAGGACCCCGAAACCGCGCAGTAGGGTGTGCCACGTCTCGGCACGGAGGAAATATGTGCGTGTAAAAATATACTGTATCAGACGTAGTACCTATGGTTCGACCTCGGGACCCAGCCAGTCGGTCGAAAACACTCCACTAGCCACACGGCTTCATCATACAAACATGGCATGGAGGATAGATGTGGTTAGCTCCGTCTCGACCAGCCACAACGTCTCTTGTTCTAGGTGATTCTTCTATTTTCCAATCTTTTTTAGTTGTAATAACACCATAGCAAGCTAGCTCCGCTCTTCGTGTGTGCCCGTGCAAAGGTTAGACGATGGAGAGAAGAGAGATTGAGATCACAGACCTGGGACCCACCAGTAAGTGAGACAACGGTCATGCACGTGTTGATGAGGCACTACCTCTACTCTACTCAACACAAGTACTGTATAAAATCAAGTTATGGGACAAAGCCAACAACCGTTCATTTTTTCAGGCTATCGACTTACGCTTTGTAGTCCAGGTTGCCAGTTCGAATCTCATCTTTCAGATTTGTTAGTTTTAGGTCCAAATTTGATTAATGACAAGTGGGACCCCTGTGTGTTGTTCCGATATTTCAGTGTAGGATGGTTTTCTTGAACAAACACTTTGCGCGGTTAGAAAAGTAACGGCACGAGTTACACGTATTTTGCACGTTTACGAACAAAAATGACAGCGGCATAGAATATCACATCCACCCCGCAGCTTAGATACTATGGTGATACGAGTTTTTACACCGTTGGAAGTGAGATCCAATGGCTTGGGAGTAGTCTTTGTAATTATGCGCAATTTCCAAACTCTCCAAAGGTTTTTTTGCAAATAAAACATTCAGGCCTCGTGTGTGCCGCTGCATCTTCGATCCAACGGCTCCCCGGTGCTCATATTAGGTGCTCCCCGTAGCTTAATTACCCGCTACGGTGATATGAGCATCTAGGTCATATGATTAGTGATCAGATGGCACATGCATAGTACTTGTACTTTCTGCGCATTTCCCAAACTCTATCAGTCGTATATTGCAAAAACATTCAAACCTCCTACTGTGGGCCATTAGATCTCAGTGAACTCGTATCACCATAGAATCTATGGTGCGGGAGCACCTCATACTCTCCCGTGCGACAAAACATAAGGTGCTATCGCAGCTTGGATGCTACGGTGATACGAGCTTGGAGGTCATTTGATCTGAGATCCAATGGCATCTGAGCAGTCTTTGTGCTTGTAAGCACTGGCCGAACTCTTTTGGGGCTTTTCTGCAAAAAACCATTCGAACCACCGCGGAGGTGTTGGATCACAAATCCAATGCCTCCGAAGAGCTTGTATCACCAAAGCATCTAAGGTGTGGTAGCACATGATATTCTTATATACAGGAGAATATGATGTCCTCCTTCATCTTAGATGCTACGGTGATACGAGCTTCGAGGTCGTTGGATATGGGATCAAAGGGCATCTAAGTAGTTTTTGTACAAATTGTGTGCAATTCTCAAACTCATCAAGGTTTCCTGCAAAAATATTAAGACACATCATGTGAGTTGCTATATCTTAGATCTACAAGCTCCAAGCAACTCGTATCGGCATATAGCATCTAAGGTATGGGGGCACATGATATTCTCCCGGGGAGGAGGGGTGGGGGTGCACAACCAATCGGTGGTTGGGAGGGTGGGGACAAATATAATCTAAACAACCCTAAATAGAGCTCCACAATTTTATCTAAGGTCGAGGGGTTGACCCCCGACAATCATGGCTCCGCCTAAACACAACATTTGCATGTACTGTAGTACTAGACTTAATATTCATGTTTCAGTTTCATGTTCATTTTAAATATTGAACTGAGGACCATGGATGTCTTACATTTTACTCCCTTCGTTCCTAAATATTAGTCTTTTTAAAGGCTTCAAATGGACTGGCACATACGGATGTATATAGACATATTTTAGAGTCTAGATTCACTCATTTTGCTCCGTGTGTAGTCACTTGTTGAACTCTCTAAAATACTAATATTTAGGAATAGAAGGAGTATTTTTGAATTCGAGTCATACATGCATGGTTTGGAAAAATAGATGCACTATACTTATTGGATTGTTGTGTTCATGTGTGTGTGTGGTCATATGCTTGATACATACAAAGTTTTCTCACCTCCATATTTTTCATATTTTAAATTTGAATTTGCATTGGAAAACTTACTAGGGATACCATGAAATGTGAAATCCACATTGAGATCACTATATCACAAACTCACTCTAATTCAACAACTCGTCATAAATCAATTACCACGTTGAGATTAGTATTTGCAAGGAAAATGCGGGTATTGTAATACACATAGATTCGTTCAGCAATTTAAAAGGTTCCTTTAGTATTCTCGAATGGTAGGGCCCAACGGCGTACCAGCCAGACCTTGGCTCGTGTTGATCCTAAAAAAACCAGGCCCGTGTCCTTCGGTGGCGTGCGTGGTACGCACATTAGGAAACCCCAACCAGTCGAGCCTCAGCGTTTCATGTCGAAATATCTGGCGGCCAGAATTCCATCCCTAGGAAATTCCCCTCATGTCCCCGGTCCATAATGACTACCGATGAACAACGGAGGGATGCTTTAGTAACTAGACAACGTTGCCTACCGTGTCGAGCACGGTTCAATTCCCTCGGTCGCCGCTCGTCAAGGTCACCCGTCAACTACATTGCCTAGTACTACTACTACTACACCAGGATGAGCACATAATTGAGCCTATTTGTTTGTGTCTAGTACTTGAGTTAATATATCAGGCAATGCACTGGTACGGAGGGATTATCCTTTTACTCTGCATATATAACTTGTCTGAAGTCTAACTAAGCAAAATATTTGACCAAATCCTTTCTTAAGAAATACAACAGGACAGATGTACGGCTTGAAAATTTATTGCATGATGCAGGTTATGATATTGTTTCGAATCCTGGATCTTAAATTTCAAAAAATCCAAAAGTGAGCATATATTCTTGAAACTAAGCATGGTCACGTGATATGGCACAAATATTACTTCGTAAGTTTTTTCTTCAATTTGAGACAAGCTGCTTATGAAAACTTGCACAGATGAAGAGCCAAGGTATTTTGGAACAAAGACCTGTCACGTTAAGGCGAACACTTTCACTATTGAAACCGTGGGCATTTACGTGCCGCCACGAGTCCCCACTTCTCATCGGCAGGTGCCGTCCAAGCAAGCGTGTGATTCGACAGGAGGCGTGCGAGCAGACCGCTGTGCAGGCTCACCGGGAGGCGAGCCCTTTGACCAGGCTCCGCCGCCCACTGTCGTCCCAACTGCTCCCACTTTTAATGTTGCCGGCACCGCAGTTTAAAATCAACCCTACACTACTCGGTATCGCTACAATCCTCTCTCTTCCTCTCCGATTCTCCTGTCGTCTACCTCCAACTAGCCTGACCTAAACGTACGCCATGCCGCATCACGATGGTCTGCCCTTAGTGTTCCAGTTTCCTGAGGAAGACACCCAGCCGGAGTCTCAAGAACATAAGGCGCTTTGGGACGAGCTTGAACTGGCCTTGCGGGAAGACGCCGCGCCTGTCCCCGCTCCCGTTCCGTCTCCCGTCGCCCCGACTGCGCCAGCGCCCATCCCCATGGCATTGATGGGATGGGAGCCGCACATTGTCGCCGAGCTTGATCCCACGGGGTTCCACGAGGTCCCCGCCGACTTTCACGCACCCGTGCACCTGCCAGCGCGTGCACTGATGCGCACGCTCGTGCCGGTGCCCGTGCACCTGCCAGCGCATGCGCCTGTGCATGCACTGACGTGCGTGCCCGTGCCGATGCCCGTGCACACGAATGTCTCCGTTGCGCCGTTGACAGCGCATGTCCCCGCGCGGGTGCCAGTGCCCCCCTCAGCGGCATGGATGGCCGCCGTCGACCGCTTCCTTGCACCAACGTCAGTCGCCTCCTCCCACCAGTTGACTCGCTCCGAAGTCCAGAACATTTTGGCCTTCCTTGAAGCTAGGCCAACGTCCAGGAGTACGCCAACAACGGCGCAAGACGCCGCTGTCGCCGTCGGTCAGTGGCCCGACGACACACAGAGCATGGTAGAGGAGCCACTTTCCACCGCGAGACGCCCCCGCCGCCGCCGCATAATCTAAATTTGCCATGAAAAACATTCGGATTGCCATGCTTAAAATCCGAACGTTTATCATTTCCGTTTATTTTATATCGATCATCGTATAGTTTAAAGTCGGAGTCAGACTGAACGAAATGTATGGTTTGATCGATTGAATGTTCTGCTAGAGCCGTATCAAATTAAATATAAAACGTCATCAAGCCACATGTATTCCTTGTCATCCAATGACTGCTTCAATGTCAAGTGCTCAACATGTTTAGCGTGCAGTTAATTTCATGCCAAAAATAGTGCTAATCACATGACAACACGCAAATAATATCCTAGTAGTTAATATCCGCTTGCACTTAATATACTTCCAAATTAACGTGCATTGCACGTACACACTGACTAGTGCTGCTAGTACGTGAAACTGGTGCCATGACTTGTGAACGCGTCCAGATATGGTCAACGGCAGCATCGCCTACGAGTTCTTCCTGTTTGCCCATACGTCTAAACGCAGAAGGGGAGGAGAGAGAGAGAGCACACATGGAACCCACCAGTAAGTGAAGGCGAATAGTACTAAAAATAATATTACATGTTATCCATTAATTAGGCTGTGGTAATATAAAAAGATTATGTGAACAAAGGGGGTACAACAAACATTGCTATTCTACGTATGTTGCCTATTGATGTGCGGCTTGAAGGCCCGGTCGCATGTTCGATCCTCGTCCTTCATTTTTTAATTTGTATATGGGTCCAAATTTGTTTCATGACATGTGGGCCCCTCGATGTGTAGTTTGTAGCACTTTAATTTGTGGGTCGAAATTTGTTCCATTCCAAGTGGACTATCGGTGTGTAGTTTTGTAGCTTATTTATAATAATTAAAGAGAACAACATAGTTTTTTCAATAATACCATGGTGCGATGTTGAAGGCGAGAAAGGATGTGCGAGAGAGCGATGACCGAGCCAGAGGGAAATCAACTAGGGGAGTTTCCTAGGTTGCAATGGTGTTTGGACTAGTTGTGGGCCGAATGCTACGAAAATATAATCTAAACCGACCGGAATAAATGCCTACACAAATTAATCCAAGGTTTGAGTGCCCCTCGCAATGTAAATAGCTCCGGCTTTGCGAGGGATGGAGAGGTAGTAGCTTCAATGCGTGGAAGATACGATGTGAGAAAGCAAGGTCAGTCGAGAGACATATAGATAGAGAGACAAAGCGAGTGTGGTCCGACATTCATTGAAAAATATATATGCTCTAGAGAGATATTGTCCGATTGAGATTTTTGGCAAGGGTGAGGGTTGTAAGATAGAGCTTGAGAGATGATCCAGTCACAGACGTGTAGATATATTTTGTGTATGGGAGGAAGCAAGGTCAACCGATCACATAGGGTCGCTGTGCAATCGAAAGAGTGAGACGGGTTGGAGAGAGTGACCTAGATAGACGATGTGCGTGAGAGAGTATACAATGTGAATAGGTCGAATTGGGCTCAAACATGGTGATATATCATTTTTGTCCGAGAAAGAGCGAGGTCAATCGAGACATACAGAGAGAGAGAGAGAGAGAGAGAGAGAGAGAGAGAGAGAATGAGTGAGTGTGGCCCACCATGAGGTCGAAAGAGTGGCAGCGGCTTGGATGGACTGACCTAGATAGACAATCTGCATGAGAGAGTATAGAGTGTGTCGATCGAGGACCAAACAGGAAGATGTATCATTTGTGTGTGAAAGAAAACAAGGTTAAACGAGACTCAGATAAAGAGAGCGAGATTGAGCGAGTGTGGCCCGCCGTGCAGAAGAAAGAGTGAGACAGTCTCGAGGGAGTGACCTAGATATACAACGTGCGTGCGTGGACACGAGAGGTTGGGGGGCTAGATAGGCAATGCATGTATTTAGCGCGAGAGGGTGAGAGGGAGAGGGGGAGAGAGAGCTCGGCATGGGGTGCAATGGCGGGTGTGTGAGGTAAATACATTTGGTAACAGAGTGGAAAAAGGGGTTGTGTAGTTGAGAGACTTAGAGATCGAAACATGGAGAGAAAGAATGAATGTGTGTTGGAAACCGATAGCTTCCTAAGGTGGTTAGGAGAGGAAGATTGACCGATACAGGAAGTATGTAGCATTTGT
>NC_041380.1:407658527-407665418 GCF_002162155.2 Triticum dicoccoides
GAGAGGGGGAGAGAGAGCTCGGCATGGGGTGCAATGGCGGGTGTGTGAGGTAAATACATTTGGTAACAGAGTGGAAAAAGGGGTTGTGTAGTTGAGAGACTTAGAGATCGAAACATGGAGAGAAAGAATGAATGTGTGTTGGAAACCGATAGCTTCCTAAGGTGGTTAGGAGAGGAAGATTGACCGATACAAGAAGTATGTAGCGTTTGTGGGGGGGGGGGCTAAAAACAACATTTGAATGTACATAGTATGAGACTTAATATCAATGTTTCAATTCGGTGTACATTGTAAGATTTGAAGCGAGGACTAGGCATACGGGTAATTATTTTGAATTCGTGCCATACTAAGTTTCGAAAAGTTGACATTGACTCAGTTTGTTGTGCTATTTTGTAGGTCATATGTTTGAATCCATCCAAAAGTTTTCTCACTACCATGGTGTTCATCATATACATATGAATTTGTATTAAAAAAGTAGCGTGGATATAGTGAAATGCGAAATCCACGTTAGAATTGGAGATCGCTATGTGACACACACTCTAATTCAAATAACTAACTACTTGACACACACTCTAATTCAAATAACTAATTATGTGACACACACTCTAATCCACGTTAGCGTGGGTACCGTTTCGATTTTTTTTCAAATAACTCCTCATTAATTAATTTATAGTACTCCCTCTGTTCACTTTTATAAGACCTTGAAGACATTTCAGACAATGTGCAAAACAGTTCATTTTAAGTTGTCTGAAACGACTTACAAAAGTGAATGGATGGAGTATCTCGTTTCGAATGACTAATTATTGCAAGGAAAACACGGGCATGGTAATACATACAGATTCGTTTGCAAATGAAAGAAGATTCGTTTGCATTCTCAAATGTAGGCGCACCAGGCAGACCAGGGTCGTGTCGGGGTGGACGTTGCTTCGGTGCCTTAAAGGCAACTGCCTTTGGGTCACTGACATGTGGGCCAGCCACCTGTTGGGCCCACATGTCATGGACACAAAGGCAGGTGCCTTAAGGCACCGAAGCATAGTCCTGTCGGGGTGGTCGCATGTGTCGGACGGACGCGTAGCACCCAGCCACCCACCCCCCTCCCCCCAAAAAAAGGACGACGACAATATAAGTTCGCGCTTCCACGTTTCGGATTGAAATATCTGGCGGCCCCAATTCCAGCCCTGCAAAATCTCTCTTCTCCACCGTCCCCTTCCGCGCCCAAATTGCTCAAATCCCTAATTTGCCGCCAACCCTTGAATCGCCCCTCGTCTCGTCTCTTTCCCCACCGTTCCCCACCTCTGTGCCGGACGACAATGACGAAGACGACGGTCGCGCTTCACCACCGCACCGGAGCTACCTCATCTACGCCCTCGTCCACCGCACCGGGTGGTCCATCGACAACGTCGGCCGCCGCAACCGACGTGCCTCACAGACATCGAGTTCCACCGCATCAGGTGCGCTTCACCGACGCCGTCTCCCAGCTCACCGGGGCTACTTCACCGAGCACATCGTCGCACCTCCGCCCCCCGAGGCCGTTGGGGCTTCACCAACGGTCTCGTCCACCGCATCGTAGCGCTCCGCTGCCACTCAAGATCTGCATCCGTGCACGACCAGCCAACGCCAGCGCATCACCCTCAACGGCTCTGAAGTGACCCGCACTCTAGCTAGGCGAGCATGCCCAAACGTCGGTCCGAACTAGGTATCCACAGATCACTCCCTTGTGCACTGTTCCGACGATGTTTGGATATCCTTTCACTGCTCTCTTAGCTTACACGCCTATGCAACTCTGACTTTAACTCTTATTTCTTCTGGAGATATCATCTGAAACAAGCAAATCCATTTTTTAGCGAAGCATGACGATGCTACGGGATCTGGTACACATCCTGCACACCCGTATAACCTTGTAAGTATCTGTCCTCCGGTACAACATCAAGGTCGATTCCTCTTATTTGATCAACCATTTGCCGTGTCAAAAATGCAGAGGGGGATGCAAGGAGCACAAGGCCTGCACATCCAAGCAAGTGGTAACATGGACTTGTACATGGAACATCTCAAGCGCAAGCAGAGCTGCAGTGAGCCTGTACAACGAGCTAGCGTAAGTCCCTGCATTTCATTTAATTCGTACTGGCATTCATGCATGATTTGTGTGCAGTGGTTGATCTACGAATTCAAGTTACCAGGGGAGAACATTTAACTTAAAAAATACGAAGGCAGTTGCACTCCGGAAATCAACATAACTTGAGAAATGTGAAGCTACATGCACTTTGAAAACCAGCTAATGATCCAAAGTAGTTCAGATTATAAACACTAAATGATGCAAGCACCAAAAAACACAAAATGCAACATGGTGTACAAGGACTACAAACATGGTCTGTGCCTGCTTGAATTATTCGTTCTCTGGCTGAAAATATCGAAGTATAATTGCACGTATAACCAGTGCACAAACTGCATATCAATATATCTATCATGCACAAATATGCCAATAGTTTCAAACAACAGATTAGAAAAGTATTTATGCTATGTTGTCATGATACGGGGACTTTCTGGTAGATGGCCTCGATGTTCCCTCAAGCTATGAAAATGCACTATAATTTGCTTGTCATCAATGCCTGCAAATCTCTGTCTCTCTCAACATAGTAGATCATCATTGGACACTAAATCCTTCAATGAGCTTGCAAAATGCTTGCATTAGATCCCTCATTAGACACTATATGTTCATCACCAGGAGCATGTAAAATGTTTGCATCAAATCCTTCATTAGCAGTCTGTTCATTAGACACTTCAGGCTCAAGAACAACATGAGCTTGTATGTTTGCACCGGAAACTTGATTAGATACATTAGATTGAGTCAGTTCAGTATTGATTGGGGGAGTTATAAAATAAGTAGAAATTGGTTCCATTTTCTCATAGATTCCCTACATACAAGCAGTTTTACAACACCGTCAGGTTTAACTATTGGCCAGAAATTGAAGAGTTGAATTAGATATAATCAGGGATGCGATGTACCTGCTCGTTGTGCATGCTACTCTTGCAAGCTGCGACTGTCCGTTTACGCAAGCTCGATGCCATGCCCGTGCTGCCGCCGCTGCCTCCCACGCAGGCTACACCCAGGGTTGGATCTTCATCTTCTTGTCCTTCCGTTCGCTTGAAGCCCGGCGACTGCCCTCCAACGAGGGCACGAGGAAGTGATGTGTCGGTCTGTCCATCGGCGGCTAGGTTAGGAGCGAACCAGACTGGAGGCTGGAGCAAATGAATTGGGATTTTTCCTGCTATCAATCAATATGGGAGGCGCTCGTTTGGGCCGCGAGCCTGCTATAGGGCCTACCTTGCACTTATGTTATTGGCCCATCCAAATTGAAACATTTTTCTTCATTTTTTACATTGCCTGCTCGTGCGTTGGGATGAACAAAACTAGCATGGGCCAACCTGGACGACTCAAACTAGGTGCACACTTTCCAGCCACCTGAGGCGGCCGCCCATACCTGCCCCTATGGTGTCGTCGCCCCTTTTTGCGTGTATGATTGGATAGTGAAAAATATTCCAGTGGCGCTTTTGATTTACCCACAGAATGGTTGAATTGCTTGTTTCTACGAACTGAGTTCGCCAATAATGTGAGGGATGCCAATCTTTTCATCCTATTGTAGATTGCTTAGATCTCGATATGCCAAAAGTAATCGCATGAAATATACAGTAAAATCCAGTGTGATGTGTTTGGCTACAACTAGTCTGTAACACCCCGGATGTAACTTTCCCTATTTGTACTCCAACTCTTGTCGTTTCCGGCGTTAAGTTATATTTATTTCCTCAGGTTCGGGTTTTGTCTCCGTGTGTTGTTGTCGTTGTCATGCATCTCATATCATGCCATCATGTGCTTTGCATTTGCATACGTGTTCGTCTCATGCGTTCGAGCTTTTTCCCCGTTGTCCGTTTTGCATTCCGGCGGTTCGTTCTCCTCCGGTGGTCATTTCTAGCTTTCTTTCGTTTGTGGGGATTAAACATTTCCGGATTGGACCGAGACTTGCCAAGTGGCCTTGGTTTACTAACTGTAGACCGCCTGTCAAGTTTCGTACCATTTGGACTTCGTTTGATACTCCAACGGTTAACCGAGGGACGGAAAAGGCCTAGTGTGTGTTGCAGCCCAACACCCCTCCAATTTGGCCCAAAACCCACCAAACTCTGCTCCATCATCTAGAGCGTTCGATCACGATCGCGTGGCCGAAAACCGCACCTCATTTGGACTCTCCTAGCTCCTCCTATGCCTATAAATAGGTCCCCCTCGAAATATCCCGGATCCCCTCTCCCCGAAACCCTAATTCTCAGATCCGCGCCGGTCGGACACGTCCGCCCCGGCCGGACGCGTCCGCCACCGCCCCCTTGCCCAATCGCCGCCTGCCACGTCAGACGCCACCTACTCGCCGCCGCCCGAGGCCCGGGGAGCCCGGAGCCGGCCCCCGCGGCCCGAGCCGCCCGCGCCGCCTCCATCCGCACCGCGCCGCCTCCTCCCTCGCCCCCGGTCGCCGCGCCGCCGCGGTCCACCCTGCCACCGCCGTGGCCACCTCGTCGCCCGGGCCGCCGCAGCCGCCGTCGACCCCGGCCGCCGCGCGCCGCCTCTCCTCCCGAGCCGCCGCGCCACCAGCCGCGCCGCCGCGCTCCGGCCGGCGACCTCTCCGGCCTCGCCTCGCCCTCGCCGGCCGCCGGCGACCTCGGATCCGCCGGCCATGAACAGTGCCGCCGCTGCCTCGGATTGCGCGCCGGTCAAACTCTAGATCTGAGGGTTGTTTTTTTCCTAAGTCCTCAGAATTTTTAGTTCATATGCCCATGTTCGCGGCTCCGTAACTTCGCATCCGTAGCACCGATTCATGCATATAGCATATCAAAATGTTCATCTCAGAGGGTACATCATTTCATTCCATTGTGTCATTTTCATTTGAGTTCATCTTGGTGCCCGAAATGCTGTTAGAAGAGGGCTACTTGAGATTATTGTCAGATCTGTTACTCCGTTTAGCACTTTTGTCATTTTTGCCATGATTATTGTGTGCATGATATGCCCGTGAGTTCTACATATGTTTTGTTAAGGGTTTTGTCATCTTTCCAGAGGTGCAACCCATGTATTTTGTGATGTGTGTGGTGACTTGTGAAAGCTTGCAAAGTGGTGCACTTGCTAATTCTGTTTTCAGGGACTTAGTGATTTGTTCTGGGGCTGTTTATCTCATGATGCCATTTGTTCTTATTGTTTCTAGTGATCCGTGCCTATTTTGAGGATGATCAGTAAGGATGTTTTGTTAATATTGTAGTGCTCTATCCATCCATGTCTTTGTTTGCAATTATGGAGCACCCTAGCTTGAGTCAATCGAGCTCTACTTTTGCCACTTTGTGAATCTGGGCAGATTGTCAACTTGTTTGCAATTTTGCCGGTGATGTTGTAGTTGATCCGTGCATGCTATGCTATTGTTCTTGCCATGTCTAGCTTGCATTTTGTGCCTTCTTTAAGGGTGTAGGCTTGTCTTGCCATGACTTGCACCGTAGTGAGTGCATCGAGCTCGTAAACATGCCTACTTGAGTTATATTTCAGCATGTAGCAGTTTTTCACTAAGTATGAAAACTGATTATGTTTTTGCTATGTTCACATGCTTGCAATTTGTTTTTCTGATCCCTTTTGGCTCAAGGTCACTAAGGGACTTTTGTTAAGATCTTTGAGTAGCCCCATGCCATGCTTTACTTTGCCTTGTTCAGGTCCTGTAGCATGTAGTTTTGTTGCTCCGAAGAGTGCTACCTGATCTGAAATTCCAGACAAGTGTTAATTTCACTAAGTCTGAGATCTGTTTTCCATATGCATTTTTGCCATGCTTGTTTGAACCTGTTAATGGATGATTTGGCCGTAGCTCAGTGCTAGACTTTTGTTAAGCATCTTGTGTGCATCCCTGCCATGTATTTTTCTGTCATGTTTGGGTGCTGTAGCATGTTCATTTCATTGCATTTAGAGGCCTACTTGCTGTAAATCGCAGACCGGTGTCATTTTTGAATCGCTTGCCATTTCCAAACCGTAACTCCGATTCCGGCGTTCTTTATATCGTTTTCAAGCAATTTCTTCTCATATTTCCAGTGGCACACTTGGTTTTCCAAGTTGAGGCCAGGTTCATGCATTTTCTGTCATATCTTGCATTTCGCATCCCGCATCGCATCCCGCATAGCATATCATCATTGCATCATATCGCTTGATCCTTGCACGTGGTTGATTGTGTCCTTGTTGCTTGTTTGTCTTGTTTGGGTAGAGCCGGGAGACGAGTTTGCTAACGAGGAGCCCGTTGAGTTTGCTTTTGAGGATCCAGTCAACTCGGACAACTGTGCAGGCAAGATGATCATACCCTCAAAATCACTACTATCTTTGCTATGCTAGTTTGCTCGCTCTTTTTCTATGCCAATGCTACGATGCCTACCACTTTCTTGCAAGCCTCCCAAATTTCCATGTCAAACCTCTAACCCACCATTGTCATAGCAAACCGATGATTGGCTATGTTACCGCTTTGCTCAGCCCCTCTTATAGCATTGCTAGTTGCAGGTGAAGATTGGAGGCCGTTCCTTGTTGGAACATCTTTTATTTACTTGTTGGGATATCATTATATTGCCATGTTATCTTAATGCATCTATATACTTGGTAAAGGGTGGAAGGCTCGGCCTCTCGCCTAGTGTTTTGTTCCACTCTTGCCGCCCTAGTTTCCGTCATATCGGTGTTATGTTCCCGGATTTTGCGTTCCTTATGCGGTTGGGTTATAATGGGAACCCCTTGATAGTTCGCCTTGATTAAAGCTTTTCCAGCAATGCCCAACCTTGGTCTTACCATTTGCCACCTAGCCTCTTTTTCCCTCGGGTTTCCGGAGCCCGCGGGTCATCTTATTT
>NC_041380.1:407665769-407727526 GCF_002162155.2 Triticum dicoccoides
CCGGGCCAGTGCTCCTCTGAGTGTTGGTCCAAACTAGAGTCCTGTGCAGCGCCCCCTCGGGAAAACTCGAGGTTTGGTTTTAGTTGTATGGAGCGCTCATCTGAGTGTGCCCTGAGAAAGAGATATGTGCATCTCCTATCGGGATTTGTCGGCACATTCGGGCGGTGTTGCTGGTCTTGTTTTAACCTGTCGAAGTGTCTTGAATTACCGAGATACCGAGTCTGATCGGAACGTCTTAGGAGGAGGTCTATTCCTTCATTGACCATGAGAGCTTGTCATGGGCTAAGTTGGGACAGGGATTGAACTTTCAAAAGCCGTGCCCGCGGTTATGGGCAGATGGGAATTTGTTAATGTCCAGTTGTAGATAACTTGAACCTTAACTTAATTAAAATGAATCAACTGAGTGTGTTACCGTGATGGCCTCTTCTCGGCGGAGTCCGAGAAGTGGACACGGTGTTGGAGTAATGTTTGCGCAGGTTGCTCTCTAGTTTCTCGCTCATGCTTTGCCTTCTCTTCTCGCTCTCTTTTGTGAATAAGTTAGCCACCATACTTGCTAGTCGCTTGCTGCAGCTCCACATATATTTACCTTGCCTTACCTACAAGCTTAAATAGTCTTGATCGCGAGGGTGCGAGATTGTTGAGTCCCTGTGGCTCACAGATCACTATTACACCAGATGCAGGGCCCGATGATTCCGGTCCAGGAGACGCATATGAGCTCAAGTGGGAGTTCGACGAAGACTCTCAACGATACTATGTTTCCTTTCCCGATGATCAGTAGTGGTGCCCAGTTGGGGGCGATTGGGACCGTGTCGCATGTTGGGTTATCTTTTATTTTGGCGCCGTAGTCGGGCCATGAGTGTTTGGATGATGTAATGTTATTTATGTACTTGATTGACGTGGTGAGTGTAAGCCAACTATTGTTTCTCCCCTTTATTATTTTTATTACATGGGATGTTGTGAAGATTGCCTAACTTGCGACATATGCCTTCAATGCGATTATGTCTCTAAGTCGTGCCTCGACACGTGGGAGATATAGTCGCATCGAGGGTGTTACATAGTCTGACTACACATCCTCATATAACATATCAAGGACGCACCATCTTACCAGATTAACCATTCGACTTACCCATGCAGTGTGGGAAGAAAGAAGTATTAGGACTGCGTATCCAAGCAATTGATGCCATGGACTCCTTCGTACAACCTTGTAAGCGAAAAAGAAGTTGCAGTGTGCCTGTACAGAGAACTAGCATAAGTTCAGTTACTTGCTTCTCGGAATTTTAGTTAGCCACTTATTGCAAAATTGTTCAATTATGTTGCTTGGCTTAATTTAGTTTGCTACTGATTACATAATGGCACAGCCTGTTAATCATATTGTAGACTGCGCCTATCTATGTGTTTGATACTTACTGTTAAGAATTACCTGTTTGCCTTAACTTAAATATCTACTTGTTTGTTTAACTGCTTTGCTGCTGCAACAGCGGGTTACAATGATGTTAATAACTATTTTTCAGCATCCAATTGAAACTCTTTAATTCCTTGTTTGTTTAACTGGTTTGCTGTTATAACTCCCAGTTGAGATGTTTTTCTAACTTCAACTTTTCTGAATCCGATCGGAACTTTAATGGCAAAACAGGTTAGCCCAAGATCAAAGAGCGAGGTCCCCATGGACGTTGCATCATCCCACAGCAGTGGCACCGGCCCAATCATGCATTATGAATTGCCAACTGCTGATGCTCTAGAGGCTAAACTAGTGGTAGAAAGAGATTTTGCTTCTGCACTTAGAGATGAAGTTGACATGTTGAGGAAGCAAACAACACAATCACAAGCAGTACTCAAGACAACCATTAAATATTTGGTGGGTTTCAAAACGAAACAAGCTGAGACTGACCAGATTATTAAGGTCCTAAAGGAAAAAAGGAAATTAAATTCCTACTTGGTAAATCATAGGTGAAATGTTCTTTCCATAGTTGAATAACCTTTGTGTTGTCTGTTCATGTAATCAATCAAACCATTTGTTTTAGAGATCATGTAATAATTGTTTTTTTTTTTTGTAATTTTATTTGAGCACAAGTCTGTATTAATTGATAAGACTCGGAGACATTTCATTTGGATTGCTATGCCAGACCTACAAATATGCCAATCGGGCTGAATGTGCATTCAGCAATAGTAGTAGTATAGATGGACCATAAGTGGCACGCATCGGAAAGGGCCAAGATGCTGGCTAAAAAAGGATGTTGTTGTAGCCAAAAAAAGTACAGCGGCCTGGCTTATGTATGTTAGTTAGTATTATTGATCCATATACTCTATAAGTGTTTATATGTCTGTTAGTTATATACATTCTTGGTTGATTGACTCGGTATTTGAATCTTGATACATCTCTTGTGTACATATCTAAATGGGAGTACACATTATGATGTGTGTGACATTTGAGTTGGACATGAAGTGTACATGAAGTGTTCCAAATATTTGAATTCACCTTAAACTGGATTCTAGTTTATGAATTTGAGTATCGGCATTTGTAAACCATATTCATATATGACAGTGGAATACATCTTTGTCGTCCTTTTGAAGATATATTAAAACACATAGAATGATTTATAAAGATTCATATAGCAATACAAAATGGATTCGAATTTAGTTGCCAGGGTAAATGTGGATGCTTATTGTCCCAAAATTCGAAAGAAGCAGCAAAATGTCCACTCCCACGATGGCTGCCCGAAGCCAAGTGTTTGGGAGATGGAAATTACTGTCTACCCATTACACGGACAATCCATCAGCCCGATTTCCACTGCTCTAAATAGGGGTAGGTTAGTAACTTCAATTAGACGTGACACGACCGCCTCTGAGCCCATTCCGACACGGTGGGCGTCCAACATGGGCGGCAAAACTCATTTGATTCAAGCTCGTCTGAAAGACCTCTGTTTCTCCCTCCATTCCCCATTCATACATGGTGGGCGGCAAAACAAACTCGACTTGGCCGAAATTGATGTAGGCAAATATTTTCAATAGGGGCAGGTTTGTAACTTCACTCAGACGTGACACAACCGCCCTACCTGTCAACCCCGTTCATACACCGTGGGCTCCAACCACCCTCTCCTCGCCCGAAATCGCTCTGGGCAAATATTGGCGAGATGCGAGATTACTGTCCTATCCCCAACCGACGAGACGTCCAAATTTTAAACGGAGGCTAAGTTCGTAACTTCCCCATATTTCAGATAGGCGCATCCCAAAAACATGGTTCCCCGTACCTCTCCCTCCATTTTCCCATTCATACACCGTTCGCGCTAGAACACCCCATCCCCACACCAGCCTCCGTCCGCCACCCCATCCATCGCCGCCGTCCTCCACCACATCCATTGCCATCGTCCTCCACCATGTCGGAGCGCCTACCAAGACCGTGTCGTCCACTGCTAGAGATGGACGTTTCTCATCCATGGCGATGGACCAATAGCCTTGCATCGCGTCCTCTCGCTTCATCGGCGCCTTCGTCCTCTTTGTCGGGGCCGCTCACAAGACCTTCTCTTCCACCGCAACGGGACTTATCCCCTGATGCACCCATCTACCATCGTAGATCTGCTTCAACGCCACCGACAGCCATCGCACCCCCGATGCCTACACGGTGCTGCAAGAGAGGTGGTACTTCATATCTTCTCGACTTTTTGATCTCAACCAGAAAATAGATCTTAACTTGGTTACTCTACTTTCTTTTCAGCTCTTAGAATTTAGTTCTTAGTTCAGAGCAAACAATGGATGCTAAATATCATTTCTCCGGTTTGCAGCTTCAAATCTGCCATGGCATAGCCATAATACGGTTTAATTGATCATGCTTAGGGTTTAATTGATCATGTTGGTTCCGTGGTGGTTTCTTTAATACAAATCGGAGGGGAAACCCTCTTTTGCTAAAAAAAATATGCTTAGAGTTTCCCCCTTTTATGATCACTATACGATCAGAATACGTGCTTCGTGTCATAATAACACTGGTCCACCCATCAAGCTAAACAAGCTTAGTTGTTCAAATACGAATCTGATATTATTAAAATAGAGTTGTTTAATTGGTCAGCTAAATGTTCCTAAATTAGTTTCGAAAATGCATATTCGCCGCTCGGGTGTATATCTCTATAGGGTGCCCACGGTGGGCCGGCCCACCCTGGGATTTTGGGTCGTCCCAGGCCCCGATTCCCCTATGTTCTGCTGCGCGCTTCCGATCTCTACTCGCCCCCAGCCGCCTGCCTTGCCGGCGACTTGCCGTCCCCGGACGGTATGACTCTAGGAGGAGACACCGGACTAACAGGAGGCCAGGAGCCGCTCGCCCAACAGCGTCACCGCTGCCTGGGCATGCCGCCGTGCCTACCTTCCTAGTCCGTTCAGGGCTCAGGCGTGCAGCACCCACCAAGCCAACCCGATTTATCCTGAGATACGTCCTCAACACTCAGCAGCCACTCCTCATCACCCATTTTCTAATTGATTCATTACTCATTAGGCAGGACTGTCATTAGGGTTTGTTGTGTGCTCAGTGCTACCTACACTTAATGGTTCAGATGTATTTTGGTAATCTTTAGTACCTCTAAAGTTCACAGGGTTTTCAAAATTCCGGCCCTCGGAACAGAAACTAGTCATTTTGGATTGTTGGTCGTAGTGACATTGACCCAGATTACTACTGCAAGCCAGGTTTGTTGACAATTTTACTTGTCTTTCTTACTCATTTGATATAATATCCAATTATTCAAGTCGGTTAGTTGCAAACAATAAGTGCTAGACAAACTTCTTCATTCAGATTTTGGACGGTCTCTTACTGTAGTTACAATTCTGCATACTTGTCCTAGTAAGCTCACAAGTAAATGATTGATTCACTACATCTATGCTTGCCTTGTCATATTTGTTGTCAATATTCTTTTAGGGTGGACCACCCTGTTTCTAAATACTGGAACCGTAGACATGAGTGAATAGTATTTCTCTATGTGACCTCTTCCATCATGTGTGGGTAACAAACACTACATTGTATAGAAAGAAAGTGTCATTTCCAGCTTTTACATAGGTTTTGATCTTTTACATGGAATACAATTTGCCTACTTGCTTTGTGTCGCACTACCAAAACTCCACCCTTGAAGCTAAACATTACGCCACTCATAATTGCTTAGTTTATTTGTTCAAATACGAATTTCATATGATTCTAATGTTCCTACTTCAGTTTTGAAATGTGTGTCTGCCTGTTATAGAGACATAAGGGGTTTGTATTTATGTATGTGGTCTGGTCAGCACGGTTGGGGAGGTGAACTTTTCATATGCAGGGGTTTATAGGGAGACACTCTCCGAGTTGAATCCGCAATGCATTCCATAGATAATCTGACTACTTTTTATGTTTTCATGAATCTCAGATTCTGAACAGCATCATAATGATTATGAGCTTGCGTGCATTAAAAGAATAAAGTAGAACAATGCCATGGCTGTCAAACTTGGCATTAAGGGACTGAAATCAAGTCTGGATGCAATGCAATGCAAACGCTCTCCACCTACAGATTCATGATCAGAATATGATCCTAACAGTGATTCTGATCTAGAGGGAGACCTAAGTCAATGTAGCTCCCTAGTGGAGGAGTCAGAGTAAGATGCCCTATCTTATTCACCCATCAAGGTACTTGCTCTAACTTTCCAAGGTTACATTGCTCGCACATATCTTGCAACTAATGCTTTGCATTGCTTCTACTTTGTTGAACTGCCATTAGCTTAGTTTACACGTCGTGTATGTGAATATGCCCTGCCTATCCATTTTCAGTGCATATTCCATCTGTCATCATACCATATTTATCCATTCAAATGTTGTTCTTGTGTATCAGACGTTCAAAAGGAAGAGGGCGATTGCTGATCGTGGAGGAGCACAAGCAAAGTATTTGGAAAAGGTAGTGGCACCTGATAAATCAAATAGCCCATTAGGTGTAGTTGCAATATCACCTGACCCACAAAATACCCCAACTCTAGCAGACTCTAGCCCTACTACACTGGTCATTTCTGATGCCCCAACTCAGCAGACCCCAACTGCAGCAAACAGTATGATTATGCCAGTTGACATAGCACCAGCTATACGACGCAAAACCCCCATTCCAGCAAAGAGTACACCAAATCCAGTTGCCAAATCCCTTTTCGAACTAGAGAGAGCCCCAATTGCAGCAAATAGGACCCCTGTTCCATTTCTTCCCAGTTTAGAAGAGGAAGCTTATGTTGTTGTCAGGAACTTTGTGCGCATCTTTCTTTCATGGAAAGATTATACCGCAGACACAGAACAATTTCCAGTCTTCCTCCGCAACTTACGCGTAAGTAATGTACTAATGTTATTCATGGTCATTACTTCATATGTTTCTGCTGACAGAAGACACAAGATTTCATTCTTTTAAATAGGCGAGGAGCAAACTGGATTGTGATGACGAGCAAGGGTTGGTTGCGCTTTTCAAGCACTCACTGATGAAGTATCGTTCCTACCTGAGGCAAGCGCACTTTGATGGCAAGCCTCTGAACGAAATTTCTGTAAAGTCTCTGGTGCTACATTTATCCGACAGTACCTGGAATAATCTTGTTACACATTGGTCTCGGCTTCAGCGTAAGGTACTGTCTATGATATCACATCACAATTTGAACTACATTTCTACATTTGCCTTAATGTCTCACTTGTACGAAAACTGTTAGCAGAAGAACATTCGTTCTCAAGGGACCACAGAATCTCGCAACTATACTACACACTGCATTGCTCTTGTGAGTACCTCTTGCCCTGTATGACCATACTTACTTTCATAGTTGTTTGATTATGTAGCATCACTACACATGTTAGCCTCGTAATCGTCCATTTGGTGGACATTATAAGATCCGTATGGACTCTTACATAAATTTAGAATCAACCCAATGCTTTTGAAGAGGTTTAGCTCTGCAGTCCTCTTGTAAGGACTGAACGTGGTCTATCATTGTACTTACATTAACAGCTACTCCCTCCGTCCCATAATATAAGAACGTTTTGTACAGTACACCAGTGTTCAAAACACTCTTGTATTATGGTAAGAGAGATTGGTTCATTTTGTAGCATTCTGCATCTTATCTCCCTCGCCCACCATTTACTTTAAAAGATCAGATCTATATTTAATCTTACCAACAAGTAGAATACACAGACAATGCCAGTGCAGAAGTGTAGCTCATTGCTCTTGTCAGTACATTTTGTTCTGTAACGCTTGTACTTCCAGGGATTGGTAGTTGATTATGTAGCATCAATCTGCATCTTATCTTCATTATCCTCTATCCCTTCCAGTATTATCATATCTATAATTACTCTCTACAAAATTTAGAGTACAGGCAATGCCTATGAAGAAGATTATGTGCTGAAATTCTTGAGTTATCCTTCCCTTGACATGGAGAAGGGCATTATAAAGCCGATGTTAACTGTTGATGTAAGTCAGTCCTTCTAAAGCCTTTATGCTCAACTGCTGTTTAATTTGCTCATACTCCCTATCGTTTACTGCTGTTTCTACCAAAATGCATGTTCGTAAGAACCATAAGTTCTAAGTTTTACTTGTAAAACCAAATTCCTTATTCATACCATGCACATTACTTAATACTCCCTATATGTATGCTTGTTTTTGTGGATCTATAATCCAGTGTGTGGTGAAGCAGCCCACGTTTGCACCTTGTCATATCATCTCCTGTTTTATCTTACTGATGTGGCTGATGATATGAACAACATGCCATGCACATTATCCAAAATAGATACAATGATTTTTTTTGCCCTTCATCTATGCTTGTTATGTTGACATGATAATCCAGTAGTGTGGTGAAGCTCCCCGCATTATGAACAATGCCAAATTATGATATTGATATTTTGAACTTACTCTTTATTTTCTAATTTGAAATTGGATAGAATTGACAGAACAGTTATCATCTTTGTTTATACACGTGCAAAACATGTCATCTCTCTGCTTTGTTTCAGGGTGATATGCTTGATGGCATGCACAAGTCTGCTGAAGGCTGTGAGACAAACCCAACATATATTGCAGCAAAGAAGGCAAAACATCTTGAAGATAGCGAGACAACCCCAAAGTCTTGTCTTGATGCAGTGTTCAAGTTACTTGAGACTAACAGTCAGACAAGCTCACAGAATTCGTTGTCTGAATCAGTTTGACTTCTTCAGTCCCAAGTTCTAGCAGAAAGGCATTCTGCAACTCAACTTCGACTTGAAGTCCTATCTCTAAGAAAGATTGCGGAGAACACCAATGAGAACCTCATCGCTAAACAGCTACACCTAGAAGCTATGACCAACATGCTAGGCCGGTCTCACAGCCTTGCTCAGAAGCTTGCGCAGCAGTTCCCCCGCAAGGCTAACCTTTCTTGAACTGTCTTGGAAGTGGTCTCAGTTTAGTATTATTTTGTTACGCTGCAATGGTGCCCAGTTTTTGTAATCTGCTTCTTCGTTGCACTTTATGATCACTGGTGGCGAACTTCGATGCCTAGTGGATGTAATATACCTTAAATCCTTTATTGTATAGTGTAGGTTTATTCTTAGTTACTATGCTGTAATTTCTTTATTGTATAGAGTAGGTTTGTTCTTAATTCCTACTAGTTACTGCCATCATTCGCTAACTGAAAAAAAAATAGATGTAGTCGACCAGACCGAAACATTCGACTCTAACGGGCCAGGTTTTTAGCGGGCCACAATTGGGCCGGCCTGCGTCTTTCTTGGGCCTGAACGATTGGGGCCTTCACACATTGCGCCAGGCCCAAACTTACACCGACCTATATTTTAGTTGGGCCTTTTGTCGACCCAGTGCTTAGTTTGGCCCAGGTAGCATTTGAGCCATTAATAGGCTGAATATTGTACTGACCTGTTACGGCCGAGATGAAACCACTGGCCTTTCGCAGGCCAAAATGCATGTTGGGCCTCAATTTTCACTAGTCGTCGACGGGCCTTCAGCAGGCCGAAATGTAGACCGGCCGTTTTGGGCCCAGTTAGCTCACGGGCCATTACCAGGTCGAAACATATCTCGGGCCTTAGTTGGCCCACTGATATCATGGGCCTTTAAGAGGCTGAAAGCTTAGCACTGGCATCAACGGGCCGAATTACGCGACAGGCCTTTAACAGGCCCAAAGTCATGTTGGGCTTAACTATTGCCACCTTTAGCACGGGCCGTTAGTGGGCTCGATGTCCCGTCGGACCATATATGGCCCATGGGCAGCACGGGCCATTCCCAGGCCGAAAGTCACACCGGGCTGAAATGGGCCCATGTCTACATCAGGCCTCTAACAGGCCGAAAGTCACTGGGCTGTAGTTGGGCCCAAATATTCGGCGAACAATTAACGGGCCAGATCTGGCTTCGGCTCGCAAATGGGCCCAAATATTGGGTGAACAATTAATGGGCCAGATCTGGCTTCGGGCCGTAAATGGGCCCAAATATTGGGCGAACAATTAACGGGCCAGATCTGGCTTCGGGCCGTAAATGGGCCTTTATTAAGAAGGTCGTTATTGGGCTAGCCCACTAGTACCTGATTAAGTTCTACGGGCCTTTGACTGGGCCGGCCTTTTTAACCTATATGGGCCTCTGTTGGGCCCAGCCACGTGTCGACGTATCATAGGCATGTCTCCTCCAATGGACGGGCGACATCTGGCCCACTGACAAGCTGACGGGTGTTCCCTTCGGCCAATCAGAATTTTACACGTGGAAATTTCCCATTGGTTAGGGCTGTTAACGGGTTATCGGATCCAAAATCTGACCCGATAGCTTAGCGGCGTTCCGTTACGGTGGATGCCACATGTCGGCCACCCTTGACGAAAGCACTTTTGTGACGCGCGATTTATCGTCATGGAAGTGGACACTTCCATGATGATAATTTTGGTAATGTCATGGAACACTTCTACGACAGCACAGGTATGACTATCTTGATTCTGTCATAAAATCGTCATGGATGTACTTGCATGACAAAAAATGCGACCTACTATGACAAACACGTATCATCACGGAAGTGTATTTTTTTGTAGTGCATGATCATGCCTAGATATTCTCATAACTATGCTCAATTCTGTCAATTGCTCAACAGTAATTCGTTCACCCACCGTAGAATACTTATGCTCTTGAGAGAAGCCACTAGTGAAACCTATGGCCCCCGGGTCTATCTTAATCATATTAATCTTCCAATACTTAGTTATTTACTTTGCTTTTTGCTTTGCTTTTATTTTACTTTGCATCTTTATCATAAAAATACCAAAAATATTATCTTATCATATCTATCAGATCTCACTCTCGTAAGTGGCCGTGTAGGGATTGACAACCCCTTATCGCGTTGGTTGCGAGGATTTATTTGTTTTGTGCGGGTACGAGGGACTCGCGCGTAGCCTCCTACTGGATTGATACCTTGGTTCTCAAAAACTGAGGGAAATACTTATGCTACTTTGCTGCATCATCCCTTCCTCTTCGGGGAAAAACCAACGCAGTGCTCAAGAGGTAGCAGGTTTCTGAACCCATGGTTCTTTTTCTTTACTGTGCTTCTAAGCAACGAAGTCTCTCTTATCATAACGTTGATTCTTTGATTGTGGGTTATCAAGATCAACAGCAGGTTCAATCTCTACATCATTGTCATTGCTAGGTTGAGCATCAATATGATCATCATCATTAACATTATCACTAGGTTCATGTTCATTACCAGATTGTGTTTCAGCATCAGAAATAGAAATATCATTAGGATTCTCAGGTGTGTCAGCAACAGGTTCACTAGAAGCATGCAAAGTCCTATCATTTTTAGTTTTCTTCTTCTTAGAAGAACTAGGTGCATCAACATTAGTTCTCTGAGAATATTGCTCAATTCTCTTAGGGTGGCCTTTAGGATACAAAGGTTCCTGAGTCATTTTACCCCCTCTAGTCACAACTCTAACAACATTTTCATTTTTCTTATTATTTAATTCATTGAGCAAATCATTCTGAGCTTAAGTACTTGTTCTACTTGAGTGATAACCATAGAAGCATGTTTACTAATGAGTTTAAGTTCACCTTTAACTCTAGACATATAATCACTCAAGTGTTCAATCATATAAGCATTACGTTTCAATTGTCTACCAACATAAGCATTAAAGTCTTCTTGTTTAACAATAAAATTATCAAACTCATCCAAGCATTGGCTAGCAAACTTAGTAGATGGGATTTCACCCTTATCAAATCTATAGGGAGAATTTACCTTTACTACCAGTGTCGGGTTATCAAGACCATGTATTTCTTCAATAGGTGGTAAATTCTTAACATCTTCAGCTTTAATACCTTTTTCTTTCATAGATTTCATTGCCTCTTGCATATCTTCAGGACTGAGAAATAGAATACCCCTTTTCTTTGGAGTTGGCTTAGGAGTTGGTTCAGGAAGTGTCCAATCATTATCATTACTAAAACATATTATTGAATAGCAATTTAGCTTGATCAACAGTTCTTTCCCTGAAAACACAACCAGCAGAACTATCCAGGTGGTATCTGGAAGCATCGGTTTGTCCATTATAAAAGATATCAAGTATTTCATTTTTCTTGAGAGGATGATCAGGAAAAGCATTAAGTAATCGGAGAAGCCTCCCCCAAGCTTGTGGGAGACTCTCTTCTTCAATTTGCACAAAATTATATATTTCCCTTAAGGCAGCTTGTTTCTTATGAACGGGGAAATATTTAGCAGAGAAGTAATAAATCATATCCTGGGGGCTACGCACACAACCAGGATCAAGAGAATTAAACCATGTTTTACCATCACCCTTTAATGAGAACGGAAATAACTTCAGGATATAGTAGTAACGGATTTTTTCCTCATTAGTGAACAGGGTGGCTATATCATTTAATTTAGTAAGATGTGCCACAACAGTTTTAGATTCATAGCCATAAAAAGGATCAGATTCAACCAAAGTAATTAACACGGGATCGACAGAGAAATCATAATCCTTATCAGTGATACAGATAGGTGAAGTAGCAAAAGCAGGGTCATATTTCATTCTAGCATTCAAGGATTTTTCTTTCAGCTTAGCTAACAATTTCTTAAGATCATATCTATCATTGAAAGCTAAAAAGTCTCTAGCAGTTTCTTCATCCATAACACAACCTTCAGGCACAACAGGCAATTCATATCTAGGAGGAGAATCTTCATCATTACTTTCATCATTATTATTAGTTTCAATAATTTCATTCTCTCTAACCCTAGCAAGTTGTTCATCAAGAAATTCACCTAATGGCACAGTATTATCAAGCATAGAAGTAGTTTCATCATAAGCATCAGGTAAAGCAGAAGTGGCATCATCAATAACATGCGACATATCAGAATAAATAGCAGGAGTAGGTGTCACAAGTTTACTCAAAACAGAAGCTGAATCAAGTGCAGAGCTAGATGGCAGTTCCATACCTCCCCTCGTAGTTGAGGGATAAATCTTGGTTCTTTCATCTTTTCAGTTCCTCATAGTGATCAACAGATATAAATCCCAAGTGACTCAAAGAATAGAGCTATGCTCCCCGGCAATGGCACCAGAAAAGTCTTGATAACCCACAAGTATATGGGGATCGCAATAGTTTTCGAGGGTAGAGTATTCAACCCAAATTTATCGATTCGACACAAGGGGAGCCAAAGAATATTCTCAAGTATTAACAGTTGAGTTGTCAATTCAACCGCACCTGAAAGACTTAATATCTGCAGCAAAGTATTTAGTAGCAAAGTAATATGGAAGTAACGGTAATGGTGGCAAAAGTAACAGTATTGGTTTTGTAGTGATTGTAATAGTGGCAACGAAAAAGTAACTAAGCAAGGATCAATATGTGAAAAGCTCGTAGGCAATGGATCAGTGATGGATAATTATGTCGGATGCGATTCCTCATGTAACAGTTATAACATAGGGTGACACAGAACTAGCTCCAGTTCATCAATGTAATGTAGCCATGTATTCCGAATATAGTCATACGTGCTTATGGAAAAGAACTTGCATGGCATCTTTTGTCTTACCCTCCCGTGGCAGTGGGGTCCTATCGGAAACTAAGGGATATTAAGGCCTCCTTTTAATAGAGTACCAGAACAAAGCATTAACACTTAGTGAAGACATGAACTCCTCAAACTATAGTCATCACCGGGAGTGGTCCCGATTATTGTCACTTCAGGGTTACCGGATCATAACACATAGTAGGTGACTATTGAATTGCAAAATAGGATCAAGAACTCACATATATTCATGGAAACATAATAGGTTCAGATAAGAAATCATGGCACTCGGGCCCTAGTGACAAGCATTAAGAATAGCAAAGTCATAGCAACATCAATCTCAGAACATAATGGATACTAGGGATCAACCCTAACAAAACTAACTCGATTACATGATAAATCTCATCCAACCCATCACCGTCCAGCAAGCCTACGATGGAATTACTCAGCACGGCAATGAGCATCATGAAATTGGTGATGGAGGAAGGTTGATGATGATGATGGCGACGGATTCCCCTCTCCGGAGCCCCGAACGGACTCCAGGTCAGCCCTCCCAAGAGAGATTATGGCTTGGCGGCGGCTCCGTATCGTAAAACGTGATGAATCCTTCTCTCTGATTTTTTCTCCCCGAACGTGAATATATAGAGTTGGAGTTGAGGTCGGTGGAGCCTCAGGGGGCCCATGAGACAGGGGGCGCGCCCCCACCCTCATGGACAGGGTGTGGGCCCCCTGATGTTGATTCTTTCACCTGTATTTTTTATAAATTCCAAAAATATTCTCCGTGAAGTTTCAGGTCATTCCGAGAACTTTTATTTCTGCACAGAAATAACATCACGGCAATTCCGCTAAAAACAGCGTCAGTCCGGGTTAGTTCCATTCAAATCATGCAAGTTAGAGTCCAAAACAGGGTCAAAAGTGTTTGAAAAGTAGATACGATGGAGATGTATCATCCACCGACTCTTCGCCTTTCCCTCTCGATTTGGAACTGTTGTCGCACGCTAGCTCTTCCTCCCTCCTCCATTTGCCTTCACCCTTCCTTCTGCCATTGTTTGATCGTCTTCTCCATGGAGGGAACAAGCCGGAAACGACCCCGTTATTCTTGCCCCAATCTGAATGATGAGGCGGTGGAGGAACTCATTTGATCGATGCGACGTCATCACCTCGGCTAGCATGGCAGGTTCGTTCAAGACCATTCTCGACTCAACTAATAACATCATTACAAGGAACCCAAGGGTCTAGGAGCGGTTTGATATCCCCTATCTTCTTCGCCGTGACCCTGCTGACTAGCCCGGGAACGAGGGAAGCCTCGCCTTGTGTAAGTTGATGCTGCTTGATAATGATACGTATGATGTTAAGATGCCATCGCTTGAGGGCAAGGCTTGGGCAGGCGCAAATGGAGATTGGGTTGTTTATATTGGGTACAACTGCGAGTGGGAACTTGTGAATGTGTACACTCGTCACTGGGTTCCACTTCGAAAAATCTCAGACGACTGCCCAGAGGTTGAGTACACCGGTATTCTACGTGAGTTCAAATACGATCATGCTGATTGTTGTCCACGGAAGATAGCAATTTGTCGAGTTCCCAACCGCTCTTGGGGTCATAGGAATGCTTGTGTTGTCTCTATCTTCGACAAGCTTGTTGCCTTTCTTCATGGTTCGACTTGATGGATATTGTTCAAAAATCAGTTTCTATACACGGATGAGTATTGTGATGCAATTCAATACGAGGGTCTTGTGTTTGTTGCCACCACTTGTGGCACTGTTTTTGCATGGAATCCTTATGATTTCGGTACGTCTGTCTTCCACCATAATTATAATTGTTTCATCCACATGCATGCGGGTTAGCTAGTTTCCCTTTACTAATTAACCTTCTTGTGTTTCCAAGGTCATGTGAACATTTCACCACCTATACTTGAAAATTTTATTCACGAGCATGAGGACGAGCAGGACCCATATACTCAGTGGCACCTGGCGGATCACCTCTTCTTGTCTGTATACAGGACACTGCTGATGTTACTAAGGAAGCAGGTGTTGTCTCGTATGGTCGCACTCACTAGACCTATTCCAACATCCGTTGTATGGTATTCGGGATGGATACTAGTGTACTAGCGCCAACACCTTCTCCCTAGTTCAGTATTGAAAGTCTTGGAGGAAACTCGCTCTTCCTTGGACAAAACTATCCAATGATGGTGGAAGGCGATCCAACTGCTGTTGACACAATGTTACTACCATTTATGAGAAGCAACTGTATCTATACCTCGGACATTAATATGCTTCCCTACCATCCCAATATGGGTCCTGACATAGGCCGCTTCAGCCTCGATGATTAGTCTTGTGTTGGTCTCGAGATTGACAGTAGCTGGCCCTTCCTAGAGAATCACTTCTGGTTCAAAGCAAGCATTTCCAACACCGACGAGTCGTTGAGCTGAAGTTCATTTCATCGCTTTATTATTTTTTGTGTGATAAAAACTTTACTAGAATGTTTTGTTGTAAATGATCTATAATCCAACGTGTATCCTCATTGTCATTGTGGGTTGATGACTTGTTGTATGTAATCAATGGTACATTTGCATATGCATCCATGAACTCACGCCTGCTAGTGGTGTCCATATGAACAGTGCTAGTGATTTTAGTTGCAAAAATTAGATGATGCTAGTGACTTGTAGCTGCATATTTTGACAAATCGCAGTGTTACAAGGTTGACAAATGGCAATGTTACTAGATAAACAAATGTCAATATTTCCAGTTTGAGAAATGGCAACATACCCAAAATGACAGATAAGCAACTCTTACCCAATTGTTTGTACGTGGTTGCACACGGGTCATGCAAAACAACTGTTTGCGTTGAAGGGATGCAGAAATCCTGCTCGGCACATTTTCCCTTGGCTTCCTGGGGAAGTTGTTGTTTTGCATACGGGTGCTCTAACTAAAACATTTGCGATGAGTGTTTTATATTTAAAAACCATTGACGTTTTTTAAAAGAAAATCATTTGATAAGTCTGTACATTAAGAGAGAAAAACGCAAGTTCGTTTAAACCATATCTTTCATTCAGTCACACTGCGAATTTATATTCATATGATCAAGAATTTGAGATACAGTATTAAACCCCAAAAAACAATTTCTGGTGGCGGCGGAGGTGGCGTGCCGCGCCGTCGTTGTCGTCCTCCGGGACGCCGTTGTTGAAGTCTTCAAGGCAGCACAAAATGTTCTTCACTTGTAAATCAAACATCATGTCATCGCGCGATAGACGGGCGGGGCGCGGGAGGACGACAACTGGCACCGCTGAGAGGTAGCGGTCGATGGCAGCGTCACAAGCCGCTGAGCGCGGCACGAGCGCGACGGGTGCAGCCAAACGCACGGGGACCGGCGCCGCGGTGGGTGGAGGGGCGTGCACGGGCGCAGCGGGTGCAGGCAAACGCACGGGGGTCGGCGCCACGGTGGATGGAGGTGCACGCACAGGCACAGGCACGGGCACTAGCGCTGGCATGTACACGAGCTCACGCGGGTTCACGGAGACCTCGCTGACACCCACGGCTTCCAGCTCTGCGATAGTGCTCGGCGACCAGCCCGTCACTACTATGGGGATGGTCGCTGGCGCAGGCGCGGGGATGGCAGCTGGGACGGGAGCGGGGGCAACAACCACCGCGGCCAGCTTGTTCTGGGCCATGTCCATGAGGCCCCATTCCTCCTTATTTTCTATCTCCTCTGGCTCAGAGTCGACTTCACCAAACTTGAAGACTAGTGGCAGATGATCATTCTGTGCCATGGCGGTGGAGGTCAGCGGGGGGGATGGGAGGCGAACAGTAAGGCCGCCCGTATTAAACAGCGGCTCGGGCGCCATTAATGGAGAGGAAGGCAGGCGGCCATGGAAGCCAAAGGGCTCGCTTCCCAGTGAGCATGCGCAGCGTACAACTCGCATGCTTCCCAGTGAGCCTGCGCATTGGAGGACAGCTTGCATGCCTCTCGGTCAGCCTGCGCACCGGACTGCGCTCACACGCCTCCCGTTCAGTCACAGTCAAGCAACTATCTTCACGGCACCTCCTACAGCCATTAAAACCAAGACACGTGGCTTCACGTGAATGGTTAACAGAACGCACACGGTGTGAATTATGCAAACATTTAAGATATTAAAGTGGCAGATATTTTTTCAAAATGCCTTTGTTGGCAGTCATTATTCGAGTGCGCCTTCTCTCAAAATGGACACAAAAAATACCACGTCATGTCGGGTGCCATTCCATGAAAGCATGCCAAGTTTCATGAATTTCAGACGAGTTTTGGATTTACTAGAATTTAAAAACCAGGCATCTCAATGTTTTGCCGACAATCAACGGTGCCCTGGTTTTTGAAATTCATTCCCATTTCTTGCATGGGACCTAAGCATGCACCCAAGGACACAGATTTGATTTTTCAACCAATTTATATGCACTGGAGCATGTGCATGTAGTTCAAATTTGAATTATGCACATAAATGCATTCAAAACTTAGTTAATGCATAAAAATGTCCAAACAAACCCCCAAAAATCACTAAAATTGACACAACACTCCTGTTGTTCTATGTTGACACAAGAAAAAATTTGGAAGCAATAAGAGGCAGCGGATATCGTTTCGTCCCCAAAGGTGGGACGTTCCCTACCGAAACCATGATGCTTGTTGTGAGAAGCTCTGGTTTGTGAGAAGCATTGTAACGCCCCGAGACCGATGTGCCAGGTGTCTTTCAGTTATTCGCTCTCGTTGCCATGTCATTTGCTTGCGTGTTGCATCTTCCCATGTCATAATGTGCATTGCATCATCATGTTTTTCAAAACTTGCATCCGTCCCGGTCTCCTCGTTCCTTCCGTTGTCCGTTCTGAGCCCAGACACACTTGCACGCGCCCGTGGCATATCCGAAATATTATTTTATAAGTGGCCAGAAAATGTTCTCGGAATTGGATGAAAGTTGGCATGCGGTGTTTTTATGTTGTAGGTAGGCCACCTGCCAAGTTTCATCGCGTTTGGAGTTTGTTTGATAGCCCAACCGTTAAACTATAGAGGCATTATAGCCGGTCTAAGGTCGGACGTTTTCGGTCTCCGGAAATAGTCGCCGGGCCTCTCTCTCTCTCTTTTCTCTTCTCTCAGCTCGAGACTGTCTACATAGTCCACTGCCTACCGCCAAGCCCAACCTAACCTCTCTCGTCAGACCGCGGCCCTCCTCGCGCGCGCGTCCGAAAGATGTCCTGAACCCGACCCGGACTGTCGCCACCGTTGTGTCCGGATCATCCCCAAACATCTACAAAACGTCTCCGTTTTGTTAATTGGGCCCCCTAACCTAAATATCCGGGTTTGTCCGATTATGATCGGATGGACCGAATAGCCCCTAAGCCCAGTCCACCTGCTGTATATATTCACGGGACCAAACTCTAGTCAAACCCTAATCCCTAGGGGATCTGTCCCTTCACCGCCGCCGGACCAACCCTCTCCTCGTTTTTCCTCCACCACCAACTGAATCCGGCCCAGATCCAGCCTCCCACCCATCCATCTGTGGCCGCCAGATGGGGATCCGACGACCATCAGCGCACCCGAGCCTTCTGCAGCGCTCGATCCAGATCGGATCGAGGCGACCTCTCGCGACAGACTCGTCGATCAGGAACGGGAGAGGATCTCCCGATCGAGTCCCTCGTCGATGCCGGCAACCACCTCTATCAGGACCCCTCTCGCCGCCCTTATCCTTCCCTTCCTCTTTTCCCGTTTTTCTCTCTCTCATTTGGAGCTCTCTGTCTCCCAGAGGCCACCCAGCGCCGCCGACCTTGAGCTGCATGGATGGAGGTCGCCAAATCCTGCAACCCTGGAGCGCCGCCGCCCGTTCCCGGCCTCCCGTCGTTGCGTTGTCGTCGCCGGATCAGCATCACTCCCAAGTCCCATGGTGCCGCCTCGCCTCTGCCTCCTGTTCCTCTGCATCGAGCGATGTGACTTCGTCCGCGTCAACCTGCTCTGATCTAGCGCCCGCGAGCGTTGACCGCGCCCGTGCCTCCCCAGGTCACCTAGCCGGCCTGCTTCCTACCAGATCCGGCCCAGCACCAGCGCCTGATGACTGCGCCTAGACCAACAGCCTCCAGGCCCAGCTTGCCCCTTCGCGGCCTACCTCCTCCTCCACTGAACCGGGCCGAGGCCCATGGTGAGGCCACCACCAGCGCCTCCTTTTTTCTGTTCTGTTGGACCTCTGCTCAGTTTCGGCCCGTATAGTGTTTTTTTCCTGCCTGCGATTTTAGCTAATTATCCAGAGTTGGCAGATTTGCAGAAAAACCCTCATGATCATGCATTTAATAACTCCAGAACTGTGCATCATACGTAAAAACTTCATATATGTAAAGTGCTCAGAAATTTGTGTAGTTTAATTATATCCAACTTTCTTCTATGTTTAAAATGTTTAAAATTTTGTTTGATTAATTTTTTCTCTGTCATGTTAAAATGCTTTAATTCATAACTATTTAACCGTAGCTCCAAACCTAACAAACTTTATATGTATATGGGGTAGAATTTTGCATAGTTTATCATGGTGACATTGTTTTGCATGCCTAACAACTCTAAAATATGGTTTAGGGCAGAACAGGACCTAACCTAATATATGCACATGAGGAGTTTTCGGATTTGTTGTTTGTTGTTCCCGGCCTCGTTTAAACTTGACTAGATGGGTAGTTTTCTTTTGCTTCACCCCCTTGCCATGTTTAACAACATTTAATATTGTTGGGTACATAAACGAGATCGAACTAAATAATTGATGTGGTGCTCCGTCAATATGCAACTCGTTGCATATTGAGCTCCACTTAATTTGCAGGATTGTTTGTGAACTTTGTCATGCCATGCTTCATTAAACCGGACATGCATCATACTTGATTGTGCATCATGCCATGTCTATGTGGTGGTTGTTTACTAGGTTGTTTGCTCTTTTCCGGTGTTGCTTCTTTGGATTGGTTCCGGTAACGTCGCGTTTGTGAGGATCCGTTCGACTATGCCCTTTTGTCTTCTTCATGGATTCGTTCTTCTTCCTTGCGGGATCTCAGGCAAGATGACCATACCCTCGAAATCACTTCTATCTTTGCTTGCTAGTTTCTCGCTCTTTTGCTATGCCTATGCTGCGATACCTACCACTTGCTGATCATGCCTCCCATATTGTTGAGCCAAGCCTCTAACCCACCTTGTCCTAGCAAACCGTTGTTTGGCTATGTTACCGCTTTGCTCAGCCCCTCTTATAGCGTTGTTAGTTGCAGGTGAAGAGTGAAGTTTGTTCCTTGTTGGAACATGGAGATCGTTCCTTGTTGGAACATGTTTACTTGTTGGGATATCACAATATCTCTTATTTAATTAATGCATCTATATACTTGGTAAAGGGTGGAAGGCTCGGCCTTATGCCTGGTGTTTTGTTCCACTCTTGCCACCCTAGTTTCCGTCATATCGGTGTTATGTTCCCGGATTTTTGCATTCCTTACGCGGTTGGGTAATAATGGGAACCCCTTGACAGTTCTCCTTGTATAAAACTCTTCCAGCAATGCCCAACATTGGTTTTACCATTCGCCACCTAGCCCTTTTCTTTTCCCTTGGGAGTCGCGCTCCTGAGGGTCATCATTATTTTAACCCCCCTGGGCCAGTGCTCCTCTGAGTGTTGGTCCAATCGAGTGATGTCCGGGGCTACCAGGGGCAACTCTGGGCTGGCCTACCCGACGTCTGGCTCATCTAAGTGTGCCCTGAGAACGAGATATGTGCAGCTCCTATCGGGATTTGTCGGCACATTCGGGCGGTGTTGCTGGATTGGTTTTAACTTGTCGAAGTGTCTTGAAGAACCGAGATACCGAGTCTGATCGGAACGTCTCGGGAGAAGGTCTATTCCTTCGTTGACCGTGAGAGCTTGTCATGGGCTAAGTTGGGACACCCCTGCAGGGATTTGAACTTTTGAAAGCCGTGCCCGCGGTTATGGGCAGATGGGAATTTGTTAATGTCCGGTTGTAGATAACTTGAACCTTAACTTAATTAAAATGAGTCAACTGCGTGTGTAACTATGATGGTCTCTTTCCGGTGGAGTCCGGGAAGCGAACACGCTGTTGGAGTTATGTTTGACGTAGGTTGTTCTTGGATCACTTCTTGATCATAGTTTATCGATCGTGCTTTGTCTTCTCTTCTCGCTCTCTTTTGCATATGTTAGCCACCATATATGCTAGTCGCTTGCTGCAGCTCCACCTCATACCTTTTACCTTACCCATAAGCTTAAATAGTCTTGATCGCGAGGGTGCGAGATTGCTGAGTCCCTGTGGCTCACAGATACTTCCAAAACCAGCTTGCAGGTGCCGTTGAACTGTGCAGGTGAAGCAACCAAGCTCAGGAGGAGCTCGATGAAGATCTTGTCCTTTGTGTTGTCCCATTTCCAGTTGATCAGTAGTGGAGCCCAGTTGGGGTCGATCGGGGAACTTGTCGCATTTGGGGTTCTTCTTTTATTTTGGTTCCGTAGTCGGACCTTGATTGTATCTGGTTGATGTAATGCTTTATTCATGTAATTGTGTGAAGTGGCGATTGTAAGCCAACTATGTATCTTTTCCCTTGTGTATTACATGGGTTGTTTGTGAAGATTACCTCACTTGCGACATTGCTTTCAATGCATTTATGCCTCTAAGTCGTGCTTCGACACGTGGGAGATATAGCCGCATCGAGGGCGTTACAAGTTGGTAATCAGAGCCTTCCCCGACCTTAGGAGCCCCCATTGCTTGATCGTTTTTAGCAGCCATTGTTGAGTCTAGAAAAATGTTTTGAGTCATTTAGGAATTATATATCGGAGAGTTTAGGAATTCTTTTTACTTCCCAGTCTCCTCATCGCGCTGGTAAGGCATCCTGACGTAGAGTTTTGACTCTTCTCTTCTCAAATTTCACAAAAAAAAAATTAGGATCACGCGGGTATCTTGGAATCGTTCCGATGGTTTTGTGACGAGAACATTGTCTTAGTGCCTCCTGTCAGGGGTTTTGTGGCAGTGTCCCGGGGAGTTGAGCTCCGAGGTGTTGTCGTCATAATTTTATCGTTGCGGTTCTGGAATACCTGAGTTTAGTACGCCGACATCGAAAATCTCTTTTATGCAGTTCCTTGGTGAGATAACCTCGACGCCACCCAGTACTGGGGCGGGAGTTCGGGAGTATTGCCATAACTTGTATAACGGATGCTTTTCAGATGTTGAGGTAGATGATTTCCGAAGGTTTCTTGGTTATGTGTTGAAGGATGGATACAGCTGGATGTAAGATTTGCTAGTTTTGGGTGAGATATTATGCTTTCCCTGTATCCCCAACACCTGATTGCATAACTGGGAAAGTTTCGGTAGTTTATAAGTGGGAATTCAAGTAGCTCTTAGGATATCTTTCCGACAGATGTATGATATGAAATTGGGGTTTGATGTCTAGTGGTCCGCCTATTCACGGTCAGTTTTACAGTGGTCTCGTTGTGTCTTAAAGAGTCCTTGGCTATGCCGACTCGGGGACGCTTCGTATGTCATGTGCACTGCCTTGTACATGATGGTGTTGTACGATCGAGCCCGTGTAGGCCCCACCACGAAAACTTCGGACGAAATCTCTATCATATGTTTGTTCCGGATTATTCTGCGAGCCAATCCTTTGTTTTTGTTTTTGAGTTGTGGTATTCGAGTTGCTTCGAAGTCAAATGTTGATTCCATACCTTCCCCAAATGGTGTTCTCATACTCCGAGATGAATACCAATCCTTCTTGATCATCAAGATTGTTTTGTCAATCCTTTTTAACCGGTGTGCTTCTCTTCAAGTGGAACTGATCATTTCAACATCCGCAAGATCAAGTATCAGTTCTTCTCAACGGTTTTTGTTCCATCTGTCTCCAAGTTGCCTTTGTTTTTCCCGCCCACCCACCCTTTTTCTTCAACGATTCAGATTTCTTAATCAAGTATCCATTTTATTGTTGTGAAGTCTCTTCATTCCTTTTTCCGCCAATGTTCTTATCCGGTGATTCTCATGAAGCTTCTAATGGAGCTTCAAGCTCATCATTCTTCGTTCTTTTTCTTCTCCGGTGGTTTCAATTCAAGTTTTTTAGTGTTGATCATATTCCTTTTCTTGTTTCAAATATTTTATCATGTCGGTGCACCTCATTACCATCCACTTCTCGCTATTCAATTGTTCGAGTGTGCTAAAGATATCCTGAAGGTTCATGTTTCCACTCCGCATTCATTCAAGCTCTTCCGAGATTGTTATCTCATTCAAGCCATTTAATTCAACCGGTGCAACCTCTCTTTTAAATCATTTCAACGGTGTTTCTTTTGAGTGGGCCCTAACCCACAGGTCCTTTCCCAGGATCTTACCTGACTCTTCTTATTTTTCCGGAGCTTCTCAAATTCTTTTCTAAAGTTTGACGTAAGAACGAATTATCATCAGTCAAATGCTTTTCTCCAAGATCTTTCTTTTCTTTTCATCACTGGTTCAACCTTTCTAATTTCTATTCCGGAGTGCCTCAACAACTAATGGTGGTGTTTCTCATCATCATTCTCAACATTTGAAGACCGAAGAAGAATTTTTCCTCCATATCTTATCCGTTCTCTCGGAGATTCGTGGCGCTAGCTTGTTGCCATCCTCTCATAATTATTTTCGTTTGTGAGAATCCTTTTCACCCATCAGGAGATATTCAGGAGTCTTTTTAGTTTTGTTATCCGGAGTTCACCAATTCAAGGTTATTCATTCTCAGTTTTCAGCTCTCGTTCTCCAAATCTCACCGGTGGATCGATCAAATATCCTCTAATCAGTGCATGATCTCTTTGTTCTCTCATATATAAATTCTCTCAAGCTTCTTCGTTCATTTGCTAATTCTTTCCGGTGTTTCTTTATCTTTTCTTCGTTCATTTTCAATTCTTACGGTGGTTTGTTCAAGATTCCTCTTCTTACGTTATCATACTTCCGTTCTTTCAAATCCTACCGGTGGATCATCGAAGGCCTCTTCAAGTTTGTGCATTATATATCTTAATCCTTTCTATGAGAATAAGTAATATGTCAAATCTGTTGATTATCATCAATTTAAAATGGTGAAGGATAAGCATAATGTAATTCTTATTCTTGCTTCATCCAAATGATGGATTCGTTCCTCCGGAGTTCGTTCACAATGACTAATTCTCGTTGTCAATTGTTCATCTTCTCTTTTTCCCGGAGTTCCAACCTCTTTCAATTATATCACCATGGAGATTCATCTAAATCGTTACAAGGATTCACCTTGTGTTTTCAACTTCTCTTTCTTTTCGTTTGATATTCCTTTTGTTTTCCGGAGTTCTTCATGGAGGCTCTACATGACGGTTCATAAAGGATTTAATTCCTTCTCGAAGTGTTCATTGAGATTCTTTTCAGAGGAGTTCAAGCATTCTTCATCTTGTAATCCAGAGTACAATTCTTTCTTCCGTATCATTGGAGGTGGTATTATGTCATTCTTGATAATTTGAATTCATGTTTCATGATTCACATGCTGTTAAGAATGAGGTACTTTAAATTCATCAACCTATTCGTTGGAATTGTCTTGGGTTATATTTCACCTAAAGCCTTCCCTAAGGATTGTTGTTATATGGTGCTCATAAATGACCCAAGTTCTTCATGTATCCTTCCGGCGATAAGTTTCTCGTCTCCTTGTTCATTCCGATCCAATTTTTTTCCGTGAGTGGCAGGTTGACACCTCATAATTTGAGATGTATTCCATAAGACCATATCAAGCTTATCCTTTCGTTGTTGGTTTCCCAACAACTCCGTTTGACCCTTCTCCTAAAGATGCCTCTTCAAGTACTTTTGTGGCAGAAGTTGGCATTTTCTTCTCAATTCTCCTATTTCAATTATCTTTCTTCTATTTCTTCCTTCCGTAGGCGTTGAGATGTTGCTCTCTTCAACCCATCTTCTTGTTTTGTCAGGATCATGCTCTTTTCTTGGTTTATCCATTTAACCAGAGTGTTGTGTCCTCTGCTCAAGTTCTTTCCATCTTATCAAGTTTCATATCACTTTTCAACCGGAGTGTTGTCCGAATTTGTAATTCCTTGTTCCTCTTCCCTACCAGGGTGCTTTCAACTTCATTTATCTCAGTTGTATTCTTTTCTCGATATGGCTTAACCTTTTCAAGGTTCCTTGGTTTCACTCGTTTGTCGCAGAAGCAACTTAATTTTACCTCTTCTCTTTCTCTTCCGTTCGCCCTCCGGTGCCATTCTAGATCTCGGGACGAGATCCTCTCGTAGTGGTGGAGTGTTGTAATGCCCCGAGACCGATGTGCCAGGTGTCTTTCAGTTATTCGTTGTCGTTGCCATGTCATTTGCTTGCGTGTTGCATCTTCCCATGTCATCATGTGCATTGCATCATCATGTTTTTCAAAACTTGCATCCGTCCCGGTCTCCTCGTTCCTTCCGTTGTCCGTTCTGAGCCCAGACACACTTGCACGCGCCCGCGGCATGTCCGAAATATTATTTTATAAGTGGCCGGAAAATGTTCTTGGAATTGGATGAAAGTTGGCATGCGGTGTTTTTATGTTGTAGGTAGGCCGCCTGCCAAGTTTCATCGCGTTCGGAGTTCGTTTGATAGCCCAACCGTTAAACTATAGCGGCATTATAGTCGGTCTAACGTCGGACGTTTTCGGTCTCTGGAAATAGTTGCCGGGCCTCTCTCTCTCTCTTTTCTCTTCTCTCAGCTCGAGACCGTCTACACAGTCCACTGCCTACCGCCAAGCCCAACCTAACCTCTCTCGTCAGACCGCGGCCCTCCTCGCGCGCGCGTCCGAAAGATGTCCTGAACTCGACCCGGACTATCGCCGCCGTTGTGTCCAGATCATCCCCAAACATCTACAAAACGTCTCCGTTTTGTTAATTGGGCCCCCTAACCTAATTATCCGGGTTTGTCCGATTATGATCGGATGGACCGAATAGCCCCTAAGCCTAGTCCACCTGTTGTATATATTCACCGAACCAAACTCTAGTCAAACCCTAATCCCTAGGGGATTTGTCCCTTCACCGCCGCCGGACCAACCCTCTCCTCGTTTTTCCTCCACCACCAACCGAATCAGGCCCAGATCCAGCCTCCGACCCATCCATCTGTGGCCGCCGGATGGGGATCCGACGACCATCAGCGCGCCTGAGCCTTCTGCAGTGCTCGATCCAGATCGGATCGAGGCCACCTCTCGCGACAGACTCGTCGATCAGGAACGGGAGAGGATCTCCCGATCGAGTCCCTCATTGATGCCGGCAACCACCTCTATCAGGACCCCTCTCGCCGCCCTTCTCCTTCCCTTCCTCTTTTCCCATTTTTCTCTCTCTCTCATTTGGAGCTCTCTGTCTCCCAGAGGCCACCCAGCGCCGCCGACCTTGAGCTGCATGGATGGAGATCGCCAAACCATGCAACCCTGGAGCACCGCCGCCCGTTCCCGGCCTCCCGTCGTTGCGCCGTCGTCGCCGGATCAGCATCACTCCCAAGTCCCATGGTGCCGCCTCGCCTCTGCCTCCTGTTCCTCTGCATCGAGCGATGTGACTTCGTCCGCGCCGACCTGCTCCGATCTAGCGCCCGCGAGTGTTGACCGCGCCCGTGCCTCCCTAGGTCACCTAGCCGGCCTGCTTCCTACCAGATCCGGCCCAGCACCAGCGCCTGATGACTGCGCCTAGACGAGCAGCCTCCAGGCCCAGCTTGCCCCTTCGCAGCCTACCTCCTCCTCCACTGAACCGGGCCGAGGCCCATGCTGAGGCCACCACCAGCACCTCCTTTTTTCTGTTCTGTTGGACCTCTGCTCAGTTTCGGCCCGTATAGTGTTTTTTCCTGCCTGCGATTTTAGCTAATTATCCAGAGTTGGCAGATTTGCAGAAAAATCCTCATGAGCATGCATTTAATAACTCCAGAACTGTGCATCATACGTAAAAACTTCATATATGTGAAGTGCTCAGAAATTTGTGTAGTTTAATTATATCCAACTTTCTTCTATGTTTAAAATGTTTAAAATGTTGTTTGATTAATTTTTGCTCTATGTCATGTTAAAATGTTTTAATTCATAACTATTTAATCGTAGCTCCAAACCTAACAAACTTTATATGTATATGGGGTAGAATTTTGCCTAGTTTATCATGGTGACATTGTTTTGCATGCCTAACAACTCTAAAATATGGTTTAGGGCAGAACAGGACCTAACCTAATATATGCACATGAGGAGCTTCCGGATTTGTTGTTTGTTGTTCCCGGCCTCGTTTAAACTTGACTAGATGGGTAGTTTTCTTTTGCTTCACCCTCTTGCCATGTTTAACAACATTTAATATTGTTGGGTACATAAACGAGATCGAACTAAATAATTGATGTGGTGCTCCGTCAATATGCAACTCATTGCATATTGAGCTCCACTTAATTTGTAGGATTGTTTGTGCACTTTGTCATGCCATGCTTCATTAAACCGGACATGCGTCATACTTGATTGTGCATCATGCCATGTCTATGTGGTGGTTGTTTACTAGGTTGTTTGCTATTTTCCGGTGTTGCTTCTTCGGGTTGGTTCCGGTAACGTCGCGTTTGTCAGGATCCGTTCGACTACGCCCTTTTGTCTTCTTCATGGACTCGTTCTTCTTCCTTGCGGGATCTCAGGCAAGATGACTATACCCTCGAAATCACTTCTATCTTTGCTTGCTAGTTGCTCGCTCTTTTGCTATGCCTATGCTGCATACCTACCACTTGCTGATCATGCCTCCCATATTGTGGAGCCAAGCCTCTAACCCACCTTGTCCTAGCAAACCGTTGTTTGGCTATGTTACCGCTTTGCTCAGCCCCTCTTATAGCGTTGTTAGTTGCAGGTGAAGATTGAAGTTTGTTCCTTGTTGGAACATGGAGATCGTTCCTTGTTGGAACATGTTTACTTGTTGGGATATCACAATATCTCTTATTTAATTAATGCATCTATATACTTGGTAAAGGGTGGAAGGCTAGGCCTTATGCCTGGTGCTTTGTTCCACTCTTGCCGCCCTAGTTTCCGTCATATCGGTGTTATGTTCCCGGATTTTTGCGTTTCTTACGCGGTTGGGTGATAATGGGAACCCCTTGACAGTTCGCCTTGTATAAAACTCTTCCAGCAATGCCCAACATTGCTTTTACCATTCGCCACCTAGCCCTTTTCTTTTCCCTTGGGAGTCGTGCTCCTGAGGGTCATCATTATTTTAACCCCCCTGGGCCAGTGCTCCTCTGAGTGTTGGTCCAACCGAGCGATGTCCTGGGCTACCAGGGGCAACTCTGGGCTGGTCTACCCGATGTCTGGCTCATCTGAGTGTGCCCTGAAAACGAGATATGTGCAGCTCCTATCGGGATTTGTCGGCACATTCGGGTGGTGTTGCTGGATTGGTTTTAACTTGTCGAAGTGTCTTGAAGAACTGGGATACCGAGTCTGATCGGAATGTCTCGGGAGAAGGTCTATTCCTTCGTTGACCATGAGAGCTTGTCATGGGCTAAGTTGGGACACCCCTGCAGGGATTTGAACTTTCAGAAGTCGTGCCCGCGGTTATGGGCAGATGGGAATTTGTTAATGTCCGGTTGTAGATAACTTGAACCTTAACTTAATTAAAATGAGTCAACTGCGTGTGTAACCGTGATGGTCTCTTTCCGGCGGAGTCCGGGAAGCGAACACGGTGTTGGAGTTATGTTTGACGTAGGTTGTTCTAATATCACTTCTTGATCATAGTTTATCGATCGTGCTTTGTCTTCTCTTCTCGCTCTCTTTTGCATATGTTAGCCACCATATATGCTAGTCGCTTGCTGCAGCTCCACCTCATACCTTTTACCTTACCCATAAGCTTAAATAATCTTGATCGCAAGGGTGCGAGATTGCTGAGTCCCTGTGGCTCACAGATACTTCCAAAACCAGCTTGCAGGTGCCGTTGAACCGTGCAGGTGACGCAACCAAGCTCAGGAGGAGCTCGATGAAGATCTTGTCCTTTGTGTTGTCCCGTTTCCAGTTGATCAGTAGTGGAGCCCAATTGGGGTCGATCAGGGACCTTGTCGCATTTGGGGTTCTTATTTTATTTTGGTTCTGTAGTCGGACCTTGATTGTATCTGGTTGATGTAATGCTTTATTCATGTAATTGTGTGAAGTGGCGATTGTAAGCCAACTATGTATCTTTTCCCTTATGTATTACATGGGTTGTTTGCGAAGATTACCTCACTTGCGACATTGCTTTCAATGCGGTTATGCCTCTAAGTCGTGCTTCGACACGTGGGAGATATAGCCGCATCGAGGGCGTTACAAGCATATACCCAAACCTGCCCCAAACGGGACAATTTTTTTACCACGGCATGTTGATGCCACTCCATGTAAGCATGCCAAGTTTCATGAATTTAAGACGAGTTTTGGATTTACTAGAATTTAAAAACCAGGCATCTCAATGTTTTGCCGGCAATCAACGGTGCCCTGGTGTTTGAAATTCATTCCCATTTCTTGCATGGGACCTAAGCATGCACCCAAGGACACAGATTTGATTTTTCAACTAGTTCATATGCACTAGAGCATGTGCATGTAGTTCAAATTTGAATTATGCACATAAATGCATTGAAAACTCAGTTAATGCATAAAAATGTCCAAACGAACCCCGAAAAATCCTAAAATTTGACACAACACTCATGTTGTTCTATGTTGACACGAGAAATTTTTTGAAAGCAATAAGAGGCAATGGATATCGTTTCGTCCCCAAAGGTGGGATGTTCCCTATTGAAACCATCATGCTTGTTGTGAGAAGCTCTGGTTTGTGAGAAGCATATACCCGAACCTGCCCCAAATGGGACAAAAAAATTTACACGGCATGTTGATGCCACTCCAGCATAGCATGCCAAGTTTCATGAATTTCAGATGAGTTTTGGATTTATTGGAATTTAAAAACCAGGCATCTCAACGTTTTGCCGGCAATCAACAGTGCCCTGGTGTTTGACTTTCATTCCCATCTCTTGCATGGGACCTAGAAATTCACCCAAGGACACAGATTAGATTTTTCAACCAACCTTGGTGCATTGGAGCATGTGCTTGTAGTTCAAATTTCAATTATGCACGTAAAATGCCTAGAAAACCCAGTTAATGCATAAAAATGTCCAAACAAACCCCAAAAAATCATAAAAATTGAAACAACACTCCTGTTGTTCTATATTGACACTAGAAAATTTTTGAAAGCAATAAGAGGCAATGGATATCATTTCGTCCCCAAAGGTGGGACGTTCCCTATTGAAACCATCATGCTTATTGTGAGAAGCTCTGGTTTGTGAGAAGTTTATACCCGAACCTGCCCCCAAATGGGACAAATTTTTTACCATGGCATGTTGATGTCGCTCCATGATAGCATGCCAAGTTTCATGAATTTCATACGAGTTTTGGATTTACTAGAATTTAAAAACCAGGCATCTCAACGTTTTGCCGGCAATCAACAATGCGTTGGTGTTTGAATTTCATTCCCATCTATTGCATGGGACCTAGAAATTCACCCAAGGACACACATGTGATTTTTCAACCAACTTTAGTGCATTGGAGCATGTGCTTGTAGTTCAAATTTGAATTATGCACATAAAATGCCTAGAAAACCCAGTTAACATGGTCTAACATGCAGGACTCTCCACTACTAGAAAAGCTTGACTGGATTTTTACTTCTGCCAACTGGACCCTGACATTCCCAAATACTTTAGCACACCCACTTGCTAGAGTCACATTAGATCATATTCCTATTCACATTCAGATAGGCAGTGATATTCCAAAATCCTCTATATTTAGATTTGAAAATTATTTGCTTGAATTTGATGGGTTCTATGAGACTGTTATTCAATGTTGGAACAAAAATCAACAATTGACAAACTCTGCCAAGGATACTGCTGCTAGGTTCAAATGTCTCAGAATGGGTTTAAAGAAATGGAGCAAAAATCTATCAAAACTTAACACTAATATTTCTGCTTGTAACTATGTTCTATCTATGATTGATGGCATTGAGGATCAAAGGAATCTGAGCACTATTGAAACAAACTTCAGAACTATTATCAAGAATCACATAGCCAAGTTATTGGAAGTCAAAAGATTATATTGGAAATCCAGGTCTAAGATGAGGAGTATTCAGCTTGATGATGAAAATACTGAATTTTTTCATGCCATGGCTACCCAAAGCTACAGGAAGAATTATTTCATAACTTCTCTACAAGATGAAGATGGGACTCCTTTTCAAAATCATGATCACATTTGGAAATCATACAAAGATAGATTGGGAAAAGCTATCAACCCCCCTATGTTATTCAACCTTGAGGAACTTATTCAGCCTAAAGATCTATCTGAACTTGAGGCCCCTTTTTCCATGGATGAAATTGACCAAGTTATTAAAGACATCCACTCTGACAGAGCACCAGGACCTGATGGGTTTAATGGCTTATTTCTGAAGAAATGTTGGGATATCATCAAACAAGATATTTACACTATGATCTAGGATTTTTTTTAAGGGAACATTGATATTCAGAGCATTAATACTGCTTTTATTACTCTCATCCCAAAGATTACAAACCCTATTGACATGAATGATTTCAGACCCATTTCCTTGGTCAGCCTTCCTCTCAAAATCATCACAAAACTAATGGCCAATAGAGCTCAGAAAATCATTACCTCTGTCATTCATCAGAATCAATATGGTTTCATAAAAGGGAGAAATATCCAGGACTGCTTGGGATTTGCATTTGAATACATTCATCTATGCCATCAGTCTAGAAAACCTATCATCATACTCAAACTTGATTTTGAGAAAGCTTTTGACAAGATTGAATACAATGCAATTATTGCAATGTTGAAAGCTAAGGATTTGGTCCAAGATGGATAAATTGAGTAACCAATATACTCAATACTGCATCAACATTTGTCCTGTTAAATGGTGTTGCTAGGAAAAAAATTATATGTAAAAGAGGAGTCAGACAAGGAGATCCTCACTCTCCACTTCTATATATCATTGTTGCTGATCTTGTTCAGTCTATTATTAATGCTGCTTGGGCAAATGGTGAAATCACTCTCCCCACAAATCAGGCATATGGCCTTGACTACCCCATTATTCAATATGCCGATGATACTTTATTGATCATGCCTGCTGATGAAGAGCAACTCAGCCATCTCAAATACCTGCTTAATCTATTCAGTATGTCCATTGGGTTGTTTGTTAATTACAACAAATCATCCATGATTCCAATAAATATGGATCAACAATCAATCAACAATCTTGCAAACTCTTTTGGTTGTAAAGTTGAAAGCCTTCCATTCACCTATCTTGGGGTACCTATGGGCACCACCAAACCCTCTGTTCATGACCTCATCCCAGTTATATCTAGAATTGATAAGAGATTATCAGGGGTTGCCAGGTTCATGAACCATTCTGGGAGACTCACTTATGTCAACTCTGTTGTTGCTTCAATGCCTATATTTGCCATGTGTTCTCTTAAAGTCCATGTCACCATTCTGGACCATGTGGATAAATCAAGCAGAAATTTCCTCCGGTATGGAAATGAACTCAATAAAGGTGGTAAATGCCTGGCCAGCTGGGAGATGATATGTAAACCCAAACAGCAAGGAGGACTAGGGGTTTTGAATCTTAGAGAACAAAATAAAGCTCTTCTCATAAAGCACTTGTTCAAGTTCTATAACAAAGTGGATTTCCCATGGGTAAAATTAATCTGGGAAGCTCACTACCACAACAATGAGGTCCCTCATTACAACAGGAGCAAAGGATCCTTTTGGTGGAAAGATTGCATGAAAATGTATGACTTTTTCAAGGAAATGACTACTTGTGTCATCAAATCTGGTTGCACTAATCTGCTATGGGATGACATATGGAATGGTGATATTAGGAAATCTAAATACCCTGAGCTTCACTCTTTTACCCAAAAGGAAAGCATATCAATCAAAGAAACCAAGAAACTGGATAACCTTTACAGTCTATTCCAACTTCCACTCTCCATTCAAGCCCATCAACAATTCCACTTACTATCAGGAGAACTAAACAATATCAGAAACTCAGATGATAAGGACACATGGACCTTCAACTGGGGTAACAATAAGAACATTACAAAGAAGATCTATGGATACCTTATGAATGGTGAAGATGCAGCTGACACATTTAAATGGATATGGAAATCATGTTGTCTTCCAAGACATAAATTTTTCTGTTGGCTCATGCTAAATGACAGAATAAATACATGTGATCTTTTGACCAGAAAAGGCATGCACCTGGATTCCACTGTATGTGTTCTATGCAACAATGAAGACTATGAAGACAGGACTCATCTTCTATTCACTTGTCCATTTAGTCAAGGTTTCTGGTGGAACATTGGATTTGAATGGAATTCGGATATGGAGATCAACAATATGATTATTGATGCTAAACACAGATATAAAATTGACCACTTCTTGGAAATCATGATTCTTGGTTGCTGGAGCATATGGAACCAAAGGAATGGGATGATCTTTGAAGGGATACCTTGCTCAATAAATGATTGCAAGATTGACTTTGTCAGATATTTCAAAATGACCATGCTGAGGGCTAAACCCACTCTAAAAGAGGGCATGTCTTCATTGATAGACAATATTTAATTTTTCAATAATTTCCTTACTTTCCTCCCCCTAGATTGTATCTTCTTGGTTGTCCCCCCAATAACCAATTGATTATGTAATTTGGATACTCTCTTTATAAATGAAAATGACTCACACTAGGGGATTTACCCTACTGTTCTTTGGTCAAAAAAAAGAAAACCCAGTTAATGTATAAAAAGGCCAAACGAACCCTGAAAAATTCCAAGATTGAACGCAACACTCCTGTTGTTCTATGTTGACACTAGAAAATTTTAGAAAGCAATAAGAGGCAATGGATATCATCCCGTCACCAAAGGTGGTACGTTCCCTATCGAAACCATCATGCTTGTTCTGAGAAGCTCTAGTTTGTCAGAAGCTTATACCCGAACCTGCCCCAAATGGGACAAAATTTTCACCAAGGCATGTTGATGCCGCTCCATGATAGCATGCCAAGTTTCATGAATTTCAGACGAGTTTTGGACTTACTAGAATTTAAAAACCAGGCATCTCAACATTTTGTCGGCAATCAACTGTGCCATGGTGTTTGAATTTCATTCCCATCTCTTGCATGGGACCTAGAAATTCACCCAAGGACACACATGTGATTTTTAAACCAACTTTGGTGCATTGGACCATGTGCTTGTAGTTCAAATTTGAATTATGCACATAAAATGCCTAGAAAACCCAGTTAATGTATAAAAAAGGCCAAACGAACCCCGAAAAATTCCAAGATTGAACACAACGCTCCTGTTGTTCTATGTTGACACTAGAAATTTTTTGAAAGCAATAAGAGGCAACAGATATCGTCCCGTCCCCAAATGTGGTACGTTCCCTATCGAAACCATCATACTTGTTGTGAGAAGCTATGGTTTGTGAGAAGCTTATACCCGAACCTACCCCAAATGGGACCAAATATTCACCACGACATGTTGATGCCGCTCCATGATAGCATGCCAAGTTTCATGAAATTCAGACGAGTTTTGGATTTACTAGAATTTAAAAACCAGGTATCTCAATGTTTTGCTAGCAATCAATAGTGCCCTGGTGTTTGAAATTCATTCCCATCTCTTGCATGGGACCTATAAATTCACCCAAGGACACACATGTGATTTTTCAACCAACTTTAGTGCATTGGAGCATGTGCTTGTAGTTCAAATTTGAATTATGCACATAAAATGCCTAGAAAACCCAGTTAATGTATAAAAAGGCCAAACGAACCCCGAAAAATTCATTCCCATTTCTTCCATGGGACCTAAGCATGCACTGAAGGACACAGATTTGATTTTACAGCCAATTTGTATGCACCGGAGCATGTGCATGTAGTTTAATTTTGAATTGTGCTCCTGAAATGGCTAGAAAACCAGTTTATTGTATGAAATTTCCAAACAAACCTTGGATAATTCCAATTCTTTTACGACACACATATAGCTGCATGTTCATTGCAGATAAAAGGTCTAGCAATTCAAACAGCGTCCATTGCCACTGTGACCCCATTTTGTAATTCAAATCAAGTAGACCCCACACAGTTTATTCTCACCAACCGTGTGAGATGTAGTACAAAATATCTTGGAGCACCGTCGGTGTATAGTATGCTTATGGCTTACGCGAGAAGGTGCGTCAGCTACAGTCCACAACCGGTGTGTCAAGCACACTAGCTCGCTCCCCCAAAACTCATGTCTCTGCATCCCTCGCAATCTCAAAACTATCTACTGCCTGGAAGGTTTTAATGTTTGATAGAACATGATTAGTATGTGCGGACCATGTGCGATGTTTGTTACTCCCGCTCTGCTTCAATCTCTTGATTCAAATTTTCAGTAGCCCCGGCATTTTACTCCCGCCTCTGCATCCCTCGCAATCTCAAAAATATCTGCTCGCCCTTGATCCAAATTTTCAATAGCCCCGCCTTGTTACTCCCGCCTAGTAAAATTTTTAGTTGCCGCGGTATTTCCTAACACGACCTCCGCTCGCACAGACACACACAACCCTCGAAACCATTGGTAGGTTGCCGCCATCGCCGGTGCCTCCATCCTCAACCTCTGCCTATGTGCCGGGGAGCTCGAGTAGTCAATGGCCAAAAAGAGGTTTATTGCGGCCTTTTCGCCCGACGCCGGCGAGGTGGCCGCCGAGGTGTCCCCGTCGTCCTCCGCAGGCCCAATCCGCCATTGCCGGTCCCCCGATCCGCCCGCCGCCGCGCCCCTATGCCGGTTCAAGAACTTCCCCGTCCTCCCCCGGACCCGGCAGCTGACGAAGTCCTACCTTGGGGTTCGGCAGCGGCGGTGGGGGACATGGGTTGCTGAGATTACAGATTGAGAGACCCACATCCGTCGGTGGCTCGGTAGCTTCCACACGGCCGAGCTCGCGGCCATGGAGTACGACCGCTGGCAGGTCCGCTACCACGGCGCGGTGGCTAGGCTCAATTTCCCCTTCAGCACACGTCTGGTCCACCTCGTTCCGCCGGAGCCAGGGGTTGTGAGCTCGGCTATGGCGCGGGAGGACCGCGAGGCATGGGAGCATCTCAAGGCCGAGGCCGCCGATGACGCCTACATGCAAGAGCTCTGCCTGCAGCACCCGAAGCTCATGGAGGCGGAGCGGGCGATCTTTGCCGGCATGGAGGGCGGTGAGGTTATCGGGCTCTCCTCTGATGACGAGGTCGAAGGCGGCGAGGACGGCGGCGAGGTTATCGCGCTCTCCTCTGATGACGAGGTCGAAGGCAGCGGCGACAGTGACGCGGAGGGCGTCGAGGTGGGCCCCGAGGACGAGGAGATCGACTTCAATGAGTGGAGGAGTGCCTTCCCCAACGACCCCGACGACGGTACTGGCCCGGACCCAGCTCGCAGCACACCATACATGACGAGGAAGGATTAGCTCGACCTCTACTTCAACTGAAAGTAGTTTAGCTTAGTTTAAATTTATGTTTTATGTTCGGTTATGCAAAACTATCTATATTTATGTTTGAATGCATGCTACTTTCGGTTGAACCTGCTTTGAACTTGATCAAATTGAAGTTTACAACCTTAAGTTTAGGGGATCGACTAGCAAAGGCCAAAAATTGCTGGAGTATATATATCCACTAAGGGTTTTAGTCCTTTAACTTTTTAAGGATCGCCTAGAGATGTCCTTATGACTTGTTCATTTCAGTTCTTCACAATATGATGCTCTATATGTGCAACTATTTGCCGTGCAGTTCAATTTCATCAATAACAGTTTCAACAATACCACTATGAATTACGATATTTGGTTGCTGTTAAGGATATTGCAGTTAACATGCCTTTTCGTTTTTCAATTGTTGTTTAGTAACATGCATTGTACTGAATGACTAAATATGCAATCCCAGGCTACATAGCAACAAGGAAGAGTGTTACCTTAATGTTATGATGATGTCTAGATATACATGTAATAAAATCTTATATAATGGGATGGATGGAGTATTGTACTACATCATTTTCAATTGTTGTTTAGCTTCTAATATTAACTTGGTGCTTTTAGGTACATATATCATTGCCAAAGATCCACACTTCGACCCTTTCTGCGTATGCAGCAATGAGATATTCATGAACCAGCATCATGTTGGGGAACGTAGTAATTTCAAAAAAATTCCTACGCACACGCAAGATCATGGTGATGCATAGCAACGAGAGGGGAGAGTGTTGTCTACGTACCCTCATAGACCGGAAGCGGAAGCGTTAGCACAACGCGGTTGATGTAGTCGTACGTCTTCACGGCCCGACCGATCAAGCACCAAAACTACGACACCTCCGAGTTCTAGCACACGTTCAGCTCGATGACGATCCCCGGACTCTGATCCAGCAAAGTGTCGGGGAAGAGTTCCGTCAGCATGACGGCGTGGTGACGATCTTGATGTTCTACCATCGCAGGGCTTCGCCTAAGCACCGCTACAATATTATCGAGGATTATGGTGCAGGGGGGCACCACACACGGCTAAGAGAACGATCACGAAGATCAACTTGTGTGTCTATGGGGTGCCCCCTGGCCACGTATATAAAGGAGTGGAGGAGGGGAGGGGCCGGCCCTCTCTATGGCGCGCCCTAGGGGAGTCCTACTATAACACCCTCGATGCGGCTATATCTCCCACGTGTCGAAGCACGACTTAGAGGCATAACCGCATCGAAAGCAATGTCGCAAGTGAGGTAATCTTCACACAACCCATGTAATACATAAGGGACAGAGATACATAGTTGGCTTACAATCGCCACTTCACACAATTACATGAATAAAGCATTACATCATCCAAATACAATCAAGGTCCGACTATGGAACCAAAATAAAAGAAGACTACCCCAAATGCTACACAGATCCCCGATCGACCCCAACTGGGCTCCACTACCGATCAACTAGAACGAAACAACACAAGGGACAAGATCTTCATCGAGCTCCTCCTGAGCTTGGTTGCGTCATCTGCACGGACTCATCGGCACCTGCAAGCTGGTTTTGGAAGTATCTGTGAGTCACGGGGACTCAGCAATCTCACACCCTCGCGATCAAGACTATTTAAGCTTAAGGGTAAGGTAAAAGTATGAGGTGGAGCTGCAGCAAGCGACTAGCATATATGGTGGCTAACATACGCAAAAGAGAGCGAGAAGAGAAGGCAAAGCACGATCGAACAACTATGATCAAGAAGTGATCCTAGAACAACCTACGTCAAGCATAACTTCAACGCCGTGTTCATTTCCCGGACTCCGCCGGAAAGAGACCATCACGATTACACATGCGGTTGATGTATTTTAATTAAGGTCAACTTCAGGTTTTCTACAACCAGACATTAACAAATTCCCATCTGCCCATAACCGCGGGCACGGCTTTCGAAAGTTCAAATCCCTGCAGGGGTGTCCCAACTTAGCCCATCACAAGCTCTCACGGTCAACGAAGGATATTCCTTCTAGCGGGAAGACCCGATCAGACTCGGAATCCCGGTTACAAGACATTTCAACAATGGTAAAACAAGTCCAGCAACACCGCCCGAATGTGCCGACAAATCCCGATAGGATCTGCACATATCTCGTTCTTAGGGCACACTCAGATGAGACTAGCTACGAGTAAAACCAACCCTCAAGTTTCCCCGAGGTGGCCCCGCAGGCAGCTCAGTTCGGACCAACACTTAGAGGAGCACTGGCCCGGGGGGTTAAAATAAAGATGACCCTCAGGAGCGCGACTCCCAAGGGAAAAGAAAAGGCTAGGTGGCGAATGGTAAAACCAATGTTGGGCATTGCTGGAGGAGTTTTATTCAAGGCGAACTGTCAAGGGGTTCCCATTATAACCCAACCGCGTAAGGAACGCAAAATCTGGGAACATAACACCGATATGACGGAACCTAGGGCGGCAAGAGTGGAACAAAACACCAGGCATAAGGCCGAGCCTTCCACCCTTTACCAAGTATATAGATGCATTAATTAAATAAGAGATATTGTGATATCCCAACAAGTAAACATGTTCCAACAAGGAACAACATCTCCATGTTCCAACAAGGAACAAACTTTAATCTTCACTTGCAACTAACAACGCTATAAGAGGGGCTGAGCAAAGCGGTAACATAGCCAAACAACGGTTTGCTAGGACAAGGTGGGTTAGAGGCTTGGTTCAACAATATGGGAGGCATGATAAGCAAGTAGTAGGTATCACAGCATAGGCATAGCAAAAGAGCGAGCAACTAGCAAGCAAAGATAGAAGTGATTTCGAGGGTATGGTCATCTTGCCTGAAATCCCGCAAGGAAGAAGAACGAGTCCATGAAGAAGACAAACGGGCGTAGTCGAACAGGTCCTCACAAACGCGACGTTATTGGAACCAACCCGAAGAAGCAACACCGGAAAAGAGCAAACAACATAGTAAACAACCACCACATAATCATGGCATGATGCACAAACAAGTATGATGCATATCCGGTTTAATGAAGCATGGCATGGCAAAGTGCACAAACAACCCTACAAATTAAGTGGAGCTCAATATGCAACTCCGTTGCATATTGACGAAACACCACATTCAAGTTATTTAGTTCGATCTCGTTTATGTACCCAACAATATTAAATGTTGTTAAACAATGGCAAGAGGGGAAGCATGATGAAACTATCTAATCTAGGCAAGTTTAAATGAGGCCGGAACAACAAAACAACAAGTCCGGAAACTCCTCATATGCATATATTAGGTTTGGTACTGTTCTGCCCTAAACATAATTTTAGAGTTGTTAAACATGCAAAGTAAAGCCATCATGATAATCTAGGCATTTTTCTACCCCATTTACATATAAAGTTTATTAAATTTGGAGCTACGGTTAATAAGTTATGAAATAAATCATTTTAACATGGCATAGGAGCAAATTTAACCAAACAGCATTTTAACCATTTCAAACATGCATGAAAGTTGCATATTATGAAACTAGATGAAAATCTAAGCAACTTTCATGTTAAGTTTGTTTGAAACCGATGCACGGTTATTTAGGTGTGAGCATTTTTAAAATGATGGCATATTTTGTAATTATGCATGTGAAGGAACATTAGTAAATTCATAGAACTAAAAAAACATCTATGGGCCAAATCTGGTGCAAGCTGGGCCAATTGAGTAGAAGAAGAAAAAAACGAGGCGCTGCTGTGGGCGCCTCACCATGGGCCAAGGGAGCTGGGCCTTGCTGGATCTCAGATGGGCCTTGAGCGCTGGGAGGCCTGCACGTGATGTGGCAGCTCACACGGGAGGGTGACGCGTCAACAGGCATCGGGCGAGCTGCACTGCTCGTCTCTGAAGAAAAACGCCAGCGACGGGGAGGTTCAGCGAGAGCCACGGCGAGGCAAGGCCCTGGAGGTGTGCTGGCTGGAACTCCGGCAAGGCGAGGGCATGGCGTCATGCGGCGAGGCCAGGGACGGGTGGATCCGGGGCAGGGTCACCGGATCCGAGCGATGGCGCGAGGAATGGAGCACGGGGTGCGCAAGACGCCGGCGGCGTGAGTTCAAGCCCTGGCGGCCAGGGTTACTCCCTGCGAGGGAGACAGAGAGGGCGTGAGGAAGAGAACGGGGAAAGGGAAGGGAGGAGAAGGCAGAGAGGAACGGTAGAGCACTGGCCTGGGTGACCGTAGTCGACCTCCGGCGAGGCAGGAGACCTGGTGGATCTTCTGACGAGCGGCGCGGGGACAAGGTGAGGAGGCGCTCAGGCGTCTGCGCGCTGGATCGAGGGCAAGAGGAGCACCTCTCCTTTGGTGCTGGACACGCACGGGAGCAGGGAAGGGGAGGCAGCTGAGAGCTGGTTGGGTGAGGGCGGCGCTCGGGGGTTGGCCGATGCTCTGCTGGGTGGTGCTCTGGTCGGGGCTCTCGGGAGGAGGAGGTTGGACTGGTGCTGAAAAAGAGGGAGTTGGTCAGGATCGGCTGGGAAAGGGTGGATGGATATGGGAGGATCCCGATGAAGAGAGTGGCGGCGGCGAGGAGGATTGGTGGATTGGATAGGATAGGATAGGGTTTGATCTGATATTTATATCAGATGAGTTTTGGGTTAGGGGCTAACGTGTCCCTCCGATCGCAATCGGACGATCGCGAAAAAACATATTAGGAAGTCCAATTAACAAAACGGAGATGTTTTGTAGATGTTTGGGGATGATCCGGACACGACGGTAGCGACAGTCCGGGTCGGGTCCGGGACAGCTTTCGGGCGTGCGCGCGAGGAGGGCCGCGGGCTGACGAGAGAGGTTAGGTTGGACATGGCGGTAGGTAGTGGGCTGTGTAGACGTTCTAGAGAGGAAAGAGAGGGAAAGCCCGGCAACAGTTTTCAGAGACCGAAAACGTCCGACGTTAGACCGGCTATACTGCCGCTATAGTTATCCGTTGGGGCGTCAAACGGACTCCGAACGCGATGAAACTTGGCAGGCGGCCTACCTACAACATAAAAACACTGCATGCCAATGTTCATCCCATTCCGAGAACATTTTCCGGCCACTTATAAAATAATATTTCGGACGTGCCGCAGGCGCGTGCAAGTGTGGCTGGGCTCAGAACAGACAACAGAAGGAACTGGGGGAACCCGGACGGATGCAGGTTTTGAAAACATGATGATGCAATGCACATAATGACATGATGAAACGCAACACACAAGCAAATGACATGGCAACGACAGCGAATAACTGGACGACACCTGGCACATAAGTCTCGGGGCGTCACAACACTCCACCACTACGAGAGGATCTCGTCCCGAGATCTAGAATGGCACCAGAGGGGAAAAGAAGAGAAGGCGAAGAGGTAAAACTAAGTTGCTTCTTTGACAAACGAGTGAAACCAAAGAACCTTGAGAAGTTGAACAACTTGAAAGTAAGAATGCAACGAAGTAGAACAAAGTTGAAAGCACTCCGGTAGGGAAGAGGAACAAGGAAGAACAAATTCGTATGGCACTCCGGTTAAAAGAGATGCAAGACTTGATAAGGCGAAAAGAACTTGAGCAAAAGGGCAAAACACTCCGGTTAAATGGATAGGCATGAAAAGAACATGATTTTTGACCAAACGAGATAATGGGTGAAAAGAACAACATCGCAATGCCTCCGGAACGAAAGAATAGAAGATAGATAATTGAAATAGGAGAATGGAGAAGAAAATGTCAACTTCTGCCACAAAAGAGCTTGAAAAGGCATCTTTAGGAGAAGGGTCGAACGGAGTTGTTGGAACACCAACAACGAAAAGAATACGCTTGATATGGTCTTATGGAATACATCTCAAATTATGAGGTGACAACCTGCCACTCACGGGAAAAGAATTGGATTGGTATGAACAAGGAGACGAGAAAGCTATTACACCGGGAGGATAGATGAAGAACTTGGGTCATTTATGAGCACCATAAATAGCAACAGTCCTTAGGAAAGGCTTTAGGTGAAACATGACACAAGATAACTCCAACGAAAAGGTTGATGGATTTAAAATACCTCATTCTTAACAACATGTGAATCATGAAACATGAGTTGACGTTATCAAGAATGACATAATATCACCTCCAATAATATGGTAGAAAGAATTGCACTCCGGATTACACGAAGAAGAATACTTGAGTTCCTTAGAAAAGAATGTTGATGAACACTTTGAGAAGGAAATTAAATCCTTGATGAAACCATCATGTAGAACCTCCGGTAATAAAAGGATGATCAAACAAAAGGAAAGAGAAATTGAAAAACACAAGGTGAAACCTTGTAATGATTAGATGGACCCTCACGATGAAATAAATTGAGAGAGCTTGGAACTCCGGAAAAGAAAAGATGAAACAAGTGAAACCGAGAATTTGATGCGCCTCCGGAATAACGAATTGAATTTACACGATGAAACAAAGAATAAGAATTACATTATGCTTATCCTTCACCAATTAAATTGATGACAAACAGTGGGTTTGGCATACTACTTATTCTCGTTGAAAAGATTAAGATAGATATAGCATCAAACTTGGGAAGGTCTTCAACGAATCACCGGTAGAATTGAAATAACGAATAAATTGATATGATAAGAGAGAAGGAAAAATCTTGAACGAACCACCGTAAGCATTGACAAAGAATGAAGTAAAGGGATAAATCACCGGAAAGGATTAGAGAACGAATGAAAATACTTGAGGGAAATTAGATCCACGAGAACAAAAGATCACGAGCTGATTAGAGAATATATATACTTGAATGATGCACCGGTAAAATTGGAGAACGAGAGCTGAAAGCTGAGAAATGAATAATATTTGAAAAGATGGCCTTCGGGGAAAAGAAATGGAAAAACAACTCATGACATGCTCCGGATGGGTGAAAAGAATTCTCACATCGAAAACAATTATGAGAGGATGGCAACAAGCTAGAATCACGAATCTTGAAGAGAAATGGAGCAAGGTATGGAGGAAAACTCTTCTTCGGTCTTCAAATCCGAGAATGATGACGAGAAACAACACCATGAATCGTTGAGATACTCCGGAATAAGAAGAATAGAAAAGTTGAACCAATGATGAAAAGAATTTGAAAGATCTTGGAGAAATACATATAACTGATGATGAGTCATTCTTACGTCAAACTTGGAGAATACTCCGGGAAAAATGAGAAGAGTCAGATAAGATCCTGGAAAAAGACCTATGGGTTAGGGCCCACTGAAAGAAACACCGTTGAAAAGGTCGCTTGGAAGATAGATTGCACCGGTTGAATTAAAAGGCTTGAATGATATAACATCCTCGAAATAGCGGAAACACGAATCTTTGAGATATCTTCGGCACTCTGGAACAAATGAATAATGAAAAGTTAATGATTTAGAGGTGCACCGGCAAGAGAAGGTATTAGAAATGATAAAAGGATATAATCGACAAATCTTGACTTGAATCCACCGGAGATGAAAAGAATAAAGAATGGTGAACTTGTGGAGCATCTTCATGAGAATCACCGGATAAGAACATTGACGGAAAACAATGAAAAGACTTCACAACAATAAAAGGATACTTGAATAAGAAATCTGGGTCCTTGAAGAAAAACAAAGGGAGGGAGGGTGGGAAAAACAAAGACAATTTGGAATGGAAGAAACGAACACCGTTGAGAGACTTAGAATTGATCTTGCGGATGTTGAAATGATCGGATCCACTTGAAGAGAAGCACACCGGTTGAACAAGATTGGCATAACAATCTCAATTATCAAGGAGGATTAGTATTCGCATCGGAGTATGAGAACACCACTTAGGAAAGGTATGGAATCAACATTTGACATTGAAGCAACTCGAATACCACAACTGAAAACAAAACAAAGGATTGGCTTGCAGAATAAGCCGGAACAAACATATGATAGAGATTTCGTCCGAAGTTTTCGTGGTGGGGCCTACACGGGCTCGATCGTACAACACCATCATGTACAAGGCAGTGCACGTGACATATGAAGCGTCCCCGAGTCGGCATAGCCAAGGACTCTTTAAGACACAACGAGACCACTGTAAAACCAACCGTGGATAGGCGGACCACTAGACGTCGAACCCCAATTTCATATCATACATCTGTCGGAAAGATATCCTAAGATCTACTTGAATACCACTTATAAACTCCCGAAATTTTCTGGTTATGCAATCAGGTGTTGGGGATACAGGGGAAGCATAATATCTCACCCAAATCTAGCAAATCCTACATCCAGCTGTATCCATCCTTCAACACATAACCAAGAAACCTTCGGAAATCATCTACCTCAACCTTCGAAAAGCATCCGTTATACGAGTTATGGCAATACTCCCGAACTCCCGCCCCAGTACTGGGTGGCGTCGAGGTTATCTCACCAACAACTTCATAAAAGAGATTTTCGATGTCGGCGAACTCAGGTATTCCAGAACTGCAACGATAAAATTGTGATGACAACACCTCAGAGCTCAACTCCCCGGGACACTGCCACAACCCCTTAATGTCAGGAGGCACCAAGAACAATGTTCTCGTCACAAAACCATCAGAACGATTCTAAGATACCCGCGTGATCCTAAAAAAAATTAGTGAAATTTGAGAAGAGAAGAGTCAAAACTCTACGTCGGGATGCCTCACCAGAGCGACGAAGGGACTGAGGAGTAAAAAGAATTCCTAACTCTCCGACATATATAATCCTAAATGACTCAAAACATTTTTTTCTAGACTCAACAATGCCAGCTATTCGATCAAGCAGGGGGCTCCTAAGGTCGGGCAAGGCTCTGATACCAACTTGTAACGCCCTCGATGCGGCTATATCTCCCACGTGTCGAAGCACGACTTAGAGGCATAACCGCATTGAAAGCAATGTTGCAAGTGAGGTAATCTTCACACAACCCATGTAATACATAAGGGACAGAGATACATAGTTGGCTTACAATCGCCACTTCACACAATTACATGAATAAAGCATTACATCATCCAAATACAATCAAGGTCCGACTACGGAACCAAAATAAAAGAAGACTACCCCAAATGCTACACAGATCCCCGATCGACCCCAACTGGGCTCCACTACCGATCAACTAGAACGAAACAACACAAGGGACAAGATCTTCATCGAGCTCCTCCTGAGCTTGGTTGCGTCATCTGCACGGACTCATCGACACCTGCAAGCTGGTTTTGGAAGTATCTGTGAGTCACGGGGACTCAGCAATCTCACACCCTCGCGATCAAGACTATTTAAGCTTAAGGGTAAGGTAAAAGTATGAGGTGGAGCTGCAGCAAGCGACTAGCATATATGGTGGCTAACATACGCAAAAGAGAGTGAGAAGAGAAGGCAAAGCACGATCGAACAACTATGATCAAGAAGTGATCCTAGAACAACCTACGTCAAGCATAACTTCAACACCGTGTTCATTTCCCGGACTCCACCGGAAAGAGACCATCACGGTTACACACACGGTTGATGTATTTTAATTAAGGTCAACTTCAGGTTTTCTACAACCGGACATTAACAAATTCCCATCTGCCCATAACCGCGGGCACGGCTTTCGAAAGTTCAAATCCCTGCAGGGGTGTCCCAACTTAGCCCATCACAAGCTCTCATGGTCAACGAAGGATATTCCTTCTAGCGGGAAGACCCGATTAGACTCGGAATCCCGGTTACAAAACATTTCAACAATGGTAAAACAAGTCCAGCAACACCGCCCGAATGTGCCGACAAATCCCGATAGGAGCTGCACATATCTCGTTCTCAGGGCACACTCAGATGAGACTAGCTACGAGTAAAACCAACCCTCAAGTTTCCCCGAGGTAGCCCGCAGGCAGCTCAGTTTGGACCAACACTCAGAGGAGCACTGGCCCGGGGGGGTTAAAATAAAGATGACCCTCAGGAGCGCGACTCCCAAGGGAAAAGAAAAGGCTAGATGGTGAATGGTAAAACCAATGTTGGGCATTGCTGGAGGAGTTTTATTCAAGGCGAACTGTCAAGGGGTTCCCATTATAACCCAACCGCGTAAGCAACGCAAAATCCGGGAACATAACACCGATATGACGGGAACTAGGGCGGCAAGAGTGGAACAAAACACCAGGCATAAGGCCGAGCCTTCCACCCTTTACCAAGTATATAGATGCATTAATTAAATAAGAGATATTGTGATATCCCAACAAGTAAACATGTTCCAACAAGGAACAACATCTCCATGTTCCAACAAGAAACAAACTTTAATCTTCACCTGCAACTAACAACGCTATAAGAGGGGCTGAGCAAAGCGGTAACATAGCCAAACAACGGTTTGCTAGGACAAGGTGGGTTAGAGGCTTGGTTCAACAATATGGGAGGCATGATAAGCAAGTAGTAGGTATCGCAGCATAGGCATAGCAAAAGAGCGAGAAACTAGCAAGCAAAGATAGAAATGATTTCGAGGGTATGGTCATCTTGCCTGAAATCCCGCAAAGAAGAAGGATGAGTCCATGAAGAAGACAAACGGGCGTAGTCGAACGGGTCCTCACAAACGCGACGTTAACGGAACCAACCCGAAGAAACAACACCGGAAAAGAGCAAACAACATAGTAAACAACCACCACATAATCATGGCATGATGCACAAACAAGTATGATGCATGTCCGGTTTAATGAAGCATGGCATGGCAAAGTGCACAAACAACCCTACAAATTAAGTGGAGCTCAATATGCAACTCCGTTGCATATTGACGAAACACCACATTCAAGTTATTTAGTTCAATCTCGTTTATGTACCCAACAATATTAAATGTTGTTAAACAATGGCAAGAGGGGAAGCATGATGAGACTATCTAATCTAGGCAAGTTTAAATGAGGCCGAAACAACAAAACAACAAGTCCGAAAACTCCTCATATGCATATATTAGGTTTGGTACTGTTCTGCCCTAAACATAATTTTAGAGTTGTTAAACATGCAAAGTAAAGCCATCATGATAATCTAGGCATTTTTCTACCCCATTTACATATAAAGTTTATTAAATTTGGAGCTACGGTTAATAAGTTATGAAATAAATCATTTTAACATGGCATAGGAGCAAATTTAACCAAACAGCATTTTAACCATTTCAAACATGCATGAAAGTTTCATATTATGAAACTAGACAAAAATCTAAACAACTTTCATGTTAAGTTTGTTTGAAACCGATGCATGGTTATTTAGGTGTGAGCATTTTTAAAATGATGGCATATTCTGTAATTATGCATGTGAAGGAAAATTAGTAAATTCACAGAACTAAAAAAACATCTATGGGCCAAATCTGGTGCAAGTTGGGCCAAATGAGTAGAAGAAGAAAAAACAAAACAAACGAGGCGCTGCTGGAGGCGCCTCACCATGGGCCAAGGGAGCTGGGCCTTGCTGGATCTCAGATGGGCCTTGAGCGCTGGGAGGCCTGCAGGCGATGTGGCAGCCCACATGGGAGGGCGACGCGTCAACAGGCATCGGGCGAGCTACACTGCTCGTCTCTGAAGAAAAACGCAAGCGGCGGGGAGGTTCAGCGGGAGCCGCGGCGAGGCAAGGCCCTGGAGGTGCGCTGGCTGGAACTCCGGCAAGGCGAGGGCATGGCGTCATGCGGCGAGGCCAGGGATGGGTGGATCCGGGGCAGGGTCGCCAGATCCGAGCGATGGTGCGAGGAACGGAGCACGGGGTGCGCAGGACGCCGGCGGCGTGAGTTCGAGCCCTGGCAGCCAGGGTTACTCCCTGCGAGGGAGACAGACAGGGCGTGAGGAAGAGAACGGGGAAAGGGAAGGGAGGAGAAGGCGGAGAGGAACGGCAGAGCACTGGCCTGGGCGACCATAGTCGACCTCCGGCGAGGCAGGAGACCTGGTGGATCTTCCGACGAGCGGTGCGGGGACGAGGTGAGGAGGCGCTCAGGCACCTGCGCGCTGGATCGAGGGCTCGAGGAGCACCTCTCCTTTGGTGCTGGACACGCACGGGAGCAGGGAAGGGGAGGCGGCTGAGAGCTGGTTGGGTGAGGGCGGCGCTTGGGGGTTGGCCGATGCTCTGCTTGGTGGTGCTCTGGTCGGGGCTCTCGAGAGGAGGAGGTTGGACCGGTGCTGAAAAAGAGGGAGTTGGTCAGGATCGGCTGGCAAAGGGTGGATGGATATGGGAGGATCCCGATGAAGAGAGTGGCGGCGGCGAGGAGGATTGGTGGATTGGACAGGATATGCTAGGGTTTGATCTGATATTTATATCAGATGAGTTTTGGGTTAGGGGCTAACTTGTCCCTCCGATCGTAATCGGACGATCGCGAAAAAATATATTAGGAAGTCCAATTAACAAAACGGAGACGTTTTGTACATGTTTGGGGATGATCCGGACACGACGGTAGCGACAGTCCGGGTCGGGTCCGGGACAGCTTTCGGGCGCGCACGCGAGGAGGGCCGCGGGCTGACGAGAGAGGTTAGGTTGGACATGGCGGTAGGTAGTGGGCTGTGTAGACGTTCTAGAGAGGAAAGAGAGCGAAAGCCCGGCAACAGTTTTCGGAGACCGAAAACGTCCGACGTTAGACCGGCTATACTGCCGCTATAGTTATCCGTTGGGGCGTCAAACGGACTCCGAACGCGATGAAACTTGGCACGCGGCCTACCTACAACATAAAAACACCGCATGCCAACTTTCATCCCATTCCGAGAACATTTTCTGGCCACTTATAAAATAATATTTTGGACGTGCCGCGGGCGCGTGCAAGTGTGGCTGGGCTCAGAACAGACAACAGGAGGAACTGGGGGAACCCGGACGGATGCAGGTTTTGAAAACATGATGATGCAATGCACATAATGACATGATGAAATGCAACACGCAAGCAAATGACATGGCAACGACAGTGAATAACTGGACGACACCTGGCACATCGGTCTCGGGGCGTCACACCTACTCCCACTCGGAGTAGGATTCCCCCTTTCCTAGTAGAACTAGGAGCCCTTCCAAGTAGTAGGAGTAGGAGGGAAGGAAAGGGAAGGGAAAAGGAGAAGGAAGGAAGGGGGCGCCCCCCTTCCCTAGTCCAATTCGGACCAGAGAAGGGGAGGGGTGCGGCCACCCTTGAGGCCCTTTTCCTTCTTTCCCGTATGGCCCAATAAGGCCCAATACGTATTCCCGTAACTCTCCAGTACTCCGAAAAATACCCGAATCACTCGGAACCTTTCCGATGTCCGAATATAGTCGTCCAATATATCGATCTTTACGTCTCAACCATTTCGAGACTCCTCGTCATGTCCCCGATCTCATCCGGGACTCCGAACTCCTTCGGTACATCAAAACTCATAAACTCATAATATAACTGTCATCAAAACCTTAAGCGTGCGGACCCTACGGGTTCGAGAACAATGTAGACATGACCGAGACACGTCTCCGGTCAATAACCAATAGCGGAACCTGGATGCTCATATTGGCTCCCACATATTCTACGAAGATCTTTATCGGTCAGACCGCATAACAACATACGTTGTTCCCTTTGTCATCGGTATGTTACTTGTCCGAGATTCGATCGTCGGTATCTCAATACCTAGTTCAATCTCGTTACCGGCAAGTCTCTTTACTTGTTCCGTAATACATCATCTCGCAACTAACTCATTAGTTGCAATGCTTGCAAGGCTTTAGGTGATGTGCATTATCGAGAGGGCCCAGAGATACCTCTGCGACAATCGGAGTGACAAATCCTAATCTCGAAATACGCCAACCCAACAAGTACCTTAGGAGACACCTGTAGAGCACCTTTATAATCACCCAGTTACGTTGTGACGTTTGGTGGCACACAAAGTGTTCATCTAGTAAACGGGAGTTGCATAATCGCATAGTCATAGGAACATGTATAAGTCATGAAGAAAGCAATAGCAACAAATTAAACGATCAAGTGTTATGCTAACGGAATGGGTCAAGTCAATCACATCATTCTGCTAATGATGTGATCCCGTTAATCAAATGACAACTCATGTCTATGGTTAGGAAACATAACCATCTTTAATCAACGAGCTAGTCAAGTAGAGGCATACTAGTGACACTCTGTTTGTCTATGTATTCACACATGTATTATGTTTCCGGTTAATACAATTCTAGCATGAATAATAAACATTTATAATGATATAAGGAAATATATAATAACTTTCTTATTGCCTCTAGGGCATATTTCCTTCAGTCTCCCACTTGCACTAGAGTCAATAATCTAGTTCACATCGCCATGTGATTTAACATCAATAGTTTACATCACCATGTGATTAACACCCATAGTTCACATCGACATGTGACCAACACCCAAAGGGTCTACTAGAGTCAATAATCTAGTTCACATCGCTATGTGATTAACACCCAAAGAGTACTGAGGTGTGATCATGTTTTGCTTGTGAGAGAATTTTAGTCAACGGGTCTGCCACATTCAGATCCGTAAGTATTTTGCAAATTTCTATGTTAACAATGCTATGCACAGAGCTACTCTAGCTAATTGCTCCCACTTTCAATATGTATCCAGATTGAGATTTAGAGTCATCTGGATCAGTGTCAAAATTTGCATCGACGTAACCCTTTACGACGAACCTTTTGTCACTTCCATAATCGAGAAACATATCCTTATTCCACTAAGGATAATTTTGACCAATGTCCAGTGATCTACTCCTAGATCACTATTGTACTCCTTTGCCAAACTCAGGACAGGGTATACAATAGGTCTGGTACACAGCATGGCATACTTTATAGAACCTATGGATGAGGCATAGGGAATGACTTTCATTCTCTCTATATATTCTGCCATGGTCGGGTTTTGAGTCTTACTCAACTTCACACCTTGTCACACAGGCAAGAACTTCTTCTTTGACTGTTCTATTTTGAACTACTTCAAAATCTTGTCAAGGTATGTACTCATTGAAAAAACTTATCAAGCATCTTGATCTATCTCTATAGATCTTGATGCTCAATATGTAAGCAGCTTCACCGAGGTCTTTCTTTGAAAAACTCCTTTCAAATATTCCTTTATGCTTTGCAGAATAATTCTACATTATCTCCGATCAACAATATGTCTTTCACATATACTTATCAGAAATGATGTAGTGCTCCCACTCACTTTCTTGTAAATACAGGCTTCACCGCAAGTCTGTATAAAACTATATGCTTGATCAACTTATCAAAGCGTATATTCCAACTCTGAGATGTTTGCACCAGTCCATAGATGGATCGTTGGAGCTTGCATATTTTGTTAGTACCTTTAGGATTGACAAAACCTTCTGGTTGCATCATATACAAATCTTCTTTAATAAATCCATTAAGGAATGCAGTTTTGTTTATCCATTTGCCAGATTTCAAAAAATGCGGCAATTGCTAACATGATTCGGACAGACTTAAGCATAGATACGAGTGAGAAACTCTCATCGTAGTCAACACCTTGAACTTGTCGAAAACCTTTTTGCGATAATTCTAGCTTTGTAGATGGTAAGACTACTATCAGCGTCCGTCTTCCTCTTGAAGATCCATTTAATCTCAATGGCTCGCTGATCAATGGGCAAGTCAATCAAAGTCCATACTTTGTTCTCATACATGGATCTCATCTCAGATTTCATGGCCTCAAGCCATTTCGCGGAATCTGGGCTCATTGTCGTTTTCTCATAGTTCGTAGGCTCGTCATGGTCAAGTAACATGACCTCCAGAACAGGATTACCGTACCACTCTGGTGCGGATCTCACTCTAGTTTACCTACGAGGTTCGGTAGTAACTTGATCTGAAGTTACATGATCATCATCATTAGCTTCCTCACTAGTCGGTGTAGTAGTCATAGGAACAGATTTCTGTGATGAACTACTTTCCAATAAGGGAGCAGGTATTGTTACCTCATCAAGTTCTACTTTCCTCCCACTCACTTCTTTCGAGAGAAACTCCTTTTCTAGAAAGGATCCATTCAAAGCAACAAATATATTGCCTTCGGATCTGTGATAGAAGGTGTACCCAACATTTTCTTTTGGGTATCCTATGAAGACGCACTTCTCCGATTTGGGTTAGAGCTTATCAGGTTGAAACTTTTTCACATAAGCATTGCAACCTCAAACTTTAAGAAACGACGGCTTAGGTTTCTTGCCAAACCATAGTTCATACGGTGTCGTCTCAACGGATTTAGATGGTGCCCTATTTAACGTGAATGCAGCTGTCTCTAATGCATAACCCCAAAACGATAGTGGTAGATCGGTAAGAGACATCATAGATCGCACCATATCTAATAAAGTACGGTTATGATGTTCGGACACACCATTACACTGTGGTGTTCCAGGTGGCGTGAGTAGTGAAACTATTTCACATTAGGCCGAACTCGTAACTCAAATATTTTACTTCTGCGATCCTATCATAGAAACTTTTATTTTTGTTACGATGATTCTCCACTTCACTCTGAAATTCTTTGAACTTTTCAAATATTTTAGACTTGTGTTTCATCAAGAAGATATACTCATATCTGCTCAAATCATTTGTCAAGATCAGAAAATAATGATACCTGCCACGTGCTTCAATATTCATCGGACCACATACATCAGTATGTATGATTTCCAACAAATCTGTTGCTCGCTTCATTGTTCTGGAGAACGGAGTCTTAGTCATCTTGCCCATGAGGCATGGTTCGCAAGCATCAACTGATTCATAATCAAGTGATTCCAAAAACCCATCAGCATGGATTTTCTTCAAGCGCTTTACACCAATATGACCTAAACGGCATTGCCACAAATAAGTTGCACTATCATTATTAACTTTGCATCTTTTGGCTTCAATATTATGAATATGTGTATCACCACGATCGAGATCCAACAAACCATTTTCATTGGGTGTATGACCATAGAAGGTTTTATTCATGTAAACAGAACAACAATTATTCTATAACTTACATGAATAACCGTATTGCAATAAACATGATCCAATCATATTTATGCTCAACGCAAACACCAAATAACACTTGTTTAGGTTCAACACTAATCCCGAAAGTATAGGGACTGTGCGATGATGATCAAATCAATCTTGGAACCACTTCCAACACACATCGTCACTTCACCCTTAACTAGTCTCTGTTCATTCTACAACTCCCGTTTCGAGTTACCACTCTTAGCAACTGAACTAGTATCAAATACCGAGGGGTTGCTATAAACACTAGTAAAGTACACATCAATAACATGTATATCAAATATACCTATGTTCACTTTGCCATCCTTCTTATCCGCCAATTACTTGGGGTAGTTCCGCTTCCAGTGACCAGTCCCTTTGCAGTAGAACCACTCAGTTTCAGGCTTAGGTCCAGACATGGGTTTTTCACTTGAGCAGCAACTTGCTTGTCGTTCTTCTTGAAGATCCCCTTTCTTCCCTTTGTCCCTTTACTTGAAACTAGTGGTTTTATTTACCATCAACACTTGATGCTTTTCTTGATTTCTACCTTCGTTGATTTCAGCATCACAAAGAGCTTGGAATCGTTTCCATTATCCCTTGCATATTATAGTTCATCACGAAGTTCTACTAACTTGGTGATGGTGACTAGAGAATTCTGTCAATCACTATTTTATCTGGAAGATTAACTCCCACTTGATTCAAGCGATTGTAGTACCCAGACAATCTGAGCACATTCTCACTGCTTGAGCTATTCTCCTCCATCTTTTAGCTATAGAACTTGTTGGAGACTTCATATCTCTCAACTCGGGTATTTGCTTGAAATATTAACTTCAACTCCTGGAACATCTCATATGGTCCATGACGTTCAGAACGTCTTTGAAGTCCCGATTCTAAGCCGTTTAAGCAGGGTGCACTAAACTATCAAGTAGTCATCATATTGAGCTAGCCAAATGTTCATAACATCTGCATCTGCTCCTGCAATAGGTTTGTCACCTAGCGGTGCATCAAAGACATAATTCTTCTATGCAGCAATGAGGATAAACCTTAGATCACGGATCCAATCTGCATCATTGCTACTAACATCTTTCAACTTAGTTTTCTCTAGGAACATATCAAAAATAAAACAGGGGAGCTAAACATGAGCTATTGATCTACAACATAGATATGCTAATACTACCAGGACTAAGTTCATGATAAATTAAAGTTCAATTAATCATATTACTTAAGAACTCCCACTTGGATAGACATCCCTCTAATCATATAAGTGATCACGTGATCCAAATCAACTAAACCATAACCGATCATCACGTGAAATGGAGTAGCTTTCAATGGTGAACATCATTATGTTGATCATATCTACTATATGATTCACGCTCGACCTTTCGGTCTTAGTGTTCCGAGGCCATATCTGCATATGCTAGGCTCGTCAAGTTTAACTTGAGTATTCTGCGTGTGCAAAACTGGCTTGCACCCATTGTAGATGGACGTAGAGCTTATCACACCCGATCATCACGTGGTGTCTGGGCATGACGAACTTTGGCAATGGTGCATACTCAGGGAGAACACTTTTATCTTGAAATTTAGTGAGAGATCATCTTATAATGCTACCGTCAATCAAAGCAAGATAAGATGCATAAAACATAAACATCACATGCAATCAATATAAGTGATATGATATGGCCATCATCATCGTGTGCTTGTGATCTCCATCTCCGAAGCATCGTCGTGATTACCATCGTCACCGGTGTGACACCTTGATCTTCATCGTAGCATCGTTGTCGTCTCGCCAATCTTATGCTTCTACGACTATTGCTACCGCTCAGTGATAAAGTAAAGCATTACAGGGCGATTGCATTGCATACAATAAAGCGACAACCATATGGCTCCTGCCAGTTGTCGATAACTCGGTTACAAAACATGATCATCTCATACAATAAAATTTAGCATCATGTCTTGACCATATCATATCACAACATGCCCTGCAAAAACAAGTTAGACGTCCTCTACTTTGTTTGTTGCAAGTTTTACGTGGCTGCTACGGGCTTAAGCAAGAACCAATCTTACCTACGCATCAAAACCACAATGATAGTTTGTCAAGTTGGTGCTGTTTTAACGTTCACAAGGACCGGGTGTAGCCACACTCAGTTCAACTAAAGTTGGAGAAACTGACACCCGCCAGCCACCTGTGTGCAAAGCACGTCGGTAGAACCAGTCTCACGTAAGCATACGCGTAATGTCGGTCCGGGCCGCTTCATCCAACAATACCGTCGAACCAAAGTATGACATGCTGGTAAGCAGTATGACTTATATCGCCCACAACCCACTTGTGTTCTACTCGTGCATATAACATCAACACATAAAACCTAGGCTCGGATGCCATTGTTGGGGAACGTAGTAATTTCAAAAAAAATCCTACGCACACGCAAGATCATGGTGATGCATAGCAACGAGAGGGGAGAGTGTTGTCTACGTACCCTCGTAGACCGGAAGCGGAAGCATTAGCACAACGCGGTTGATGTAGTCATACGCCTTCACGGCCCGACCGATCAAGCACTGAAACTACGGCACCTCCGAGTTCTAGCACACGTTCAGCTCGATGACGATCCCCGGACTCCGATCCAGCAAATTGTCGGGGAAGAGTTCCGTCAGCACGACGGTGTGGTGACGATCTTGATGTTCTACCATCGCAGGGCTTCGCCTAAGCACCGCTACAATATTATCGAGGATTACGGTGGAGGGGGGCACCGCACACGGCTAAGAGAACGATCACGAAGATCAACTTGTGTGTCTATGGGGTGCCCCCTGGCCACGTATATAAAGGAGTGGAGGAGGAGAGGGGCCGGCCCTCTCTATGGCGCGCCCTAGGGGAGTCCTACTCCCACCGGGAGTAGGATTCCCCCTTTCCTAGTAGAACTAGGAGCCCTTCCAAGTAGTAGGAGTAGGAGGGAAGGAAAGGGAAGGGAAAAGGAGAAGGAAGGAAGGGGGCGCCTCCCTTCCCTAGTCCAATTCAGACCAGACCAAGGGGAGGGGTGTGGCCACCCTTGAGGCCCTTTTCCTTCTTTCCCGTATGGCCCAATAAGGCCCAATACGTATTCCCGTAACTCTCCGATACTCCGAAAAATACCCGAATCACTCGGAACCTTTCCGATGTCCGAATATAGTCGTCCAATATATCGATCTTTACGTCTCAACCATTTTGAGACTCCTCGTCATGTCCCCGATCTCATCCGGGACTCCGAACTCCTTCGGTACATCAAAACTCATAAACTCATAATATAACTGTCATCGAAACCTTAAGCGTGCGGACCCTACGGGTTCGAGAACAATGTAGATATGACCGAGACACGTCTCCGGTCAATAACCAATAGCGCAACCTGGATGCTCATATTGGCTCCCACATATTCTACGAAGATCTTTATCGGTCAGACCGCATAACAACATACGTTGTTCCCTTTGTCATCGGTATGTTACTTGTGCGAGATTCGATCGTCGGTATCTCAATACCTAGTTCAATCTCATTACCGGCAAGTCTCTTTACTCGTTCCGTAATACATCATCTCGCAACTAACTCATTAGTTGCAATGCTTGCAAGACTTTAGGTGATGTGCATTACCGAGAGGGCCCAGAGATACCTCTCCGACAATCGGATTGACAAATCCTAATCTCGAAATACGCCAACCCAACAAGTACCTTCAGAGACACCTGTAGAGCACCTTTATAATCACCCAGTTACGTTGTGACGTTTGGTGGCACACAAAGTGTTCCTCTGGTAAACGGGAGTTGCATAATCGCATAGTCATAGGAACATGTATAAGTCATGAAGAAAGCAATAGCAACAAATTAAACGATCAAGTGCTATGCTAACGGAATGGGTCAAGTCAATCACATCATTCTGCTAATGATGTGATCCCGTTAATCAAATGACAACTCATGTCTATGGTTAGGAAACATAACCATCTTTAATCAACGAGCTAGTCAAGTAGAGGCATACTAGTGACACTCTGTTTGTCTATGTATTCACACATGTATTATGTTTCCGGTTAATACAATTCTAGCATGAATAATAAACATTTATCATGATATAAGGAAATATATAATAACTTTATTATTGCCTCTAGGGCATATTTCCTTCACATCAAGTGAGGAAACTGATAAAGATTGTTACTAAAATGGGTCAAAAGATGTCAATCAAACTATTTGTTTACACTTTATGCACGACAACAGTGAACTACAGGATGGTAAGTAAGAACCCTGTAGCCTTCTTTTTACTGCTCGTAATGAGTTGTGTTAGATGGCAATATCTGAATCTTTTTTCTTTTGCAGTGGATCTTGAAGCAGTTTACTCAAGATTGTCTCTCAAACTACATGATTGGTGGCCGGTCATCACAAGGGGTTGGACTAGAGTCCTGCATGCCTTCTGCATCCACGAGAGCACAATAGGGCCATTCCGCTTCACCTTGTTCAGCAACTGGAATGTCTGTCGCCTCTTTCTTTACCATCTGTAATAGTACAAGTATAGAACCCTAGTACATCATTCTTTATTTGGTGCTTCTGTAATTCTTAAACATATGTACCTGTGAATCGAATAATGCATTGGTTGTTTGAACCTGATGGATATGAATAAAGCTATAGCCTACTTTCAAGTTTAAATTAGGTACAATTTTAAATAGCAGCAATTAAATTAGGGCGAAATTACGTTGTGCAGGTCATTACGTCACACACGGTTGGTAAAACACAAACGTTTGCGATATACACCATAATCCGAGATGGTTCACAGAGAGGAAACGTGTGCAAGAATGCACACAATTGCCGTTTGCAAAGCGTGTGTGATGTCAGACACTATCACATACAGTGCGGGAAAACTAAATGTGTGTGATTGTCTACCTATCGTACACGGATTATAATCATGAACTGTTTGTGATGTGGCAAGCACCGTAAAACTACCGTGCCTAGAATCTTCCTGGAAAACTCCCGTGCCTGGAATCTGCCTAGTTTTAGGCAGAACCACAAAACTCCGACTGCGATGGCAATGCGAGCACAAACGAGTAGCAAGGATGAAGCGTTTGGGATATTCCAGATATCAAAAACGATTATATAGGGACAACTGTATGCATGAAGGCTCCCTATCCCCGATGGTTTCTGGGTTGTGTGGGAAGGACCCCCCCTATCGCCCACACTCACTTGGTGACGGTTCCAAATGTCATCGCGGAAAGGGGTTAAAAACCGTTTGTTTAGGACCGACGCGCAGCAGTGCTTAACAATAAAATTCTAAATCATCCAAGCATTGACTAACAGACTTATTATAAGGAATATCGCCTTCATCAAATCTACGAAGAGAGTTTACCTCTACTACCTATGTCGGATTATCAAGACGATGTATTTCTTCAATAGGTGGTAAATTCTTAACATCTTCAGCTTTAATACCTTTTTCTTTCAAAGATTTATTTGCCTCTTGCATATCTTCAGGACTGAGAAATAGAATACCCCTTTTCTTCGGAGTTGGCTTCGGAGGTGGTTCAAGAAGTGTCCAATCATTATCATTACTCAATATATTATTCAATAGCAATTCAGCTTGCTCAACAGTTGTTTCCCTGAAAACACAACCAACACAACTATCCAGGTGGTCTCTGGAAGCATTGGTTAGTCCATTATAAAAGATATCAAGTATTTCATTTTTCTTGAGAGGATGATCAGGCAAAGCATTAAGTAATTGGAGAAGCCTCCCCCAAGCTTGTGGTAGGCTCTCCTTTTCAATTTGCACAAAATTAAATATTCCTTTAAAGCAGCTTGTTTCTTATGAGCGGGGAAATATTTTGCAGATAAGTAGTAAATCATATACTGGGGACTACACACACAACCAGGAGCAAGAGAATTAAACCATAACTTAGCATCACCCTTTAATGAGAAAGGAAACAGTTTGAGAATATAGTAATAGCGATTTTTTCCTCATGAGCAAATAGGGTGGCTATATCATTCAATTTAGTAAGATGTGACACGACAGTTTCAGATTCATAACCATGAAAAGGATTAGATTCAACCAAAGTAATTAACTTAGGATCGACAAAGATAGGTGAAGTAGCAAAAGCGGGATCATATTTCATTCTAGCATTCAAGGATTTTTCTTTCAGCTTAGCTAACAATTTCTTAAGATCCTCTCTATCATTGCAAGCAAAGAAGTCTCTAGCAGTTTCTTCATCCATAACATATCCCTCTGGACCAATAGGCAATTCATATCTAGGGGGAGAATCATAATCTTCAATTTCAATAATATCATCAGTTTCAGTAATTTCACTCTCTCTAACCCTAGCTAGTTGTTCATCAAGAAATTCACCTAGTAGCACGGTATTATCAAGCAGAGAAGTAGTTTCATCATAGGCATCATGCATAGCAGAAGTGGCATCATCAATAACATGCGACATATCAGATTCAATGGCAGGTGTAGGTGTCACAAGTTTACTCAAAATAGAAGGAGAATCAACTGCAGAGCTAGATGACAGTTCCTTACCTCCCCTCGTAGTTGAGGGAAAAATCTTGGTTCTTTGATCTTTCAAGTTCCTCATAGTGATCAACAAATATAAATCCCAAGTGACTCGGAGAATAGAGCTATGCTCCCCGGCAACGGCGCCAGAAAAAAGGTCTTGATAACCCACAAGTATAGGGGATCGCAACAGTTTTCGAGGGTAGAGTATTCAACCCAAATTTATTGATTCGACACAAGGGGAGCCAAAGAATATTCTCGAGTATTAGCAACCGAGTTGTCACTTCAACCACACCTAAAAATACTTAATATCTGCAGCAAAGTAATATGGAAGTAGCGGTAACGGCGGCAAAAGTAACAGTAGTAGTTTTGTAGCAATCGTAATAGTAGCAACGGAAAAAGTGACTTAGCAAAGATCAATATGTGAAAAGCTCATAGGCAATGTATCCATGATGGATAATTATGTTGGATGGCATTCATCATGCAACGGTTATAACATAGGGTGACACAGAACTAGCTCAAGTTCATCAATATAATGTAGGCATGTATTCCGAATATAGTCATACGTGCTTATGGAAAAGAACTTGCATGACATCTTTTGTCCTACCCTCCCGTGGTAGCGGGGTCCTATTTGAAACTAAGGGATATTAAGGCCTCCTTTTAATAGAGTACCAGACCAAAGCATTAGCAGTTAGTGAATACATGAACTCCTCAAACTACGGTCATCACCGGGAGTGGTCCCAACTATTGTCACTCCGGGGTTGCCAGATCATAACACGTAGTAGGTGACTATTGACTTGCAAGATAGGATCAAGAACACAAATATATTCATGAAAACATAATAGGTTCAGATCTAAAATCATGGCACTCGGGCCCTAATGACAAGCATTAGGCATAGCAAAGTTATAGCAACATCAATCTTAAAACATAATGGATACTAGGGATCAAACCCTAACAAAACTAACTCGATTACATGGTAAATCTCATCCAACCCATCATGGTCCAGCAAGCCTATGATGGGATTACTCACGCACGGCGGTGAGCCTCATGAAATTGGTGGTGGAGGATGGTTGATGATGACGATGGCGACGGATTCCCCTCTCCAGAGCCCCGAACGGACTCCAGATCTGCCCTCCCAAGGAAGAACAGGGCTTGGCGGCGGCTCCATATCATAAAACCCGATGAATCCTTCTTTCTGATTGTTTTCTCCCCGAACGTGAATATATGGAGTTGGAGTTGAGGTCGGTGGAGGTCCAGGGGGCCCACAAGGTCGGATGGCGCACCCACCCTTGTGGCTAGGGTGTGGGCCACCTTCACTTGATTATTTCACCAATATTTTTATTAATTCCAAAACTTATTTCCCTAAAGTTTTAGGTCATTCCGAGAACCTTTTATTCTGCACAAAAATAACACCATGGCAATTCTACTGAAAACAGGGTCAGTCTGGGTTAGTTCCATTCAAATCATGCAAGTTAGAGTCCAAAAGAAGGGCAAAAGAGTTTGGAAAATTAGATACGACGGAGACGTATCATTGAGTTTCAAGAAAAATCATTGTTTGAACCTTAACATGTGAATTGGTTGCTACTTTAACATGAAAAGTTTTATGAGAAAGAATTGTTGTTATGATGCTAGGAAAAGTGATTGAAATTATCATCGATCAAACTTATGCACTTTGCTAGCATTCAAACTTCATAAATTATTTCTTTTATCATTTACCTACTCGAGGACGAGTAGGAATTAAGCTTGGGGATGCTGATACGTCTCCAGCGTATCTATAATTTATGAAGTATTCATGCTTATATATTATCATTCTTGGATGTTTAACAATCATTTTATAGCAACTTTATATCATTTTTTGGGACTAACCTATTGACATAGTGCCTATTGCTAGTTGCTGTTTTTGGCTTGTTTTTTACATTGGAGGAAATCAATACCAAACGGAGTCCAAACGCAGTGAAAATTTTTGGAGAATTTTTTGGACCAGAAGACATCCAGTGGCGAAAGAAGTGCGAGAGGGGAGGCCCGAGGGTACAC